>NC_133619.1:460758298-461103298 GCF_048593235.1 Sminthopsis crassicaudata | reverse complement strand
TAAGAATATTTCATTAGAAATCTATATGATAATTCATATAGATTTACTATCATTTACTAATAATTCAGATGAAAATCCTCTGTGCCTTTAGATAGACACTGTCTTTTCAAGTTACTGGGACTGTAGCCATTCTAATGATGAGCCTTTTGAACCTTAATTACATTACTATTGTTTAGATAATCAACACGGAGCTCATCTCTGGAAACATCCTCAAAACATTTTTGATTGGTAGGATACAACCAGAGTTTGCACCTTACTGATATATAGCAAAGAGTCACTTCTATGTATGTATCAGATATTAGGGCAAAACTTCAATAGAAGCATGGGATGATAAAATTAGGAAAATGCTAAAATTTAAAATCAGAATGTGACAGGCCAGCAGGTCATGGTTCTATTGTTAACCTTATAAGCTGTGTAGTTTCAGCTAAGTCAATGAAGATTTTATTTAGGATTTGAATTAAAATTAACTTTGTTCTAAGCAGGTAGGTTTCTAAAAGAAAATAAGGTTTGTATATTTAGCTGTGTTTTCATTTGGCAAAAAATAAAAGAATGATGACACAGTGGAACAGCAGCAATAAAACTGAATTTGGAATTAAAAGTCCTGGATTCAACAATTGATTTCCCATTTACTCCCTGTGTGATCTTGGGAAAACATTTCATGTATATATATATATATATATATATATATATATATATATATATATATATATATATATATATATATATATGTATATATATATACATATATATATATATACATATACATATATATACACACGCATATATGTATATATATCTTATCTGTTTACATGTATATATGTATGTATCTATATATAGTTCATTCTTAAGAGCTCTTATTAGTAAAATGTTTTTGCTTTTTTTTGTTTTTGTTTTGTTTTGTTTTGTTATAACATGGAGACCAAACACACTTCTATATAACCTGCACTCATTATTTCTAGGTCTTTCCTGTAGGGCCAAGACAAGCAACTCTCAAACCTTTCCAGGAGTGTCAGTATGGTTTAGTATAGGTAGCAAGGAAACTTCAAGTCAGCAAGAGGTGAATCTGATTTTTAACTTAGACACTAGCTGTGAGACCCTAAGCAAGTAACAATCTCTCAACCTCAGTTTCTTCAAGTTATTGTGCAGATTAAATGAGATAATATATCTATAAAGTACTGTGTAAAAAAATTACCTATTATTACTTAAAAGCCATTCATTTTCTCTGAAGTAACCTACCTTGTTTAACCATTATTTGCCTCCTCCCCCACATTAGTCAGTCAGTCAATACAACTATTATGTTCTAGGTATTGTGCTAAGTAATGAGGTAGAATGAAAGAAAAAAAAAAAAGGAAGGAAGGAGGGGGGACATAAGGAGGGGGGAAGAAAGGAGGGGAGAGGGAAGGAGGGAGGAATGAAGAAAGCTGAGATGGAAGGTGGAAAGGTGGGAAGGCAGGCAGGTAGGCAGGAAGGAAGGAAGGAAAAGAAACTTAGATAACAGGGATACTCTGTTCCACCTTGAGTTTTCATTTGCTAAGATATGAGAAGTTAAAGGTACAAAGCAACCTAGAACTATTGAAGCCTGCAAAAAATATTGTCTCCATCATTTCATATCTCATATCTTTATATCCTCTACAGACACTATGCTGCATGCAAACTGGGCTACGTATTATTCCATACCCCATATATTTTCTTGAAATGTTCTTTCTATCTCCAGTTCTAGGAAATACATTTTGATACCCTATCCATTCTTAAAACTTGGGTGATTTGTTATGTAGTCTATGAAAATATCTCTGATACCCTAATGAAAATTAATAATTTCTTCCTTGGCACCTGAATGTTACATTATACCTCTTTTATTTCTTATCCTATTTCGTTCACTTTTCTGCCTACAGGATCATATGCATTTGTTATTTAATACATGTTTTATGAATTGTCATTTCCTTGATTTAAATTGCTTAAAACATCTAGACAAATGATACTAAAATATTTAGGCTATGTTTATCTGAAAGTCTAATTTTTCTTGCATTATTTTAGAGGCCAGTTAAATTGTTCTATGAATTCCATTTAATTTCATATGAAAGCTTTGCTATAGATGGATTTGTCTTTAATGGTAATATGTTTATGTATATACCATTTCCCCTCTGGTTGTAAATTTCATAAAATCAGGTTCAGTTTCTTAATTATCATTTCATGTCCTCCTTTGCTTAGCACAAGAGCTCACACAAAGTAAAAAACTAAATGGTTGTTGAATAAATTAATTCATTGTTAAACTCTTTAGCTCTTCAAATTTCAAGGGAAAAGGTAAATTAAAAACTTTCATTTTATCCTGTGTGATGCTACCCTAAAATAATTTAAGTTTGTAGACATATTTACCAGCATTTCAAGACTCATTATTATGTCTAGCTATTCACTCATCAACTATTTTAAAACATCTATTATTATAATATAGACTTTTCTACATATATCCAACATTAAAAATAGGATTTATGATTTTGTCTTCAATAGTAACAAATCCTTACCTAGCTAAATAATGAAATCTATCTAGAGTCAAAATCTCATACACATACATGAGTGATTATGATGTAGAACAAGTTGTCCTGACATCTTTATTTTATAACCCTCTCCCTAAAATACTATGTTTTAGCTAAACTATCTTTGTTTACTTTTTTTTTTCCCATACATGATCTATTTTGTTGTTGTATATACACCCCATGTCTGGAATATTTTCTCTCATTATCACCTCTGCCTCTTGGAATCTTTAGCTGTCTTCAAAGTTCAGATCAGGAACAACCTGATATAGGGAGAATACCCTATAGTGGAAGTTTCAAATTCTTAGCGCTACCCATAAAATAATTTACCACTTAATATATTCTTATTGAATTAAATTGAATTGAATTGAAAATCAGGAAAATGTTCTGATATCACAGCTTCTAAGATAGAAGCTGATACTGAAACAATAAGAACATATCTGTAATCTTAGACTTCTAAAGGCAAATACTTCAATTAAAAGGAACAAAAAGGAGTTGTTGTGTGTGACTCTCCATGACCCCATTTGGAGTTTTCTTGGAAAAGATACTATAGTGTTTTGCCATTCCCTTCTCCATCCCATTTTGCATCTGAAGAAACTAAAGCAAATAATGTTAAATGACTCAAGAACAAATGTTCTTTCCACAGTGCCACCTCTCTACCCAGAAAAAGTACAGCAGTTTCTAAAATATGATAAAGTAGGAAAATAAAAGTTCTAGACATTTTAAACTATTTATATTCATAAAACTTCATTGGTTGTTGTCCTTTACTCCTGAAGAGAAACAACATCACATCACTCTTAAAGGCAAGTTACAGCGTATCCTTCTATGGCTAACTAGACCAATATAAACTCAGAATACTCTACCATAAGTTGGGCACATATAGTCCATGTGAATATTTGAAGTAGATTCTCTAAATTTTTGCACATTTTACATTTCTTTTGAGCTGCTTCAATTCTGTTTTGCTTATATGGCATAGCATCTTTTCTAAGGAGGGGACAAAAGACTGGGTAGTCCTATGCCAGTATCTCTCATGTTACACAATGAATTCCAAATTTCTTAAGAGAGATCTTGAGATTGTCCTTGTATCACTTTTTTTTGACAACCACATGAGCATTTGCTCTCTGTGAGTTCTCCATAAAATAGTCTTTAGCAAACATGTCTGATATTCAAACAACATGGCTAGCCTGTCAGAGCTGGGCTCTCTGTAGTAAAGTTTGAATATTTAACAGTTTAGTTTATAGAAAGGACTCAGTGTCTGGTACCTTATTCTGCCAGATTATCTTCAGAATCAATTCAAATTGAAGCCATTAAGTTTCCTGGAATGACACTAGTGTACTTTTCCAGTTTCACAGGCATACAGTAATGAGGTCAGCACAACAGTTCTGTAGACCTTAAGTTTGCTAGGCAGTCTAATACAATACCTCTTTTCTCCCACACTTTCCTTGAAATCTTCCAAACATTGAGCTAACTCTGACAATGCATGTGTCAACCTCACTATCAATGCATCCCTGGAAACTATATTTTAATATTCAAAGTTTCTCCATTTCCTATAACTTATGGTTTTACATATGGATGTGGTGCTGACTTCAGCAAAAATCAGCACAAGAACAGAGAATTGATCCCTATTTTGTTGCATTTCATCTTTAGAGGCAAAATTAAGTGCACGATCAACTGCAAACAAAAAATCATGCACCAACATTCCCTCTGCTTTAGCTTTAACTTGTAGCCTTTTCAGGTTAAAGAATTTACTATCAGTGCAGTAGCTGACCTTGTTGCCATGTTCATCCTCATTGAAGGATTTGATAGATGGCTGAAAACATCATGCTAAAAAATATGGAAGCAAGCACACAGAATTATTTCACTCCATCGGTGAGTAAAAACAATACAAGAGCATTGCCCATTATTCAGAACCTGGACAAGCATGTTATTGTGAAAGTGATATACAACACTGATGAACTTCTCAGGGCAACTAAATTTTGACATGTTTTTCTACATGCCTTCATGACTGAAAATATCAAAGGCCTTGGTCAAAGGATATGTAGCAAATATCATGTCAACTGTTCTTCAGTCCTTACCGAAGTCACTCAGGCTCTCAAGATCATCTTCAAGGTGAAGGGTCACCCTATTAAGGAGGATTCTGGCCAAAATCTCATCAGAAGTGATTAACATAGAAACAATCTCCTCCCTTCTTTCCTTTCATGATTATCATGGGACAATCTATTTCCTTTACTTTTATGGAGATAGACAATGAAGGGACCCTTGAACCCCTGGGGGATAACCTCTTGCCATATAACCCATAAAATTTGAGTCATCTTTAGTATGAGCAATAGACTTTCCACTTTGTGAATGTCAGCTGTAATAGAATCTGTACCAAGTGCTTTGCCATATGAAAGGAGCTTAATAGTATTCAAAACCTCTTCTTCAATTGAAACTTTAGCTTAGAAGGGATTAAATTCAAACTAAGGTAAACAGTCAATGGCTTCAGCATTGATTGATGACAGTCTATTAACACAATGGAAATGTTCACACTACTTCTCTAGGATAAAGTCCTTATCATTTAATCAATGTGATTCCATCAGAACTGAGTACTTAGGATGAATCATAGGTTTTTGGTCCACAAATAGCCTTTATGGCATCATAGAGTATTTTGAATTGTTACTATCAGCATTAAACTATTTTATCTTCCTTCTTATTAAGATAATAATCCTGTATCTCTCTAAGCATCACTTGTATTTTAATTTTGATGGAAATAAAAGTTGTCTTCTTAGAGATGGATAAACTGTCCTGCTGGTAAATTTCAAGTTCCTAATTTTCAATTAGCAGCTTCTGAATTTCCCATCATTTTCTTCAAATCAGTCTTGTTGTTTATGAGTGTTCTTACCCAATTGAGCAAATGCAGTGCTGTCCACCAAATCTCTGAAAGCTATCCACAACTTTGCTGTTCCACTGTTGCCAACTATATGCTGGCTCAACTTTCCTTCAAAGTTATCAACAAGCTGTTCCAGCTCTCTAATCTGTTGACAATTCTCTTGGTAATTATTTTGTTTTGGTGCTGTAGCTTTTGCTGATTGCAAATTTTTTTTTTTTTTTTTTTGGAGAGGATAAGTCTATAATCAGTCCAGCACACTGCACCACACATTGCCTTGCCTTTATCACTTTCACATCATGTCTCCCTCTTAAAATCTTAAAATCACTATTACATAGCAATGTTTGCTGCAAGGATACAGATGCATCTTTCTTGCATTTAGGTAAATGGAAGACAGTATTTGTGATTAGAAGGTCATGAGATCCACAGATTTTCAATAGTAAGTGACTATTGCTCTTATGGTTTCCAACTCCATTCCTCCAGGACTTCCTTTCATGTCTTATAATCTGAATCTACTCTAGTATTAACATTACTCTAAATTACAAGCTTGTCCTTTTTTGGTGATAAGAGTCTCCAAGTCTTCATATATTTTTCTTTGATCTCATCAGAGTTTGTCATGGTGAGGTCATAGGCATTGATTAGTGTGACATAACATTTTCCTAAAAAGGACATTCATATTGTCATGAACTTATAATTTACTTTTCTTGGTATTCATACAAGTTTGTTGAAGGGATTAGTTTTGAATGCAAAACTTATACCATCTTTACAGAGCCTCCTCTTCATTGTTATACTACAGAAAAAAATATGCATCCCTCTGTAACCTCAGTTAGTTGACCTTCATTTCCCAGCCTTGTTTCATTCAAGGAAGTTGATTTTTCTCACAAGAGTTGTTCGTCTTTTAGGTCTACTAAATTTTATGTTGTCTATAAGGATGCGCACATTCCATGTAACAAGGGTGAATAGAATCATTTTTGCTGACTTTTTGTACATTTTTTTTCATATTTTTAAATATAGGATGAGATGCTTGTCTGCTGCAGTAAACAGGCCAAGGTTGGGTAAGCAGACAATTTTTAGAGAACCTTTTCTATCCCCTTTCTCACACTAGGAGGTGAGCTGTGTGATCCTTAAATGGTTGCTCAGTCACTAAAGGGGCGGCTGAATCCCCTGCTGCTTCCAGTGAGAAAGCAATTTTATAGTTTGAGCCACCTGAATGCAGATTGTGACTACAGCTCCCAGTGTATTCACACCTGCTGCTTTATCATTTATGACCAAGGACTTTGAGATAGGCAAACATAGTAAAATGGTATGGATGATATATGTTGATTCACGTGTAAATTGTATTTGTGAGGCAGAGTTGCACGACTTCCCTTCCTGCCTCACTCTTTTCCCCAAAATTTCTACAATTTAATGGCAGGACAAGAGTCAAGACTTAGTGTCTTCTAAGTCTAATCAAAATCTAAGTACACGACAATGCCTATTTCAGCTAGCTTCATGGCTATTGGAACAAATTGTTCTCATTTGCTAATTCTACTAGAAAAGGTCTTCAAATGATTGGAGTAGACACACCTCCTAATTCACAAATAGGTTTTAGACCCTTCAATTATCCTCAACTTAGTTTAGTTAACCTCTCTGCCAAAATGCTTTACTGGGTGTGGCTACTGTGTATGTTATAGCTTCTTGAAGCTAGAGATTAGAATTGAATGAATCAGGTAGACACCAAAGGTGAAAAGCTGTGCAGAAAAGGGCTCAGCAGCCTTCACAAAAGATGTACTAGTCTTCCCTGAATGCACCCTATATAACCTTTTTTAGACAAATAGAATTAAGTGATTTGCCCAGGATCACATGGCTAGTAAATGTCCAAGGTTGGATTTGAACTCATGAATATGATTCTTCCTGATTCCAAGCTCTAATATTGTACCACCTAGCTGCTCCAACAAAAATACATTAAATAGCTATGGTATGTAAATCACTGTTTTGTGATTCAATGTTATCTGTATGGTTGCCAAAATTATCTATTTCAATGAAATAATATTGAACTGATTTTAATTACATGAGGAATATCAGTTATTAAAATAGTCACTAAGTGTTATAATAAAACAAAATCAAATAAATCTACATTTCTACAATGCTCTAGGAATGTTTATATCATTTCACTTTCCATAAATTTCATATATTCAACAGCCTTTTCATATACTCAACATAAATATTATGATCTTATATTCCATTAATTTAAGGGAGAATACTAGTCCCTTAAAAGGATTCAGATTCTTTGTATGTTTTTTTTTTTCCTAAGAAATGACCTCTATCCCACAAATGATGTGAGTAAATTCCCAAGTTTTGTTTTGTTTTGTTTTGTTTTGTTTTGCTTAACAAACAAATTCAAGAATTTGTTTATTAGTACATTTTTAGGAACAAAATTTCTCAAGAAACAACCCTCATACTGAGGAACAAATGTAGACCCCCTTCATTTAGCTTTATGATGCAACATTCTCACTACTACCAAAGATCTCAAACTGAATTGCTTCTACTAGAAAGCATAGATATTCTATTCAACATAGGAATCAAGAAGATAAATCTAGTAACAAATAACAGATTTATTTTTAATGGTTTGGAAGACTTCTAAAGAGAGTTTCTCCACTGTCATATAAACCTCATAAGCCAATGAAATGTGTCATAGACAATAAAAATGAATTTCAAGTTCTGTAACTAAATGAGTATTCTAGACCAGACATGCTATTTAGTGAAGAAGATTTGAGAGGTAAGGAAATTAAACCAATGATCAGCAGAGCACAACTTCCACATTAATAACATATAAAATGTTACTACTCTCCATGTCTTCCCTTGCTGGAGGAAGAGAGCTAGACAAGAGAGCTAGGACTCCTAAAGGCATTTCTATCAGGCAATTAAAGTTCAGGTATATTCTCTTATTTATTTCCTCTCTTACAGTAGATTTTTTATACATCAGAAGGAAAAAGAAAAATCAAAAGGTCCAATCCTTTAAATGACCAACTCAGTTATGGTTATTAGATGGAATTACCCATACTAGGGAAAGGAGAGTCAAGAGTTGAAACAAAAGGGAGAGGAAGAGGAAAAAGAACCTTTGCCTGTGGCTGAAATGATGCCATAGAAATGTGGCAGCCTTGTCATTGCTATTCTGCGACACTTCAGCCAAAAAACAAATACAGCTCCTACAGCCAAGATGAATATATAATTGAACCATTGTCTCATAAAACTGAACTTGCTTTTATTATTTAAAATGATTCAGCTGAATATAAGTATGTTCCATATAACTGAAATTGATAACAACTTGCAAAAGGAATGTACCAAAGACCTTAAAAGTATGATTTTAGGTTTCAATTGTCATTTACCATTTTGTGAATCCTTATGGGATTTTTCTGGGTTTTTCATTTCCTTTTTAAGAGTGATTCATTTTACTTTACTGAAGATGGTATCTTTTTTATTAATAATGAAATATTTTTAGAAAATTTATATTTACCACAAGACTTAAAAACATGGTGATATTAAGATGTTGTTCTAAATCACAGAGAGAAAAAGAATCATGGAAGTGCTTTAAATTATTGGGCTTGAGCATAATATTTATTATCCTCAGGTTAAGAGACTTCAGGTTCTCGAATGGCTCATTTAACTTTGTTTTGCTCTATTTTACAGGACTGTTCCCCTATCTTAGAGATTTTTCAAATACTTGTCATTAGTCAGGAAGAAACCAGGCAAAAGTGTGGAAGGATTGACAAATCCATCATCTGTTCTAAAAACAAAAATCCAAAGCATGTGACATGGTATACAGAAGTCATTAGTATTACCTTAGTGTATTAATATAGTATAATACAAAAGTAATTTGATTGGATAAAATTGTATCACCAAAAATATGAAGTAACATATATTTTTAATTAAAGCTTTTTATTTTTCAAAACATATGCGTGAACAATTCTTTAACATTAGCCCTTGCAAAACCTCTTTTCCCACACACCCTGCCCTAGATCACAAGTAGTTCAATATGTGTTAAACATGGTAGAAATATATGGTAAATATAATATATGCATACATATTTATACAATAATTATGCTGCATAAGAAAAATCAAATCACACCAGTAAAAGAAGAAGAAGAAGGGAAGAAGAACTAGTAGAAGTAGAAGTAGAAGAGGAAGAAGTAGAAGAAGAAGGAGGAAAAGGAGGAGGAGGAGGAAAAGGAGGAGGAGGAGGAGGAAAAGGAGGAGGAGGAGGAGGAGGAGGAGGAGGAGGAGGAGAAGAAGAAGAAGAAGAAGAAGAAGAAGAAGAAGAAGAAGAAGAAGAAGAAGAAGAAGAAGAAGAAGAAGAAGAAGAAGAAGAAGAAGAAGAAGAAGAAGGAAGAAGAAGAAAAAAAAGAAGAAGCAAGTAACAACAAAAAGAGTGAAAATGCTATGTTGTGAACCACATTCAGTTCCCATGGTCCTCTCTCTGCATATAAGATGGCACTCTTCATGACTACACAATTGGAACTAGTTTGAATCATCTCATTGTTGAAGAGAGCCACATCCATCAGAATTGATCATCTTATAATATTGTTGTGTATAATGACCTCCTGGTTCTGTTCATTTCACTTAGCATCAGTTCATGTAAGTCTCTTCAGGTCTCTCTGAACTCAACCTGCTAGCCGTTTCTTACAGAACAATAATATTGCATAACATTCATATACCATAATTTATTTAGCCATTCTCCAATTGATGGGCATCCATTCACTTTCCAGTTTCTTGATACTATAAAAAGGGCTGCCACAAGCAATTTTGCACATGTGGGTCCTTTTCCCTCTTTTAAGATCTCTTTGGGATATAAGCCCAGTAGAAACACTGCTGGGTCAAAGGATATGCATAGTTTGATAATTTTTTGAGCATAGTTTCAAATTGCTCTTCAGAATGCTTGAATCCATTCACAGTTCTACCAACAATGTATCAGTGTCCCAGTTTGCCCACAACCCTTCCAACATTCATCATTATCTTATCCTGTCACTTTAACCAATCTGAGATGTGTGGAGTGGTATCTCAGAGTTGCCTTAATTTGCATTTCTCTTATTAATAATGACTTGGACTCTTGGGAATTTGATTGATTTATTTTTAGAATTTCAAGTTTGGTATTTGACTGAGGGTTTTTAATGTGTTCTTTTTCTAGCTTTTTTAGTTGCAAGCCCAATTCACTGATCTTCTCTTTCTCTATTTTATGCAAATAAGCCTCTAGAGATATAAAATGTCCCCTTATTACCACTTTGGCTGCATCCTACAAATTTTGTTGTGTTGTCTCATTATTGTCATTTTCTTGGATGAAATTATTGACTTGTATCTATGATTTCTTGTTTTATCCATTCATTCTTTAGGATTAGAATATTTACTTTCCAATTACTTTTTGGTCTATTTTCCCTGGCCTTTTATTGAATGTAATTTTTATTGCATCATGATCTGAAAAAAAAAGTCATTTACTATTTCTGCCCTTTTGCATTTGATTTTGAGGTCTTTATGTCCTAATATATGATCAATTTTCCTATAGATTCCATGATCTGCTTAAAAGAAAGTGTACTTCTTTCTGTTTCCTATACTTTTTTAATATTCTATTTACAAATCTTTCTAATTTATTTTGTGTTTGATTTATCTAACTCTGAAAGAGCAAGCTTGAGATCTCCCTCTATTATTGTTTTGATGTCTATTTTTTTTTTTTTTTTTTTTTTTTTGCAACTCTCTGAACTTCTCTTTAGGAATTTCTTTTCTATACCACTTGGTGCATATGTTTAGTATTGATAGTGCTTCATTATCTATGGTACCTTTAGCAAGATTTAGTTTCTTTCCTTATCTCTTTTAATTAGATCAATTTTTGCTTTTGCTTGATCTGAAATCAGGATGGCTACCCCTGCTTTTTTTTTTTTTTTTTTTTTTAACTTTACCTGATGCATAATAGATTCTGTTCCAGCCTTTTATCTTTATTCTCTATGTATCACTGCTTTAAATGTGTTTCTTGTAAACAATATATTGTAGGATTCTGGCTGTTAATCTAGTCTGCTATATGTTTCCACTTTATGGGAGATTTCACCCCATTCACATTTTTGGTTAAGACTACGAATTCTGTATTTCCTGCCATTTTATTAACCCCCAATTTGACTTTTCTTTTTCCTTTTACCCTTTCCTTCTTCCTCAATATTTTACTTATGAGAACCATTTGTCTCAAGCAACCTTATTCTTTTAGAGTCTCTCCCCCTTTTTTATATCTTTCCCTTATTATTTCTGTTTTCCCTTCTATTAGTATACCCCTTTCCTTTTTCCCTTTCCCCTCCCACTTTTCTATAAGGTGAGAGAAGTTTCTCTGTGAAACCATACATGTCTAATATTTTCTCTTTGAGTTAAATCTGATGAGAGTAAGATTCATACAATGTTCATCCCCCTCCCTTTTTTTCCCCTCAAATATAATAGATTTCCTATGCCATTTCATGGGATGTAATTTCCCACATTTTACCTCCACTTTCTCCCTTTTCTGGTACAATCCCCTTTCTACTATGTTTCTTTTTCATATTATAACAGTAAAATCTAATTATACATGCATTCTCTATGTATACTTATAATAGAAATATAGTTATCAAGAGTTATTTTGTTTTTACCTTTTTATGATTCTCTTAAGTTCTATATTTGGAGATCAATTTTCTTGTTTTGCTCTGGTCTTTTAATCAGAAATAAATAGAATTCACCTGTCTCATTGAATGTCCATCTTCGTCCCTGGAAGAATATCCTCAGTTTAGCGGGGTAGTTTATTCTTATTCTTCCAATTCCTTTGTCTTTGGAAATATCAGATTTCTGGTCCTTTGATCCTTTAAGGTTGAAGCTGCTAGGTCTTGGATAATCCTTATTGTAGCTCCTTTATATTTGAATTGTTTTTTTCTGTCTACTTGTAAATTTTTTTTTTCCTTTGTCTCATAGTTTTGAAATTTAGTTATGATATTCCTTAAAGTTTTAATTTTGGTGTCTCTTTCAGGAGGCATTTGGTGAATTCTTTCAATGGCTATTTTATTTTCTGATTCTATGATATCTGGGTAGTTCTCTTTGATGATTTCCTGAAAAATAGCGTCTAGGCTCTTTTTCTTCATCATAGTTTTCAGAAAGTACAATAATCCTTAGATTGTCTCTTCTAGATCTATTTTCTAGGTCAGTTGTTTTCCCAAGTAGGCATTTTACTTTTTTTTTTTCTGTTTTTTCATTTTTTTGCTTTTGCTTGACTGATTCTTGAGGTCACATTGAGTTATTCATTTCCAATTGTTCAGTTCTGTTTTTTAATGAATTGCTTTCTTCCTTTACTTTGTTTACTTCTTTTTGTATTTGTGGAATTGAATTTTAAATGAGTTATTTTCTTCTATGGATTTTTTCCATTTCACAAATTTTGTTTTTTTAATGAATTATTTTCCTTTTCCATTTCACAAATTCTGTTTTTCAGGGAGTTGTTTTCCTTTTTCCATTTGTCAACTCTATTTTTTAAGAGTTATATGCTTCCATTTCACTGTCTATTTTGTAGTGAATTTTCTTCAGATAATTTCTGTGTTTTCTTTTCCAAACCTTCTTGCAAAGTTCTCATTTCCTTTCCCCATTTTTCTTCCAGCTCTCTTTTAAGATCTTTTATAATTTCTTCTAGGAGAGCCTTGTGTGATGGGGGCCAATTTATATTACCCTTTTGTGGCTTCATCTGGAGATAATCTGGGTTTTAGTCTCCTCAAGGTTTAAAATTTGTTTTTCTTTTTCACCATAAAAACTTTCTATAGTCAGAGTTCTTTTTGCTTTTTTACTCTTTCTTTTTTTTTTTTTAAAGTTGAGATCTGCTTTTAGGAAAAGGGAAGTTGTCCAAACTTCCTCTATAAGTAGAAGTGCTGCACTTAGTGCTGCCTCACTCCCCTGAGTGGGTGTGGCCAGTTCCTGTGAAATTCCAGCATTTGGGGGTTCACTATTTATCTTTTGTGTTTGTGTTGGATGTTTTATAACTTCTCTGCTGATCTACTGGCTTGCAACCAGGGCAGAGTAATCAACACTGCTGTAGATCCCTCCCTGTATATTCTCCAGGGCTTGGACCCCCCCCACCACCACCTCAGGACTATTTGCTGCCTGCACTGGTGTCTGTGCTCGGCCTACTTACGTTAGGCCCATACCTCCATGCCTGATTGAAACAGACCTTTTCTGGCATTCTTTGGAATTATCTTCTGCTGGTAATTTGTTATATTCCCAATATTTGTTGGTTCTGACTGTGCAGAACTAATTCAGAGACTGGATTTGATAATTAGTGTGAGGGCGATGGAGAATATGAGAAAGAAACATGTTTCTTCTCCTCCTTCTTGGCTCCATCCCCCAAATTAATTTTTAATTAAGCAGTTCTTTCTTCTGATTACAACTTACAAACAGTTTTGATTCCCCCAGACACTCACTGGAGAATTCTTCTTAAGGGGAAACTTTTAAATCAGTGGTTGTAAGGGGTCCAACACTTCCATGTAGGGAAAGAGATATTCTTCAATGGAATATAAGGACCTTAGAATGAACATAATATTTAGGACTTTGGTGCCTAACCAGGTCAATCCCTCTGAGCAAGTGTAAAGCCAGCATGGATAGCATCCTGCCTCAGAAGGAAAATCAGTCAGTGCTCCTTGGAGTAATAGACATCATGAAGGCAGGGTAAGCAGAGATTGGTGAGAAGATTCAATCATAAATTAAATGGGGATGGGGAAGTTAGTAATGATCATGGGCAAAGTACTATGGTAATAATGAATTTTAAAAGAAGGGGCAGGAACACAGGAAAATCTCTACTGTCTCCTCTATCTTTTGTAGTAATTGAAACTTTTAATTGTGAGGTACATCAGAAAAAGAAGGAAGGCAGAAAAATCTACGAGGAAATGATATAGAAATTGCATAGAAAACTCAAAAATAGATATTTTTGGAAGATTTAAAACCATGAGTAATACAGACCAAAAAAAGGAATAAATAAGTGTAACTACCATGAATCAGAGAATGAAAGTCTAGAATAGACAAAAAGGGAAAAGAATGGAGAGAATAAAAGAAAAATACATGATTAAATTACTCCCTGACATACTCTGGTAAATATAATTGTATAGATGTTCCCACATGCATTTCTTTTTATTTAACCAATCCTTCAAGGGAGAACTACTTCTGCTTCCCACTTCTGCTTCAGCCAGAAGATCAAGTGTAGTTTTCTACTTCAAGGTTTAAAGAGGTCCTGACTTTTGGCGCAGTGCTCCCTGAGCCTGATTTCATAAACTTATAGATTTAGAGCTAGAAGGGATCTTAAAAACATTTACTCCAACTGTTCCCTTTTATAAATGAGCAAACTAAGGTCTAGAGAGGTTAAATGTCAAGGTCACACACAAAGAAAGTGACAGAGATAGAGAAGTGACCCCATGCTCTGTGTTCCCAAATTCCTTATCACACTTCTCTTTCTCTCTCTTTTACTACCAGGCCACATTGGTAAATAGATATCTTTATATCTCTATAGAAAAGACATGGAGTCCTACACAAATGGAATCTCCCATAAAAATCAAACAAAGAGGAAAAATAAAAAGAAAATATTAACATAATTATTTTAGACCTGCTACCTAATTCACATTAAATGCCCAAAGTATGTAGTCCAATGCTTATTTTAATGGTTGCTTTATAATAAAACACTTTCTAAAGTATGGATAACCTATTTTATCATCTTTGAAAGTCTTTGAAATTATCTTTTTTAATGAAAAGAGAAAAAAAATTGTTAATATATAAGGGAGGAAATCATCCAAAGAATTATATTTTAATGAGAGCAAAAAAGGGTTAAATAGTTTTGCATAGAAATTATCTTTCTGGATTTCTTAAATAACAACACATATCAGTAAGTAAGAGTAAAATCTTAACAAGAACAACAATTTTAGAAACTGAGTCCAAAAGATAAATTCTGTATTTATGATGAGTTATACCAAGATTAATAATGGAGTGACTTAACAATAAAATTGATTTATTGACTTGAAAATAGACTTTTAAACCTTTCTGTTGTACTACATCTCAAAATGACTTAAGGAAAAAATAAAGAAAACAAAAGAGGTTTTTTGATTTGTGATATCATAGGTGGTGATAGTTTATTATAGCATTCAGTTATATTGGGAAGAAGAAAAAGCTCATAAGATTTGATAAAAGCTCAAGGTGAGTGAAATAATAACAAAAGAAACTTGAAGAAAAAAAAAACCCTACTCTATTTTCTCTAATGAACTTTGAATTGAAAGAAGTTAAAATCAGAGTTTGGCACTTGATATAAAGAGATTATAGATAAGTTTCTATTTCTCTTAATGAACCCAAGTTGCCTGACACAGGTTAATTTTATCTATATATGCTATAAAGAAATATTGAGATCCTGAAAGACACAAAAGAATAAATTCTGTCCCATTTTATTTTCAAAGAGAAGATAACAAATTGTATAAACAACAGTCCAGTGAGCTTACTTCAGTTTCTGACAAAATTATAGATCATGTTATTGGAGGTGGTAAATTAACATATAGAAAAAAGAAATAATGATCATTAAGAGACAACATGGATTTATCAGCAATAGGTCATATAAGATTAATCTTATTTCCTGTTTTTGACAATGGGTTAACTTAGAATTAATAGAATGATAGATATAAAGTATAGTCATTAATGATTCCATTTCAACTCGAAAAGAGTCTCTAATAAATGTTTGGCTCTGTATTGCTTGTCATTTTATCCATGACTTGGAAAAATACATATATGTTATTTATATTACAAAAAGAAGACTAGTAGGAATAGCTATTGGATAATAGAATCAGGATCCAAAATATTTAGTGGACATTAATGTAAAATTTTACTTTAAGATTCAAGAATTAACTCTTTAAGTTCAAAAAGAAGGTATGAAAAAAATTACTATATATCATTTTTAAATTCTGCAAATTTTAGTGAACCCTAATTTCAAAATTAATCAACAAAGTGATATTACCTACCAAGAAAGCCAAGGTGACCTTAATCATAGCAGTCAACATTAAGCAAACAAACCATTTTATTCTTCCAGTTTCTGTCAAAATCTGGACTAAAGGAGCTCAAGATTATGACATATAGGAAAAGTAATGAAGATGCTACTCCAGTTTAGTAAGAGACATGATTGCTGTCCTCAAGGATATGAAGACTTGTCACATAGAAGAAGGATTGAACCTCTTCTCTTTGGCCCTGAACAGTAGAACTATGGGCATTCAGAAGTTGCAAATATATGTCTCATATCAAAGAGCATTGATAAAAATTTGAGTTTTTCAGAAGAAAATTGAGTTGCCTCCAGTGATAATGAATATCCCATCTCTATAGAACTTTAACCAGAGTAAGAATTGACCATTTTTTCCAGCCATGCTATAGAGAAGATTAACTTTTAGATAAAGATAAGGGTTGGATGGCCTTTGAAGTTCCTTTTAACCTAGTTATTCCATCATTCTTGTGGAAAATTGTATCTGAAAATTTAAGAAAAGGAGTTACATACAAATCTGACTTATTTTTATTGCTCACTTTATATTTTGCACAGTTCACAAGGTATGTGTACAATTATGATGATGTAGAATATAACAAACACCTTAGCACCTTGAAAATTGCTAAACCTAGTTTTACACATTTTTATTCATTTGTTCCAATTTATGAAATGCTCCCCATGGCCTATTCATGATAGAAATATCAGAAAACAAATTATTAATAGTAATCAGTGTCTTCGCTCTTAGCCGCTGAACTTTAGCAAAAGCTTGACCTCAAAATCTAGGCCTGAAGGCCAACCAACTTTTTCTTTTGTTAGTTCATAAGGGGAAGGCATGTCTAAAGATAGGCTCCCTACATGAAGACCTGCCAACCTCTAACCTGATGGAGCTCAGATTCATGAATAACTCTTGGTAGAACATCATTCAGATCCAAATATAATGAGAATATAAAACAGCAATCTTTAGGGAAAAAGTCTGCAATGAATTGAATTTTATTTTTTTATTTGTAAATCAGTCTTGCTTCCCCTACCTCCAAAGAAAAATTGAAAGTCCAGAATTTCCATAATGTTGAAAAATTCAGTTTGTGGGTGGTTGTTGTCCTTGTTGTTTTGTTTTTTGTTTTGTTTTGTTTTTTAAGATAGCTGCATTTTAATGACCATCCTCCAGTAAAATGATTTACCATAGCATCATCTACTCTGGATCTTGTAATGAATTCTGAAATCTGCTTGCTATTACATTTTCCACATTATTTCATTATAGTACCTGGAATTCCAAGAAAACATAAAACATTTCCTTGAAGTTTTGAAATAAAAAGAAATGCATTTCCTTTGGTATATAATTTTCTATGATTGCAGTATTTTTTTCTTTCTTTCTAGGTCCTCTATGTTCCTGTTTAAAGCTTTGACAATCCTCTATTCTCACCCACAAGATGCAAAGTAGCTAATCTAGGGACTTACTATGTATCTAGTCAAAAAGATATTGAGAGAAAATGTTTGAGAGAATATCTTTTGAGAGACAAGTCTAAAGCTTTTAATGAAAAATCTGTCTCTCCTAGAAAACCTTGTCCAAGAAAAATGGAAAGTCCTGAGCCTGACCAAAATCCATTAGTCTGAGAAATGAGTTAAATGAGAACACAAGTGATGGCAGAAATTCTATATGTATTGCAAACTTTATAACCAGAAGACATGCATAGCATCCTTTTTCCTTTGCATAGGGATCATAGGATTCTGCAATAGGTAAATGAATGATAAAAATATCTAGAATGATCATACAAGAGTAAGTGGTGCAGAGGTGAGGAATAAAACTTTTTCTCAGACATTGTTCAAAGAGAATCACTTTAACTTTCTAATTTCTACTGCTAATCAACATTCATTTTTGTAAGGCTGTATTGACAGCACTCAGAAATAGACAACATGTAAAACATCCCTTATGTGATGTCAAAACCCAAGGAGGATTATTAACACCTATTTCTACAGGACCTGAAATGTTGTTGTGGATGCAAATTAAGACTTGTATTTTAAATATCATAATACAATTAACCTACTTAGAATTCGCATGTATCAGTATCTGCTTCTCCTTGTTCTCCTTATCAGCACAATTCCAGCCAGTTGGGCTGCCTTTAATTACTCAAGCCAGGTGGGTTGCCTCCTCAGGAAGTCTTCATCCCTCATGGTGGTTTGATGGTACTTATCGTCATTTAATTCAGCCTTTGAAACCTAGAGGTTTTGTTGAACTGAGGAAATTCATTCCTCTGTTTATTGTTGACAAATTAGAGTGTGGCTGGGTTGGGCCTTTAATTCATGTGGCCAATTTAGGCACTTTGTAACTGAATCTCATTTTCTCAGATAGTTTATTGATGAGAATATTATTCATTTTCAAATAAATAAATAAGCCACCAAGCCATGCTGTTTTGATAAGACTGTTTGAAAGAAGTCAAGCAGAGGTATGTTTGTTATTGTAAGAACTACTAAGAAGGGGGGTGGGAGGCTAGAGAGGCATTCCCAATGAATTCTTTAAAATATAGGGGAAGAAGAAGAAACAGCTCAGATTTTTCCAGTATCTCATTAATTTGCCATAAACTACAGATATCCTTTGATTGTGATGCACTTAATGATAATTTCTAATTGTTGACATTAAGAAGAAAAATATGCTGAACCAAGCAAAGTAAGGTAGTCTGGCTTCAGTGTATATTCTCTCTCTTACTCTCCAAATTTAAGCATAACTGACAAAGAGGCTTAATAACCTCTCTCAAGAACCATCGTTCAATCCCAAGTGCCATTAGAAAGGTTAGGTATTTAAATCTTGGCAAATAGGCAGTTTCTGAATCTCAGGGCACCCAGGCAATGGATTTTGCTCCTTAAGAACAGAAAAAAAAATCTAAAAAAGAAAGGGATTCTTTCCTCCAATTCAGAGACAGGAATGCCAGTCTTGTTTACTTCTCACTTGAGGATTGGTTGAATGGGGTGAGCTAGACTACTGTTTGGGTGATGAAACAATGGGCTTCTTTGGTGCACATGTATTGAAAAAACATGGCATACATCATGCTTTCCCAGAGCATCATTTTCTATGTTATAAAAACCACAATAATGATTCCACATACCTACTGCTCACAGTTTTGTCATTTCTGTGCTTCCAATTTCTGCCTCTCATTATATTCCGGCTCCTATCTCCCACCCTGATACCTCTACTAACATAACAAGACAATCCTATTATTTAATTATGGATTTAAGAAATGTTTGCATCACTCGGAAGGAATTGATTGGGTGAAGAAGGATGGTGGGATCTGAGAGATGAAGTCTACCTTTGAAAATAAAGAAGAGAGCACCAAATATTAGAAAAGGGAAAAACATTCTTGGAAAGTGTATATTATTCATCTCTATTGGCACTTGTGTCTCTCTCAAATGTGGAAATAGAAATTGTTATTTTATCAGCAAGGCTCACACAGCCTTTTAATCGTAGTTGGCAAATGTGGTCAATGTTGTATGAATACTGCTGATCGTTATTTGAATCATTTCTGTTTTGTTGACAATTAAGAAAGCACTAAACACTGCTGCTGTTTCATTTCAGATTAGCAAAAGATTTTTTTTAACCTAAATCAGAATTTGTTCTAAATTGTAAAGTGATGAGTGAAATGTTTCTTAGAAACTGGGTATTTGCTGACTTAAAGCAGCCATGTCTTTTGTGATGTCATGGAACCTAATACATGATTATTTATTGATCAAAGGATGAAGATGACTTTTTCCTCTTTCTGACCTTCATATCTCCAATTTCAGGGCTTATTACTTTGTTTTCTATTCTCATGATATTCTTTCCTGTTCCATGTGCCCCCAAAGTTTTTATTAATCCCTTAGTTTTTAATTTAACTTTCTATGTATATCTTCCTTTACAGATACTTTCTTATTCAATACAATTTAGAGGTTAAAATTCACAAAAAGCAATATAAATCTAGTAGATATTAAAAAAAGTATACATTGACACATGCATCTATGTGTAGGAAAGGGCTGGGAGCTGGGAGAGTATATCATTCTTCTTATTATTTTTTCAATTATGCCTAAAGCAGAGCCAACATGGCAGAATGGTAGGAATAATACAGTGGAACTCCCCTCTGCAAATCTCTAAACAGATCTTTTTTTATAAATGTATCAGCCTAAATGCAGATTAAGAACTTCCAAAAAAGTTAGAATGAGTAATTTCTCCCACCAAACTTGGAGTTTTATTACCTTTTTACACCTTAACCCCTTACACACACACACACACACACACACACACACACACACACACACACACACACACAATGTACTCTCTAGTCCAGATATTGACCCCCTGGCTGTGGAAACAAGACATGGTACTGATCACCTGGCTATGAAAATAAGACATCCCCTCTCTCAGCTCCAATGAGTTTCTCTGGTTTTTCCCATGCTTGAGTAGCTCTTCTCACTCTGTTCCAATACTGACCTCCTTGGACTTCTTATAAGTTTCTACTAAAATTCTACCTTCTTCAGGATTCCTTTTCTAATCCTTCTTTGTTACAAATGGCACCTGAACGTGGATGCATCAGAAATTATCAGGTTTTGAAAATTAATATTTAATATTTGGAATTAAGATTCTGAAAGATCCAGTATAAACGCCACTTAGGAGGGAAGGCAGGCAATATGGACCCAGGTAACCCCGGGATCAGGCTCAAAGATACAGCTGAACATAATGCTTATATAAATAGGTTAAAGAGCCAGATGGAAGATCTTTTAACAAAGATCACCACTGAAGAACAGCAGGAAGCTTGTAATCAAGCTCCCAGAAGGCTATCCCCACACCCATTAAATATAGCTCAGACAGGGAGCAACCTAGAGCTAATGCATATATATGACAATATAGTGTATAAAATGCCACAACTAGAAGTTGAGTTAAAAATAGAATGACAAACAATTAAAAAAGAGTTACTGGAATTGCAGGTTAAACTACAGATTGAGATAGAGAAAGAAGAAAAAGCTAGGTTACTACAGATAGAACAGGAAGAGTTCAAACTAGTGGCTGAAGCTAAGGAGGGAAATAAACGAACCACATGGACTTCAGTTGGAGAAATTTTTCTTAGAATTTTGTTGGTTTTCCTTGTGTATTATTGTCGTAAGGAATTTATTGATTACTCTTCTATTGAGAAGAGGTTTAGTTCTTTTTTACGTGCAAAGCTCAGGTTGGATTTTAAATCGGCCTTTGGGGAATTTTCCAATTCCTGACCCTCTTCCCTCAGCCCCACCTTAGTGGGCTGAAGGAGGAGGAGGAGGAAAAGTAAGGGCGATAATATCATAGCACTGCCCATTAATCCATTCAAAACTCCTGTGTCTTCATTTCAAAAGACAGGAGTAGGCTTTATGGCCCAAGGCAAAAAGGAATTGTGGGGTATTGACTATAATATTCAGAAAAATTTTAAAAATACAGTTCAGTTAATTTCTAAGAAACCTTACAAGGATAAGACCTTGCAGTTAGAGTGGAGTTTTATTCTTATAAAACTGCTAGGATAGTCTTTGAAGAGTTGGAACTCCTCTTTTCTTACCTGGTGGATTTTCTACTTCCACAGGTGGGCTTGATTTCCCAACCCCCCAAGGAGTACTTATAAAAAAACAGTGTTTATGTTTAGAATGGTTTGGAAAATTGCTGTTTTAATCACTAGAATAAATAGACAGGGTGTGATCTTTGACCCAGGAGGAAAAGTAATATCAGATTTATTGATTCACACTCCTGAAGTACAATTCAGTATCAGAAACTCAAACTTTGATTTTAGGCAAAATAATTCAGGGATATAGCCGAGTGTTCTTTTTTCATTATGAGTGTATGAGTGGCAAACTACTGAAAAGCTTGGTTTACACAGATGTAAGTAATATAGCTATTAGATGTGCCAGCTAGACCGGTAATTGGTTAAAAATCACTAAAGAGGAAGGTAGGAGCATGGCAGAAGGCTACACAGCTTATCTTTCTTTTCACTCTCCTATGCTCCCTATAGGACAAAGCCCTTATGGTTTGAAATTTAATTTAAGACCAATGGACATTATGGATTCATTCCAATCTGGAGAAGCTGCTAGGCATGTGATCAACCATTTTTCCATTGCAGAAATCTCACATGCATTTAAGACAGGTTATGGATTGGCTTATAAATATTTTGCTTTAAGATGTTTTTGCATTGAATTTGATTTTGCCCATTCCATTGGCATTTCTTATAATCCTACCAGTCAAGTCATTACTGGACAGACAATATCACTGAGATCTTCTCTAAACAAGAGAAGTGAATTTTGGGATATTCACAAGATGTGGCAATACATATATGTGATTGCTTGCAATTTTTAAATTTTGATTTTACATTTTTAAACTCTTTTGATTTTGCATTTTTAAGTTATTTTGATTTTACATCTTTAAAGTATTTTGATTTTACATTACTAAGTTATTTTGATTTTACATTTTTAAATTATTTCAGTTTTACATTTTTAAATTCTTTGCATTTTACCTTAGCAATGCACTTCTGACACACACAGAAAATGTAGCTAAGTGACAGACTGTCTGACTTTTGTTCATCTTTTTGAAAAGAACTTTCTTTCCACAGTGATGTGGAAAGGCCTAGATGGCATTTGGAAAGGCCCAAGTTGGGCCAGGGTTTGGGGCCCCGGGTACATTCCTTCCTAGGTGCAGATCCAGCAGCAAAGGAGTCGATCCCCACCAGAGACATTTGTGAACTGGGGATCCAAGAGAAGGACCAGACAACAGCTCAGAGGGACCAACCAGATGTCAGCAGCCCTCCAGACACTGATGGCAGCAATGTCCCTCCTGATCATGACACCAGAGGCAGCCAACACAGTTCCAGTGTCGCAGCTGAAATGGACTGTCTTGGGTGATATGCAATATAAAGACTATAAATGGACAATGGGCCTGCTTGCTTCTCCCATGGCTACTTGCCATATGTTGGCCTGGGGAGAGGCTTTGCCCTATGCTTTCTATTGAAGGACTATGCTTTTAAATTAGTGGGTGAAAAACCAACGCACCCACCTGCCGTTGTTATTGAGACAATGTTACTGAACATGACTTTGCTTCTGTGCACCTGTGAAACTAGAATTGCTCTAGGATTGTGAAAAGTGCAATAGAGAATTGTGATAAGATAGAATTGGTCTAGAATTGTGATAAATGTAACTAGAATTGTGACAACCTACCTCACTGATATTTAATTGTTAACTAGAATTGTGATGTTTTACCTTGTTGACTTCACACCTCAGTGTTGACATCCTATCTCATTGGCATCCAACCTCTTTGGCTTATTTATCTCATTGAGTATGACTTTAATGAATGGGTTGAACCCTTGGGCTACTATTGAGCCTGGTTCTCATTGTCATACTTCTGTTTACTGATCTGCTGCTTTGTCCCTCCTTGGGCATGACAGTCTGTCATCTCAAGGATCAAGTGAACTATATATAGCTGGTGCTAAAAGTTTAGCTTGATGAGATGTGCAGTTCTCGCAAAACAAGAGAAGGGAATTGTAAGGGTCCTTTAAATGGGCGGGCACAGCGCAGCAGGAGACTGAGTGCCCCAGAAAGTAATCTCTGTGGATACAGGACTGCCCTGTGGATGGGATCTTGGCCATATTGAGATAGCTTCGTAAAGGGTGATGGCTCTCTCGAATGGTTGGCTGTGTGTGTGACCTCACAGGCCCTTTATAAGCCCACTGCAGGCAGCAAGTCTCTCTCTTTAACCTGGCTCCCTAACCTGGGGTAGCTGAGCCAAGCTGATGGATAGCCGAGAGGTAAGGAATTTGGTAGTGAACACGTGGGTCCTTTAGCCAGGTGTTCATTAAGGAGCTAACAAGTCAGGGCAACAAATCAAGGCATTATGTGAGTAGGTATAATAAAGGCTTTTAAGATTACACGTGGCTGTTCTTGAGTGTGTTATCAGTTATTAAACTATAGATTCAAGAAATCATGGCCAGAGACCTTTGAAGGCCTCAGAGGAGGGGAGCTGGGTAGAGTTGACACTGCAAAGGTCAGTGGTCAAAGGTACTCTGATGGGCCTAGGGCAGACTAGTAATTGTAACTGCCAGGAGGGCATGTTACTTCTTAACTCTAGTACTTACCCCTTTTAATTATTTCCTATCTATCCTGTATATAATTTATCCTGTCTATAATTTCCTTTATACAATTTTTGCATGGTGTCTCTCCCATTAGATTGTAAGATCCTTGAAAATATTTTTTGAAAAGGAAGACTCTAGGAAGATAGCAGAGTAGGTCAGAAAATCTCCATCACAAACAAAATAACATTGTGCTGCATGGCAAATATAGTTCAATGAAAACAAGTAAGATGTGGAGAAAAACTGCATTCACTAGCAACAACTGGAGAAACCTAGAAGAAAGGGTTTCTTCACCAAGATTGAGGTTTAACCAGTATGAAACATAAAGACAGGCTAGCTCCAATGAAATAGCTATCAGGACTTGCTTGTTTTGAGTAGCCAAACCTCAACCACCGGAACTTTCATCTGTCCAGGAAGAGTGACAGAACAACTACTGATAAGGAAAGCCAGGCCCAGCTGAAGTGCTGAAATTCAGCCTTGGGTGAGAAGGAATTGGCATATCTAGTGAGTGCAAAAGTAATGGGTAAAGGACTCTCCTGGTTATGGGCACTTTTAGGAGAGTGAAGTTCTTGGTTTGTGGTTCCAGGCCAGAACAAAGAAATAAAATAAAGCAGTGGTGCCATCTCCCTTATCCCAGGACTAGAGGTTATTACACTAAGTTCTTATTTAATTTTTTTTTTTTTTTTTTTTTTTTTTTTTATGAGCAGGCAAAAGAGAAAGAACTCTTCCCAAAGGAAGTTACTATGGAAATAGGAAAGACCACGGTTTGTCTTCAGAGAAGGATACCAAGTAAAGAAAAAGCTGCTCCTATCCCAAAGAGTAATGTTAAATAGCTACCTGCTCAATAAGAATTTACAGAAAACCTTAAAGAAGACTTTAAAAATCAAAGAGCAATTGAGGGAAAACTAAAACAAATGGATAAGTAAATAAGAAACATCCAAGAATAATAAGATTATGAAAAGACCATCAATTAAAAGAGGAGTTCCAGAGTCTTAAAGAAGAAAATGATTCTTTGAAAATTAGATATGATCAAAGAGAAAAAAAAATATAAAGAATGAAAAAATAGAATATGAAACAAGAAAAACAACAGATCTAGAGAACAGATCAAGAAGAAAAAACATAGGAATAACTGGATTTTCTACAGGCTATGACCAAAAGAATGAACCTTGACACAATAATAAAGAAATAATTAAAGAAAATTGTCCTGATGGGCAGCTAGGTGATGTAATGGATAAAGCACCAACCATGAAGTCAGGATGACCCGAGTTCAAATGTGATCTCAACACTTAACACTTTCTAGCTGTTACACCCAGAAAAGGAACACTGGGAAATAAATGTAAACTGTTAGCATTTTTTTTTGTTTTTCTCCCCAGGTTATTTTTACCTTTCGAATCTAATTCTTCCTATGCAACAACAACAACAACAAAATTCGGTTCTGCACATATATATTGTACCAAGGATATACTATAACATATTTAATATGCATGGGAATGCCTGCCATCTAGGGAAGGGGTACAAGGCATACGTTGTAAAAAAATTACCTATACAAATGTACTGTCAAAAAATGTTATAATTATAAAATTAATTAAAAAAAACCACTTCCTAGCTGTGTTATCCTGGGCAAGTCACTTAACCCCAATTGCCTCAGGAAAAAAGGAAAATTGTCTTGAAGTAATAGAACATATGTTTCCTTCAAAGACTAATTTCAAGGGATTTAAGGACAAAGTGTTTATATTTCATGTGTGTGTGTGTGTGTGTGTGTGTGTGCTAAGAAGGATATAGCATCTTCCAAAATCTATAAAGAAATAAGGGGAGTGGGAATAGGATAAAGTGGAATATAGAAGGGTGTGTAGAATAATGGAAGTGGGATAAGGTGTGTAGATTAATGGGAATAGGATAAAGAAGAGGATAAAAAGTGGAGGAAAAGGTAAGAGAGGGATCCAAGACTGTTTGGGAGATGTAAAATAGTAGCAAGAAGAGTAAACTAAAGTGGAATATTTAGCAGGAATAGGAAACAAAAGATGGTATGTAAATGTATGTGTATACATATAGGTAGGTATATGTATGTGTGGGCATGCATGTGTATGTATTTTATATATATATATATATATACATATATATATGTATAAATACATATATACATGTTCATCATGTATACATACATACACACATAAATATATCTATGTTTACTTGTAGGTTGCTTGGAAGAAGGAGGAGGAGGAAAGGGGGAAGGAAAAAATGAAGTAAAAAAAAAACAGCAGAGAGCAAAAGAAAACCTACAAGAAATCAAAGATGGAAAGTTATTAATACTTCTTTTATTATTATAAATGTTTTCTTGAAATGGAAATTGAAATTTATTGTTACAAATTTTAATGCTCCCTGATGTTCTACTGGGCACATCATGATTTTTTTTTCCTTTTTTTTCTTTTTTTAATTTTCTTTTTCTTATTTTTCAACTTAGTTTTAAATAAATAAATTCATTTTTAAAAAGAACTTTTTGCCTTATTTTGCATTTCCAGCAGTTAGCATAGTGGCTGACACATAGTAGGCACTCTGTTAATAAATTGAATTGAACTAAAGATGGTATCCTGTAAAAAGCACACTGAACACAAAGAACATGCCCTTCAATTCCTAGGGCAATTAGTAGATCCTAGACATAGACCAAGGTTCCATTAGATTTATATCAGGACACTGTAATGGGAACATCCATAGATGTTTTGCCTATACCCAATTCTGAGTCACAGACCCAGATTATGCATATAGTGTTCCTGGGCAATGTTATTGATAGTGAAGAATGTTCAGCTGAGAAGTGAGTA
Source organism: Sminthopsis crassicaudata (assembly GCF_048593235.1). Taxonomy (NCBI): domain Eukaryota; kingdom Metazoa; phylum Chordata; class Mammalia; order Dasyuromorphia; family Dasyuridae; genus Sminthopsis; species Sminthopsis crassicaudata. The sequence goes on along the minus strand of NC_133619.1, from coordinate 461,075,978 downwards.
GCAGTTTTTATCTTTAGCACCTGCTGTTGCTGAAGCCAGCTTTCAGAAAAATAATCAGAATACAATTCCTAGAAGAAAGGAGAGTCTAAAAAACAGCCACTGAACCAATAGAGTTCTCCAGACCTACAGCAGTACTTTCCTCTTTTATAGAACCAAATCCACGTCAGAAACTTGCAGAGTTCAGACCAGACTGGCAGCAATTGGACTCTTTACCCTGGATCAGACCTCCAGGAATCTTGAAAGCTATCCTTGAGATCCTAGAATAACACAGCATTCTAAACTTTAAGAAAGCAGCAACAAAACCTTTCCTCTAGAAATGCTGCAGAGCTGAGTCCTAAAATCCCAAATCAGGAAATGGCCTGGAAGAATGAGCAAATAAAAATGAAATCCACCACACAGAGCTGTATTTTATATTATAGTGGCAGGGAAGCTCAAGAAACAAACCATGGAATAATGATGATTCCAAAATATATCTATAAGCAAAGCCTCAGAGAAAATAATCAAGGCAAAAATTCAACTAGAATTTCTGTAAGAGATGAAATAAGAGTAAAAGAGAGAGGGAAGGGAAAAGAGACTCAGAAAGAGATTTCAAAATGTTTTGGGGTTTTTTTGTTTGTTTTTTTCGATATATAAATGAGAGAAATTGAAAAAGAAATGAATGATGGAAGAGAGAAGTGAAAAGGGAACTAACAGCTTGGCCACATGAGGAACGGTAAGGATCCCCATGTCAAGACTAGCCCTCTCTTTTTATTCCTCTCTTTTAATAAGAGATACCCTGTTTTCCAGAGCTCAGGCCCAGCAAGCAGCTTTGCCCTGAGCTTGTCATAACAATCCTTTGCACTCACCCTCTGGATGATCTCCACCACAGCAATATCCCAGAATTATTTCCTACCAGCCCCAGGTGGTTCCTTGAGCTCAGACAAGCTTGTCTGGATCACATTCCAGCCATGAACCCCACTATGAATCAAACTTGTCTCATTGTTGTTGTTACCCCCTCATTGTCATGGCTACAGCTCACTGTGTAACCACTAGTACATGCATCAAGGCTCAGCTTCACTGCAGTGAGTCTTCTGGATATCAGAGCAAACCCTTGCACATGTGTTTACTTTCCCTCATCTGGCATAATACAGAAAGATTTTTTGCTTATAACCACTGTTCACTCTTTGGCTTCATTTTATTTTTCAGAGTTAACCATGGTTGTGATAACTTCTGTGGGCTCTTTGGGTGTTTTTGGTGTGTTTGTTTGTTTGTTTGTTTGTTTGTTTTACTTCAGAGTTTGAGTGATTGAATAACATCTGGCTCTTTGCTCATTTTTTTTTCTCAGAATTTGACAGAAAAAAACCTTGACAAGAAGGAATTGGCTCCAAATAGGAGCCAATAACTTCACAAAGCAATAAAAAATACTAACACATAGTCAAAAAAAAATTTTAAAGCATAAAATATAAAGTATCTCATAAGTCAATCAATATTAATATAAAAAGAATTAATCTGCAAAACAAATCAAGGAGAAAAATTTTGAATCAGTGGACTTCAAATACCATGATCAAAAGCAAACAAAAGTTATCTTTATGTCTTTTATCAAGAAATCTTAAAAGAAAATCATAGAGATCTTTTAGAACTAGATGGCAAAGTAGAAGTAAAATGCCTCTACTATAATCTAACTGAAGAAATCCAAAAAATGAAAATTCCTTGAAAAATTATAGCTAAAATCCAAAGTTTGGGGTCAAAAAAAAATTCTATAAGTTACCAGAAAGTTCAAGGACTGAAAAGCCATAGTTTTTAAAATGGGGATAATAATATCAATTACTTCCCAGGGTTGTGTTATAGGAGTGATGTATGTTGCTAGATCAATAGATAACGTATACAATGTAAATAACAAAGCTCCCATGCCTTAGTAGGTAGTATTTATAAGTGTTTATGGATGAAAGAATAAAGCTCTTGGTAGTCACCTTCTACTAATGAATCACTCTTTGTTTAGCTAGGGTTAGTATTTGGAAATACATGTAGTCCATTATTAGGCCCACATATTGGAAAATTTTCAACCTTGCTAGGATTATCAAAAAGTCAACTCAGAGTCATTTTCATAGCAAAATGAGAACTTAGAATTTGAAAAGAAAATATTTCATTCAATAAATATTTATTAAATACCTACCCTGTTCAAGGATCCCAGCTGGATATTAGGGGTACAAAGACAAAAAAGGTAAAACCTAACAAACAAAGGGTATTAAACTTAACACATGTTTAAAGGTTTGAATTTGGTGTTGATTACATTTATAGATAGTATAATCAGATGGTTTATATTAAGATATTTACCTGCTGGTATGAGGTTTTGCTTCTCTTTTGACCATGGAAGCATGGTCCTACATGATTAAAATTCACAACAGCACTTAGTAGAATAAAAGCTCAATTTTTCCATATTCAATTCTTTAAAAAATGAAATATGCTAATTTTCCCCCTGAATTCATGAACTTGTTTTAAGTGGTATAGAAAAAATATTATACTTTGACTTGACTCAGAGGACCTTTTAAAATTAAAGACAACTAATATTTTGACACACTGTAATTTTTCAAGCTAAGGATTTGCATTACACCTATTTTTCAAACTGTTTACGTAAAATATGTTATTTCCCTGGAGCCCCTTCCCTCTTAGACTGCTTAATCTCAAAGCTCTAGAAAGTGCATTAATGTCACTGTGCAACCCACCTCTGCCTGGGAACTTCAGCACTAGTTTACTACAAAGTTTGAACATTATTTCATAATCAAGCAAAGAGGACTTCCTCAGACTTTCTGGTGCAATGGATCTGTAGCTAAAATAATACATTATTTTTTATTATGGCTTATAATTATTCCTGTACTGGAACAAAATCTGAAAAAGGCACATTGCTCTAGTCTGGGGTCAAATTTCCCCCATGGCCTGTAACCTAAGACTTGAATTGTTTATTTAAGATGAAATATCAGCTGCTGAAGAATGCTTTCTGCTTATCCAGAATGAAAGGCTTTTGCCATCACATCCTAGGATGCTGGCATTTTCTCTTGAATCTTTGATGAATGGTTTTTAAGAAAGGAAAGCTTCTTTTATTTTTTCCCTCCTCAAAAATACTATATTGGTTTATTCTGCTTGCTTTCAGCATTTAATAATTAGATCCTCCCTTTGAAAAGTCTGCTGATTGTTTAAAACACTTTAAGCACTTTCCTACAGAAGAGTATAGGAAGAAGAAAATCATCTCATATATGAATCAGTTGTCTTACATAGACTCCTGAGGATTACAAAATAGTATAAAAGCACCAATAATGATGTTTCTTTATATATATTTGGCTAGACTTCTATTGGATGTCTTCTAATAAATCTCTCTCTCTCTCTCTCTCTCTCTCTCTCTCTCTCTCTCTCTCTCTCTCTCTCTCTCTCTCTCTCTCTCTCTCTCTCTCTCTCCCTCTCTCCTTCTCCTCCTCCTCGTTTTCCTCCTCCTCCTCCTCCTCTCTTTCTTCAATTCATTTCTCTTTTTTTTTCTCATGAGTTGGATATGTATATGAACACAATGGACAATAAAATCAGTACCTGAGGTATAATACAAACATGGTAGTGTATGTTTGAGTATACAAAGTTTGTTAAGGAATGTGGATATTTCATGAAAGAAATAGAATAATTTCTTTTTGTTAAAAGTACTTTGATTTCTCTAATCTCTAATTTTCCTAATCAAGTAATTTCCCTTTTATGGAACCTGTTGAGTCTATCAGATTTAATAAAGCATTATTACAAAATAAAAATGTGTTAGTCATCAAATGATTTATTTGATCACTCTGCATAGATGTTCCAGTCATTTCCAAACTATGCTGCCTGCACTTTGATTATGTTTTTCATCCCCCTCTGACTAATTTAGACTCTGTCCCTGGGACTTTGGCCTTTTGACTTATTTTGTCTAGAACCAGGTCACCACACCATTTCCTGACCATTTCCAAACCATACTGCTATGAATATACCTCAGTCAAAAAAAAAAAAAAAAAGTCCACCTCCTTTTTATGTTTTGTCACTTACATCAGTATATCACTTCATAAAAACAAGCATTATCTTGCTTAATCATGTTTGTATCCCAAGGTAAGCGTGTATACATATACATATACATTTTATATACTAATAAGCACTTATTAAATGACTTTTCTATTCATCATTTCATTCAGTTATAAAAAATATCCTGTTATCCCTGATGCAAATCTACAGACGGAAGTAGATTGACTCTTTCTATTAGTAATCAATCCCCAAAACTTTGATAACAGGGAAGGAAAGGCAGAACCAGTGTGATTCTATGTCAACTCCATATGATGTGATCACAGGTCACAGAAATAGATAGTCATCTAAACTTGATCTTTTCTTTTAGACATTAGCCAAGCACTTATTCAATAATTACTATAAGTCAGGTACTGTGTTAAGAACTGGAAATACAAATAGAAGCAAAAAGAACAATAATTTTTAAACTCAAGAAGCTTATATTTTTCTAGGGAAAGACAACATATAAAAGAAAGGCAAAAATGTGGGAAAGGGGAAGGATTAAAGAAGTTGGGTACTCACAAAACACAGTGAATGAAAAATGGGTGATCCTCATCCATGTTTCTCAAAACATAACTAACTTCTTTTATGTTTGCATATGATGAGGTTCAATTAATCTTGAATAAAAGATTAGTCAGTCTAAATCAAAAACTGGAAGTAAGCTAATATAGCAGATAAAGCACCAAGCCTGGGGTCAGAATAACATTAATTCAAATCTGACCTCAGACATTAGTATTTAGTAGCAGAGTGATCTGACATTCAACCTTTGTTTGCCTCTATTTCCTTAATTATAGAATGGGGATAATAATCACCCCTATCTCAAGTTTGCTATGAGGATCAAATCAGATTTTAAAGCACCTAGAATATTTTGAGTCCTATATAAATGTTATTATTTCTATCAAATAGATTTACCTGCATTATAGAACTCTCATTGACTTCATGTAGGAATTTCATATAGCAGATGAGATACACATAAGTAGAACTGGGGCACACTTGAGGTTACTAGGACATGAACATATACATGTTATAGTAAATTAGGGCACTATACCTTCAGATTGCAAATAAAGTGTTCTATCTATGCAAACTGTTGCTCGTCGTCTCAGCACCAACTCAGGAAATAGCAATGTTTGTTCACATCTGTAATGACAAAGAGAAGCCCAATTTAAGATGATAATGTCTTAGTGTCCCAGCACCACTTTGGCACATTGATTTCTAAAGTGCCTTCAGTAGGAGTTCCAGACACAGCAAGATCAGGTCCCAAACCTTGCATTACATCTTGGCAGCCTGCCTTAGTTTGTTCATCAAAGTTGTGTTTTCATTTTTATTTGATTTTGTATTTGTTTTAGCCTGTAATAGTTCTTGAACATTCACTTGTATTCCCTGGAGCCCTTCTTTTTCTCCTTGGCACACCTTTTTCTCTTAATTAAAGCTTATTGGTTTTGGAATATGCCCTGCCCAGATAAACACACTGCAAGACAGCCATTAAAGATGAATGCCAATGAGAGAAGACATGAGAAAATTTGGGTTGCTTTATGCTCTAGTAAGTACTGAGCCAGAAGATTGGTTAACTTGGCCTACATTTTTCTTCTTCAGTCCTCGAAAGAAGCTGGTCTTTTATGCTTCCTTTTTAAAAATACATAATAGCTACATCTCTAAAGGAAGCCAATCATATCAGTAGGACAACATATTTAAGGAAATACTAAAAGTTAGGATGGTGAAAAGAGAAAATCTCAATTTTGTCATTAACTAGATATAATTTTTTTTGTGATTCAGTTTTTGTTACTTTTAAAATGAGGAGTTTGGGCCACAACGATTATAGACTGGATCCAAAATCTAGCACTAAAATTTATTTTTCTAAAAGTTTATAAATCTTAATTTATTTTAACATACATGGCTTTTTGAATCATGTTGGAAAGACAAATCAAAAAAAAAAAAAAAAAGAAAGAAAGAAAGAAAAAGCCATGAGAGACAAAAACAAAACAAAACAAAACAACAACAACAACAACAAAACAAAACAAACAAACAAACAAACAAAAAAAACAGAAAAAAAGAAGTGAACATAACATATGTTGATTTACATTCAATCTCCATAGTTCTTTTCCTGGATGCAGATGGTACTTCCCCCCTCCCTCCCCAAGTCTGTTGGGATTTCCTGGGATCACTGAACCACTGAGAAGAACCATGTCTTTAATAGTTTGATTTCTCTTGGTTTTGTTATTCATATGGTCTATTATGGCAATAGTTTTCCTGTTATTGAGCTAGCACTGCATTCCTGGTATAAATCTCACTTGGTTGTAGTGTATTATCCTGCTGATAAATTGCTGTAATCTCTTTAATAATATTTTATTTCAAAATTTTACATCAATATTCATTAGGAAGATTGGTCTGTAATTTTCCTTCTCTGTTTTTGTTCTTCTTGATTTAGTTATCAGTAATGTATTTGTGTCATAGAAGAAATTTGGCAGGACTCCTTCTTTACCTATTTTTCAAAATAGTTTACATTTTCCAAATAATTTACATAGTATTGGAATTAATTGTTTTTTGAATGTTTGGTAGAATTCACTTGTAAATGCACTTGGCCCTGGAGACTTTTTCTTAGCAAGTTCAATAATGGTTTATTCAATTTCTTTTTCTAAAATAGGATTATTTAAATTTCTTTCTTCTCCTGTTAATCTGTGTAATTTATATTTTTGTAAATATTTATTCAATTTGGTTAGATTGTCAGATTTGCTGTTGAGCAAAATAGCTTTTAATGATTGCTTTATTTTTTCATTGGTTGTAAGTTCACTCTTCGTTTCTGATAATAGTGATTTTTTCTTTCCTTTTTCTAATCAAATTCTTATCTATCTTATTTTTTTTTTCATAAAACTAATCATTAGTTTTATTTATTAGATGAATAGTTTTCTTAGTTTCAGTTTTATTAATCTCTCCTTTGCATTTCAGGATTTCTAATTTGATATTTAATTGGGAATTTTAAATTTGTTCTTTTTCTAGTTTTGATCTCTTTCTTTCTCTCTTTTATTTATATAGCTATTTAGAGATATAAAATATCCCTTAAAATGGTCTGGGTTCATCACATATGTTTTGGTTTTTGTCTCATTATTGTCATTCTCTTGGATAAAATTGTAGATTGCTTCTGTGATTTGTTGTTTGACCCACTCATTTTTAGAAAATAATTTTAGATTATTTGATTTCCAATTGGATTTTAGTCTACCTTTCTATGGCCCTTTATTGAATATAATTTTTTTTGTATTGTGTTCTGAAAAGGAAGCATTTAGTATTTCTGCCTTTCTGCATTTGATTTTAAGGTTTTTTTATGTCCTAATACATGGTCAATTTTTGTGTAGCTGCCATATACTGTTAAGAAAAAGGTATATTCCAGTCTGCCCCTATTCAGTTTTCTCTGGAGTTCTATCATATCTAGGTTTTCTAGGATTCTATTAAACTTCCTAGTTTTTTCTTTTTTATTTTGTGGTTAGATTTGTCTGATTCTAAGAATGGAGGTTAAGGTCCCCATTAGAATAGTCTTGCTGTCTATTTCTTCCTGTAACTGGCTTAAAATATTCTCTAGGAATATGCCTGCTCTGTCACTTGGTACATACATATTTGGTATTGTTACTACTTCATAATTTATGGTATTCTTTATCAAGATATACTTCCTTTCCTTAACTCCTTTAATTAGAACTATTTTTACTTTTGCTTTACCTGAGATCAGAATTGCTACTTCAGCTAAAGCATAATACATTTTTCTCCAGCCTTTTACTTTTATTGGGTATGTGTCTCTCTGTGTCAAATGTGTTTCCTGTAAAAAATATATTGAAGAATTCTGTTTTTTAATACAATCTGCTAATTCACTTGCATTTATTAGAGAGTTCATCCTATTCACTTTCACAGTTATGATTACCAGCTTTGTATGTCCCTCCATCCTATTTTCTCCCTTGTACATACTTTTGTTCTCTCTTTCCACCCTGTCCCTCATTAATAGTTTTTTGTTCTTTAACCCACCTGACCCATTACTTTATCTTCTCTCACCCCTCCCCTCTTCTATTGTGTTTTTTTTCCTCTAGTGTTTCTGCCCTGTCTTCTATCTAGCCCCTCTATTTTATTTCCTCTTTCTCCTCTTACTTCTTTATAGGGTAGGATAACTTTCTATATCCAACTGAATTGAGCCAAAACATATGAAATCAAATTTCCGACAATGCTTATCCTTCCCCGCTTTCCCTCTATTGTAATAGGTCTTCTGTGCCTCCTCATGTGATCTAATTTATCCCATTATGCCTCTCCTTTTTTCTTCTTCCTGTACAGATCTTTTCCTACCCCTTAACGTCTTTTATCACTTCACAGTCCATTCAAAACCACATCCTCCATCCATGGAATGCCCCACTATCTACCCTAGTAAAAGTAGTTCTCAAGAGTTACAGATATCACTTTCCCATCTAGGGATATAAACAGTTTAACATTTAAATTATATTTCCCCTGCTTACCTTTTTATAATTCTCTTGAGTTCTGTGTTTAGAGAGTAAATTTTCTATTCAGGTCTGTTTCAAAATGATTGAAAGTCCCTTACTTCATTGAAGATCTATCACCTCTCCTGAAAAATGATGATGCTCAGTCTCTCTGGATAGTTAATTCTTGGTTGCAACCCCAGATCTTTTGCCTTTTAGAATATGGTATTCCAGGCCTTCCAATTCTTTGTTATAGAAGCTGCCAAATGCTAGGTATTTCTGACTGTTGCTTCTTGATATTTGAATTGCCTTTGCCTGGAAGCTTTCAATATGTTTTCCTAGAGATTTTATTTCTTAAGTTTTGCAACAATGTTCCTTAGGGTTTTCCTTGTGGTAGCTCTCTCTAAAGGTATTCAGTATAATCTTTCAATATTTTCCCCTCTGTTTCTAGAATATTGGGGCAGTTTTCCTTGATTAAATCTTTAAGCATGCTATCCAGCTCTTTTTTTGTCATGGCTTTCAGATAGACCAATAATTTTAAAGTGGTTTCTTCTGGATCTATTTTCCAGGTTGGCTGTTTTTCCAATAAGGCATTTCACATTTTTTTTTTTTTCCATTTTTTCATTCTTTTTTTTTTTTTTTTTTTTTTTTTTTTTTGATTCTTGATTATAGTCATTAGTTTCCATTTGGCCCATTCTAGTTTTTAATGTGTGATTTTCTTCAGTTAGCTTTTATATCTCTTTTTCCATTTGGTTAATTCTACTTTTGAAGGTGTTTTCTTCATTATTATTATTATTTTTTTTTTGCCTTTGGAAAATTGTGTTTTTTAAGGACCTGCCTTTCCTTCCAAGCTGTTGACTTTTATTCCTTATATCTCATTTGTTCTTCTATCTCTATTATATGCCTTTTAAAGCATTTTATGAGCACTTCCAAGAATTGCCTCTTGTTCTAATTTATCCGCATTACATATGATGCTTGCTGATGGTTTTAAATGGATGCTACTGACAATTTTTTTTTTTTTTAACTCCATTCATTCTTATACTCTCTAGTGTTTTTAATGGATGTCAGACTAGGAATGGGTGTCAGGTTTTGCAAATGCTTTTTCTGCATTTATTGAGATAATCATATTTTTGTTAGAATGGTTATTGAGATACTCAATTATTTTAATAGTTTTCCTAATATTGAACAAGCTCTGCATTCCTGGCATAAAACTTACTTGGTCATGGATTATTATTCTGGGGATAATTTGCTGTAATCTCTTTGCTAATATGTTATTTAAGATTTTTGAGCCATTATTCATTAGGGAAATTGATCTATAATTTTCTTTCTCTGTTTTAGCTCTACCTGTTTTAGGTATCAACACCATATCTATGTCATAAAAGGAATTTGGTAGGATTCATTCTTTCCCTATTTTTCCAAATAGTTTGCACAGTATTGGTAATAATTATTTTTAAAATGTTTGTGGAATTCATATGTAAATCCATCTGCCCCTGGAGATTTTTTCTTAGGGAGTAGATAAATAGCTTATTCAATTTCTTTTTCTAAAATGGAACTATTTAAGTAATTTATTTCCCCCTCTGTTAATCTGGGCAATCTATATTTTCATAAGTATTCATCTATTTACTTAAATTATCATATTAATGGCATACAGTTGGGCAAAATATAATTATTGCTCTAATTTCCTCTTCAAAAAGGATGGAAAAGTTACCTTTTTACTTTTTGATACTAACAATTTGATTTTCTTCTTTCCTGTTTCTAATAAAATTAACCAAAGATTTATCAATTTTGTTGTTGTTTTTTTCATAAAACCAATTCTTAGTTTTGTTTATGAGTTCATTCAATAGTTCTTACTTTCAGTTGTATTTATCTCTCCTATTTTCAGAATTGGTATTTAATTAGGAGTTTTTAATTTGTTCTTTTTCTAACTTTTTCAATTGCACACCCAATTTATTGATCTTTTTTTCTTTATATTATTCAAGTAAGCATCTCAAGGTATGAAACTTCCCTTAAGAACTACTTTGGCTGCATGCCATAAATTTTGGTATGTAATCTCATTATTGTCATTCTCTTAGATGAAATTATTAATTGTGTCTATGATTTGTTGTTTCACCCACTCATTTTTTAGATTAAATTATTTAGTTTCCAATTAAATTTTGGTCTATTTTTCCTGGACTTTTATTACATTTAATTTCTATTGTATCATGATTGAAAAAGATGCCTTATTTCTGCCTTTTGGCACTAGATTTTGAGGGTTTAGGCCCTAATGCATGGTCAATTTTTGTGTAGATTTCATGTACCAGCATGAAAAAAATATATATTCCTTTCTGTCTCCATTCATTTTTTTCTAAAGGTCTATCATAGTTACCTTTTTCTAAAATTCTATTTTCTTCCTTAACTTCTTTCTTATATATTTTGTGGTTCAATTTACCTAATTCTGATACAGCAAGGTTGAGATTCCCCACTAGTATAGTTTTGTGGAATATTTCTTCTTCCAGCTTTTTAAACTTCCCCTCTAGGAATTTGAATATTATACCTCTTGGTACATATATGTTTAGTATTGCTATTACTTCATTATCTATGGTACCCTTTAGCAAAATGTAGTTTCCTTCCTTATCTCTTTTAATTAGATCTACTTTTGTTTTTGCTTAATCTGAGATTACTATTGCCACTTCTGATTTTTTACTTTAGTTGAAGTAAAATACATTCTACTCCCACCTTTTTACCTTTACTCTGCATTATCAGTTTGCTTTAAATGTATTTCTTTTAAACAGAATATTGTAGGATTCTGACTTTTTTTTAAACTCAGACTGATATTCACTTCTGTTTTATGGGAGAATTTATCCCATTCATATTCACATTTAAAATGACTAATTCTGTATTTCCCATCTTATTTTCCCCAATTCATATTTTTTCCCTTTTCCCCTTTCCCTCCTCCCCAGTATTTTGCTTCTGATCACCACCTCCCTCAAACAACCCTCCACTTTTACAGCCACTGCCCCTTTCTTATCCTTTTCCCCTTCTTCTTCTGTCATCCCTTCCTTCCTTCTTTCCTCTTCTATTTCTATGTAGAATAAGACAAGTTTCTCTGTGAGCTAAATGAGTCTGATATGCTCTGTTTGAGCCAAATCCAATGAGAGTAAGGTTCACACAATGCTCATCCCCCCTCCCTTTTCCCCCTCAATTGTAACAGGTCTTTTTTTGCCTCTTCATGAAATAATTTACCTCATTTTACCTCCTCTTTGCTCTTCTTCCAGTACATTCCCCTTTTTACTTCTAGCTTCTTTTTTATATCATCACAATAAAATCAAATTATACCTACATCCTCTAAATATGCGCATATAAGAGATACAGTTCTCAAGAGTTAAACATCATCTTCCCACATAGGGATATGAACTTTTTAACTTTTAAAAGAAAGAGTTATTTTTCTTTCCTTTTTACTTTTCTATGATTTTCTTGAGTTCTGTATTTGAAGATCAAATTTTTTATTCAGCTCTGGCCTTTTCATAAGAAATAAATGAAATTCGCCTGCTTCATTGAATGTTCATCTTCTTCCCTGAAAGATAAAATTTAATTTTGCTGGATAATTGATTCTAGGCTACAATTCCTTTGCTTTTTATCATAATTCAGGAAGTTCAATCTTTTAATGTGAAGCTACTACAGTTTGAGTAATGTTGATTGTGCCTTTTTGATATTTGATTTGTTTCTTTCTGGTTGTTTGTAATATTTTCTCCTTGATCTGATAATTCTAAAATCCAACCATGATATCCCTTGGAGTTTCATTTCACTTTCAGGAGGTAATTAGTGAATTTTTTCAATTGCTATATCACCCCCTGCTTCTATGACTTCATGGCAGTTTTTCTCGATGATTTTCTGAAAGATGATATCTAAGCTCTTTTTTTCATCATGATTTTCAGGAAGTCCAAAAATTCTTAGATTGTCTCTCCTAAATCTATTTTCCAGATCAGTTGTTTTTACAAAGAGGTGTTTTACATTTTCTTCTACTTGTTTCATTTTGGGGGTTTTATTGGACTGATTCTTGATGTCTCATTGAGTCATTCATTTGCATTTCTTCAGTTCTAATTTTTAATGAATTATTTTGTTCATCTAACTTTTTTATTTCCTTTTGCATTTGGCCAATTGAACTTTTTTTTTTTTTTTTTCTGAAGCAATTGGGGCTAAGTGACTTGCCTAGGCCACACGGCTAGGAACTATTAAATGTTTGAAACCATATTTGAACTCAGGTCCTCCCGACTTCAAGGTTGGTGCTCTATCCACTGTGCCACCTAGCTGCCCCTGACCAACTGAACTTTTAAGTGAGTTGTTTTGTTCATTAATTTCTTTTTTCCATTTCACAAATTCTGTTTTTCCATGAGTTGGTTTCTTTTTTCATTTCATCAAATCTATTTTGTAAGGAGTTATATACTTTTCCCACTTCTCCATATCTATTTTTAAAGCAGTTTCCTTCAAATAATTTCTGTTGCCTTTCCCATACTCTCTTGCAATGTTCTCATTTCCCCCATTTTTCTTCTAACTCTCTTTTAAGATACTTTTTGAAATATTCCAAGAGAGCCTTATCAAATTGAGACAACTCACATCACCCTTTGTGGCTTCATCTGGAAACAATTTGCTTTTAGTGTCTTCAGTGTTTAAGATCTGTTCTTGTGTATCTCTATAAAAGATATCTTTGCTAAGAGCACTTTATGCTTTTTTGCTCATTTTTAAAGTTTGAGTGTAGCTTTTAAGGCAGAGAGGAGATTGCCCCAAGCTTCCCCTTCAGGTGACATTGGCTTCAAATTGCCCTGGGATTAGTGATTCTGACTTCTTTCCCATGCTGAGTGAGCATGGCCAAGTCACATTTGTTCTTCTAGAGTTCAGGGGCTCATTATTTGCCTTTTGTAGTTGTATTGGATGTCTCACAGCTACTCTGCTAATCCACTGGGTTCTGATCCAGGACAGAATAGCCAATGCTGCTATATTTTGGCTAACAACATCCCAGTAGATTTTTCTGAGTTCCTGTACTGCACTGCATTTAGCCATATCCCCTCCCCAACCCAACCCATCCCAAGTGCCCAATTAAAACAGATCTTTTTTGAAGTTCTTCCAAAATATCTTCTGCTGGAAATGTGTTACAGTCCAAATATCTGTGTGTTATGTCATTCCAAAACCAATTCAGAGGCTTGATCTGGGGTTGATCCAAGGGAATCGAGGAAGAGTTCAAAGACCTGTCTATTTTCCACAGTTGTGGCTCTGCCTTTCATCCAAACAAAACCAATGCAGCTAAAATTAGAAGAAAACCAAGAAATTATAGGGAAAAGCCTTTGTAGTAAGTTGCTCTGATAAAGTTCTCATTTCTCAAATATATAGGGAACTGAGTCAAATTCATAAAAATAAGAGCTATTCACCAATTGATAAATGGTCAAGGGATATGAATAGGTAGTTTTCAGAGAAAGAAGTCAAAGCTACCATTAAACAATCAAAACTCTAAATCATTAAAGTTAGAGAAATCAGATTGACTAAGATGTCAGAAAAGGAAAATGACAAAGGATAAAAATTATAAATGATTTAAAAATAAATATACTTATGTACTCTTCCTGGGGCTGTGAACTATTTCAATAATCCTGCAAGGCAATTTGGAATGATGACCCCCAAAGTTATAAAACTGTTCATATACTTTAACCTTAGAATATTACTAAAAGGTTTATACACAAAAGAAATCAAAGAAAAAAGGAAAGGACCGATATATACAAAAAATATTATAGTACTTTTTTGTTGTTATTGTTGTTGTGGCAAAGAAATCAAAACAAAGATGTCCATTGATTGGAAATTGGCTGAATAAGTTAGAGTGCATAATTATAATAGAATACTATTGTGTTATAAAAAAATGATAAAGGGGATAGTTACAGAAAAACTTAGGAAGACTTTTATGAAGTAAAGTAAGCAGAATCAGAAGAACAATTTACATGGTAACAGCAATATTGTAAAGATAAACCATTGTGAAAAGCTTTGTGATTCTGACCAAGACAATGATCTGCTTTTCCAAAGCCCTGAAAAATGCTATTCATCTCTATATAAAGAACTGATAGACTCAGACTATAAATTAAAACATTCTCTTCTTTTAGAAATGTATTTTGTATTATTTCTCATTTGTAATAAATGTTGTATTTTTTTTTTTTTTTTTGCTTTCTCAATGTTTGGTTGTAGGGATACTTAGGTCCTTGGGAAAGAATAGAATTTATAACTTAAAGTAAAGTAAAATTGGAATTAAAAGATCTAAACTGGGTATCAGGGAGGTCTAAATTTTTGTCCACACTCTTATAAATCACTTAATCAAACAATAAGAATTTTAAATCCCCTATTTTGTGCCAGGCAATGGGGATTCCAAGATAAAAATTAAATAGTTTCTCCAAATCAAGGAATTTTCAATCTACATAAAAAAATATGTATGCATTTTTAATTTTTTATTTTATATTTCCCCCAGTTACATTTAAAACAAAAAAATTACATGTGTTTTTAAAATTTTGGGGTTCTAGGTTCTCTCCCTTATCTCCACCCACAATTAAGATACTATATGTGAAGTTATGCAATACATTTCCATAAAAGTCAAGTTGTGAAAGAATACTTAGATTTCCTAACCTAATGAAAATAAAAACCCCAGAAAAATCAAGTTAAAAAGAAATAAAGATAGAAATTGGAAAATGTTTCAACATATATTCTGACAATAAGTTCCTTCTCTGGGTATGGATAAAATTTTTCATCATAAGTTCCTCAGAGTAGTTATGGATGAGAATAGCAAAATCATTTACAGTTGGTCATACCAGAACATTGCTATTTTGTATACAGTAAATTTCATGTACTTAAATGTCCATGTTTGCTTGTTGTTTGTTTGTTTATTTTTTTTCTGAGTAGTCTTTTCATCATTTCCCATAGAGCAATAGTATTCCATCAAAACACATACCATTGAGCTGGTCCCCAATTGATGGGCTTACTCTCAATTTATATATATTTGCCCTGAGAAGAGAGCTGTTTTGAATATTTTTTGTACAATTAGGTCATTTTCCCTTTTATTTTTTTCTGAATCTCTCTTGGTGTTCATACCTACTAATAGTGTTGTTTGATCAAGGGATATGGATGAATTTATAGCCCTTTGGGCACAGATTATATCTTTTGATGATTTATCAATTTTGGCATCGCTCTTATTTTTTATAAATTTGACTCAGTTCCCTGTTTTTTTTTTTAAACAATTATTATTGGTAACTGTATTTGCCCCCATTTATTTTTATTCTCTCTTTCCTTTCACCCTGTCCCTCCTCAAAAGTGTTTTGATATAGACAACTCCCTTCCCTAATATGCCTTCTCTTTTTATCACCCTTCCCCCTTCTCATATTTCCCTCCTATTTTCCTGAAGTAAGATAAATTTCTATTACCTATTGAGTATTTATGTTATTTCCTCTTGGAGCCATTTCTGATGAGAGTAAGGTTCATTCACTCCCTCTCTCCTGCCACCTGGTCCCCTCCACAATAAAAGCTTTTTCTTGTCTCTTTTTTATGGCAGATAATTTGCATCATTCCACTTTTCCCTTTCCCCTCTTCTAGTACATTCCTCTCTCATCCCTTAATTTCATCATTTTTAAAGAAGATATTATTCTTCATATTCAAGTTATGCCCATGGTCTCTATTTAAATATACTCCTTCTAACTGTTATAAAAAAGTCAAACTCTAATGAGTTACAAGTATCATCCTCGTATATGTGAATGCAAACAAATGAACCTTATTAAATCCCTTAATATATCATTTTCCTGATTACCTCCTTATGCCTTTCCAGAGTCACATATTTGTAATTCAAATTTTCCATTCAGCTCTGGTCTTTTCATAATGAAAGCTTGAGAATCATCTATTTCATTGAATAGCCACCTTTTCCACTAAAGCAATGGTCCTCAAACTTTTTAAATAGGGGGCCAGTTCACTGTCCCTTAGACTGTTGGAGGGCCAGACTATAGTAAAAACAAAAACTCACACTCTGTCTCCTCCCCTCAGCCCATTTGCCATAACCCAGTGGGCCGCATAAATGTCCTCAGCAGGCTGCATCTGACCAGTGGGTTGTAGTTTGAGAACCCCTGCTCTAAAGGATTATAATCAGTTTTGCTAAATAGGTGGTTTTTGGTTGTAATTCTAGCTAGATTGCTCTCCAGAATATCATATTCCAAACCCTCTGGTCCTTTAATGTAGAAACTGCTAAATTTTGTGTCATATTGACTGTGGCTCCACTATACTTTTTTTTTTTCCTTTTCTTTTTTTTTTTTTCTGGAAGCTTACAATGTTTTCTCCTTGGCCTGGGAGTCCTGGAATTTAGCTATAATGTTCCTGGGGAGCTTTTATTTGGGATCTCTTTCAGGAGGTAATCAGTGGATTCTTTCAATTTTTATTTTTACCATGTGGTTCTAGAATATTAGGACAATTTTGCTTGATAATTCCTTGAAAGATGAGGTCCAGACTTTTTTTTTGATCATGACTTTCAGATATTATCTCTCCTGGATCTATTTTCCAGGCCAGTGGTTTTTCCAATGAAATATTTCACTTTTTTCTATTTTTTTCATTTTTTTTTGTTTTGTTTTATTGTATCTTGATTTCTCATCCAGTCATTAGCTTCCATTTATTCAATTCTATTTTTTAAGGAATTATTTTCTTCATTGAGCTTTTGTACTTCCTTTCTCAATTGGCCAATTTTAATTTTTAAAGTACTCTCCTCATTCATTATTTGTATTTCCTTTTGCACCTTTCTCAATTCTTTCACTAATTTTCCTTCTATTTCTCTTGATTTTCAGAGTACTTTTTGAACTCTCCAATTGCCTGAGACCAATTCCTATTTTTCTTGTAGGCTTAGCATGTAGAAGCTTTGACTTTGTTATCATCTTCTGAGTATGTGTTTACTATAACTTGTCACCATAATAACTTTTAATGGTAAGAATTTTTTTTTTTGTTTTTGGGTCATTTTTTTATCATATTATTTGACTTTTAACTTTTTGTTAAAGTAGAACCATGTTTCTAGGGTGGCAGGTGTATTGTCCTAAGCTTCAAAGGTTTTGTGCTGCTATTTTCAGAAATCCTTCTAGGAATCTGACCACAAGTACTTTTTTCTGGCCCAGAGCTATTTAGATGTGTTCCATCATACTGCAGTTGTAAGATCTAGTATGCTGGCAAAGGCTGGGGCTCTGCTGACCAACACTGGGACTGCACATCAGACTTTCACCTCATTGCACAGACCTCTGCACTTATCTTCTGAGTCATTCCAAGATGTGGGCTGAAAGGTCCAGAAGCCTCTATCACTGATTTAAAAGTCTCACTTTACTGATGCTGGGGTCTAAGCTGGCCTGGGATTGGGGCTGACCTGGGAAGAAGATAAGTGGAGGAAGGGGAGATCCATGGAACCAGAGCTTTCAGCATGAGGCTACTTGAGAAAACGGGCTATGTAATGCAAACTAGGGGAAGACAGTGAAGCACCATTTTTAAAGTTTTTATGAGGCATTTCCATGGCACTTTCGATCACCCCCAGGGTCAAGTATTTTGTTCAATATCCAGAGATCATTGTAACCTAGCCCCCTCCTACCTTTCTAGTCTTTTTACACCTTACTCCCCTACATGTATTCTTCAATCTACTATCATTGAATCTAGTGTCATCTGGTGCTCCATGAACAAGACACCGCATTTCTTGGCTTTGAATACTTTCTCTGGGTATCCCTATGGCTAGAATGCATTCCTTCCTCTACTCTGACCAGTATATTATGGCTACCTTTACTCCAGTTAAAATCCCATCTTCTACAGGAAGTATTCCCCAATCTTTATTAATTCTAGAACCTTCCCACTTTAAAATATTTCCTATTCATCCTTTAGTTGTTGTCTTTTCCATTAGACTGTGAACTCTTTAAGGGTAGGGGCTGTGTTTTACCTTTTTTTATATTCCAGTTATTAGCACAGTGCTTAACACATAGCAGATAGTTAATTTTTTCTCAATTATGATTGAAATATCCTTTCCTCATCACCATATTTTCCTGCCTTAGGACTCCACCCTGGGAAGGGTTCTGTTGACCTAGCTTTACTTACAGCTATGCTGGGATCTTCTTAAAGCCTTTTAAGCTATTAAGCTAAGTGTCTTATTAAGGATATCTCCACACTAAATAAGGCACCGGAATAGGATTGCAGTGTATTTAGTTTTTTGCAACTTCTTCCTAAATTTTAGCCCAGGCAGTAACACAGGAGGCAACTGTGAAGGTGCTAAGCACTCATTAGCAGCTTGCTGGTGGAGCTGCTATTTGTTCTTCAGGGCTACTTTTACAGCAAATGATGTGGTGTTTGCCAAGCATTTCTTTGAATATAGTTTAGAACATAAGAAATTCAAAGCATTTTGTGTAAATCCAACACATTATTAGAGTGGGGAAATTGAGGGTGATAGTATAATTATAAGAAAGTATAAATTGTTATTTTTCAGTTCTAGCCTCCATGGAAAGAGAAGAAAAATATTTCTTCCCAGGTTAAAAGGAAAAAGAAGAAGCTACCTCTTCTAGCTTTTAATAGGCCAATTTATTACATTGGGCTTATAATGTGAACTCTTTGCATGAAGAGATGCTCCAATTAAAAAAATCTAAAACAAATAAAAAAGACTATTCCCAAATATATGTAGATCTTACACATTAAATGTTTAAATTCTTAAAATGTTATTTTGTGTCTTTCTCTTTCACTGAAGTGTTATTCTAATGTCCTACTTGGCCATAGTGCATAAGTAATGAATTTGGAGCCAAGAATACCTAGGTTCATATTCTAAATCTGATGTTTCCCAGTAGAATGATCATGGGAAATCATTTAATCTCACTAAGTCTTAATTAAATCATCTGTAAGATGGAAGTAATAATACCTAACATACAAATCTCACATAATTGTCGGTCTTTAATGAGACAATTTTATCAAGAATTTGAAAATTTTAAAACTATGTAAATGTCAGAGTTTACTAACAGAAATATAATTAAATTTATGTCTATATGAATGACTAGGAAATTTGGTAATGTGGCTATGGAAGAAGGGGGGTGTTGATTAGGCATAATTGGGTGGAAAGTATGAGGAAGAAATTTTCAACTCTGAGGAAAACTAAGGAAGACAGAAATCAGTCCAGACAAAAGAGCCAGATTTGGGGTCAGGAAGACTAAGTTTAAATGAAGCCTTAGATCCTCATTAACTGTGTGACCATGGGGGCAACTCTTGTTTGCCTCAATTTTTCATGTGTAAAATGATCTAGAAAAGAAAATGGCAACCCACTCCAGTGCCTTTGCCAAGAAAACCCCAAATGTTATCTCAAGAAACTGGGCATGACTGAAACAAATGAACAACAAAACATTTGGATTCCAGGAGAGCTACTAAACTCATATAGCCATAAAGAGGAACAGTCTCATTGGCCACAAAGGATGAATCTGGGTCTGACAAAGAAATAATTCTATTTGGAAAGTTTAGTGGTATAATACTAAATTTGGAGACTAAAATACAAGATTGCATTCTGGCTCTGATAATTCTAGGTTGCATGCTCCCACTATCCCCCAGAAATCATTTGTAGCTCTTAGAATCTGTTTCTTCCTCTGAAAAATTAAAACACTAGTATTTGCACTGTATTACAGGATTATAGTAAGAAAATCACTTTATAAATCTTATTTTTCAGTAATTCAAGAAAAATTATATAAATATATTTATTAGGATGTATTCTTCCCTCAGTGGGAGCAAGACTTTCAGGCTCATTAGAAGTTAAAAATTTCCAAAATATTTTAGAGGATAGATATAATCTGATGAAATTTCCTGAAATTGTTGGACTCACCAGAACTACTTCTGACAATGATTTTGTTTAGCATTTAATTAAAAAATTTCACCCATAAAATAGATTTTTCTTCAATCTTTAGCACTCCAATATTTACAATGTCTTACCCAGTGAAATGTTTTCTCCTTATAGTAACTGCCATATAGCAGATATTTAGTAAATATTTGTTGAAAGCAACTTTTTGTTTTGTTTTATTTCCTTTTTATTAACCCTTCTCCCAGTTCTTCTAACTTTAAGACTACTCTAGAACAGTGATATCAAAATCTGACAGGAAGGACAATTAAATTCTGTCAGTCACATATTCACTCAGTTTTAAAATGTAATATTATCCATATTTTGTTATACAGTTATTTATTTGTTAAGTAAATGCCCAATCACATTTTAATGTGGTTTGGACTACACTATGGAAAATTGTGGAAAATCTGTGGCCATCATTCAGGTATTTAATAACTCTGCCATGGAAAAATCAATCACAATTCATCTACCTGATAGGTCTTTATTACTTCTTCATTATTTCCTGAGAATTAATTAAACTATTTCACAGAAATCTTTAGTTCTTAAAACTTTACTTCATTTTAGTTTATTCTTCAGTACAATTGTCCCATACTCACTGTGGGCCTAAATGGTCTTTAAATAACTTGACTATTCCACATCAACAGTTGTTCCAATATTTCTAACACTCATTATACTGTATTATTTAATAGATATAATTTTTGTGCTTTTTCCTAGAGTTTATATCCATTTTTTAAAAAAATGCATATACACAAAATTAAAACCAAAACAGAACAGAACAATAAAATGTGGGTGGTACAAAATGTGTACTCAACAGATAACTAAATAAAGGTGATTAAATATTTCTAGTGAAAGTTAAACATTTTGAATAGAAGCACACAAAGATGTAAACTTCTTAAGATAATTCTTTAAAATAATTATATTATTCCATTTTGCCTTTATATCCTTTCTAGCTACCACTGTGCTTTTCACATAGTAGATACTTAATAAATGTTTTTTTTTTTTTGTTTTTTTTTCCCAAATGTATTGAACAGCAAGTAGTCTATATTAGCAGGCCTACCTGAGTGCCATATCCTTCAAAAGAAAGATGGGCAGAATACCATGGAATCAAATTCTACATGAGTTGTTATCCTGAGAGCCATGGGAAACCTTCAATAATGACATTCCAAAGTTATAATTTAACAAATAAATGTAAATCTTATACTTGGGTTCAAAAATTCAGCTTCATAAGGATGGTATGGAAAATACCATCTGAAAAATTGTCTGAAAAATATCGAAGAATTTTTTTTGGGGGGAGTAAGGAAAAAGGGGGAGGTTTTCTACAATTCCAATATGAAGCAGTGGTAAGATATAAAAGCCAAAAGAGCTAATGTAATCACTAAATGCACTGAGAGAGCCACAGTTCTTGGAGTAAAAAAAACAATGATCCCTCTATATTCTGTCCTCAAGAGACTACATTGGAAGTATTTTGTTCAATTCTGAATGCTACAGTTCAAGAAGGACATTAATGAACTGGAAAATATCCAGTGGAGAACAACCAGAATGGTGAAGAACCTTCAATTTGTGTGAAAGGAGGAAGAGTTGTAGGAACTGGCATTATGTAGCTGCAGAAGAGAAAAAATGACAGGATTCAATAATTGTCTTCATGTGTAATCATGTGACAGGGGGGTTAAACTCATTTTGTTTGGGCTCAGATGATAGAACAAAATGTGTAAAGAACAAAAAGGCAAATTTATGCTTTTTGCCAGGTAAACAAAAAACCAAAATATGCCTAATGATTAGAGTTACCCAAGAGTAGAAAGAGATGCCACAAGAGATGGTGAGTTTACCCTCCTCAGTGATCTTCCATCAGCACCCCGAAAAACATTTGTCAAATATATTATAGTGAGGATTATTTTAGCATATGGATTGGCCTAGATGACCTCTTACATCTCCTCTAATTCTGAAGATGTGAGAGAAAATTATATCCTTAGGAATGGAAGGCAGAATATTATAAAAGTGATAGCGAAATTCTCAAGGTAGTTTGTTGGTTCAAAACTACCCTATATTACATCTTTCAGTATTTCACATAATCCTAACCTAAAGTTTGCCTTAGAATATTTATATGTTACAGGGAAACAAACATAGAAATGCAAGTTTTAATTACAGTTAAGAATGAAGACAAACTGCAAAGAGAATAGCAAATAAATAAGTAAAACAGATTTTTTTTTGGATTTTCCTAATTGCTTATGACAATATCTAAGTGTATTTCACCATGAAATATTTTTATAATAATACTGCTTCTGGAGAATGACTTTTATATCTCACAGAGATTTATTATGAATTATATCTTCAGTCAGGGGGTCCTCCACCTCTTCCTCCTCTTTCTATTCCTCCTCCTCCTACAGATAGTCCATATCATATGAACAGTTTGGAAGACTTCTGTAATTTTGTGCATTTCATGTTTCTTTGGAGCTACTTCAATTCTGTTTTTCTCATAGAACGCACCACCTTCTCTGATGGGGGCATGCCATACTAGGCAGTCCTGTGCCAGTTCTTCAGTCAATTCTAAAGCACTTAAGAGAGACCTTAAGAGTGCTTGCCCTGAGTGAGTTCTCCATAATATAGTCTTTTTGGCAAGTGTACATTTAACATTTGAACAATGTTGCCCAATGGAATAGCACTCTGCAGAAGAGTTGGAATGAGGAGCAGTTTAGTTCGACTTTATCATGGTATCGAATCTTTGTGTATGAATGCATGTATATATTCATAATTACAAAGTCATTATGTGATATCAATAATACAAAAACATTTTTCTAAGCCTTAACTAGACACTAAAAACTTTGGGACTTCAATTCTCATTATGTCTAGGGTTGCATTGTTTAAAAAATCACTTGTACTACTTTTCCCAAAAAAGCCATATATGATAAGACAATTGGTAGGAAGCAGCCAAAGGAAGCTTTAGTAGAACTTTTGTCTCATAGTTGGAGAAGAGAGTTAGGGGAAAAAAAATTGTTGGAGCGAAACTCCCCTAGTGTTCCCCCAATTGAGGAAGGTCTTAATGACTTCAGAGCCAAAGTATGAAAGGTTCACAGTTCCCCAACTTCAGAAATCATCCCAATGCCCTCAGAAGATTCCATTTAGTCAATTGAAGGCTTTAAGAAGTTGTTTTTAGTTGTTGTTGCTGTCATCATTGTTTTGTTTTTTATTAAAGTTTTTTAGACTTCTGGCCAAGATGGCGGTGTGGAGGCAGACAGCTGCTTGCGCTCCATGTTTTCTCTCAGGACTTACTACATGACAAGCCTCAGAATTAATGCTTGACCGGAAAGGAAACCCACAAATAATCACCAACAGAAGACATCCTTGAAATTCACCAGAAAAGGCCTGTGTTTGCTAGGGGGAGGGGACGAACAAAGTAGGGCTCAGACTGAGGGCAAGCAGAAAGAGCAAGGCAGGCAGCTCACACAGCTCAGACCAGAGGGGGTGGTGGTGCAATCTCTTCCATTTCTGTAAAAAGACTTTTACCCCAGTGTGGATATTCCATCTTGGCAGCAAGCCAGGAGCAGCAGAGAAGGTGTAAACAAAAGAGGTAAAGAATAAAACCCCAGAAAGCTAGCATCTATCAGGACCCGGCCATCCCCACCCCCACCCTGAGTGACTCAGTACTTTCCTAGAGCCTCAGAGCACAGACGCAGCACAGCCATCGCTGTCTTGCTAGTGCCTCACTGCTGTCTCCCATAGCCTGCAGAGAAAGCTCAGTAACAACATCCAGCCCCATCCCCCCAAAAAACAGACCAATTATTTCTCTTGTCAATTTGTTTTCTTTAATTCCTGCTCTGACAAAATGAACAAAAAATTTTAAAGGGCTCTTTGACAGCTTCTGTATGGAGAGAAAGCAGACTTCAAACACTGAGGAGACTAAAAGCAGATTGTCTCCAGAGGAATCCCCTAAGGGGGATATGATCCACTCCTCAATACATAAGACTCTTATAGAGGAAATCAAAAAGGCTCTCACAAGAGAGCTAGAAGAGAAATGGGAAAAGGAAAGGGAAGTCTGGCAAGAGAGTCTGGAGAAGTCATCCCATGCATTTAAAGACAGAGTGGATAAAGAAATCAAATCACTGAAAAACAAAATTAGTGAATTAAAAAAGGTAAACAACTCCAAGGAAAACAGGATTATTGAGCTGGAAAAAGAAAACAACTCTCTAAAAAATAAAACTGATGAAATGGAAAAAAAATTCCATAGAAGAAAAAAACTCACTTAAAAACTCAATTGGACAATTACAAAAACATATAAAAAAAAAGTGAGTGAAGAAAATACATTACTGAAAATTAGAATGGAACAAGTAGAAATGAATGACTCAAGGAGAAGAAAGAAGTAGTCAAGCAAAACCAGAAAAATGAAACAACTGAAAAGAATGTCAAGTACCTTATTGGAAAGACAACAGACCTGGAAAACAGATCCAAGAGAGACAATTTGAGAATAATCGGACTCCCTGAAAAATGTGAGGGAAAAAAGAGCCTGGACACTATTTTCCAAGAAATTATCAAAGAAAACTGCCCAGACGTTTTGGAAACAGAGGGTAAAATAGACATTGAAAAAATTCATCAATCACCTACTGAAAGAGACCCTAAAATCAAAATGCCAAAAAGTATAGTGGCCAAGTTCAAGAACCATAAGAAGAAGGAAAAAAATATTGGAAGATGCTAGAAAAAAGCAATTCAGATATGGAGGAGCCAAAATAAGGGTAACTCAGAATCTAGCAGCATCCACAATAAAAGAACGAAGGGCCTGGAATATGATATTCCAAAAGGCTAAGGAACTTGGTATGCATCCAAGAATAACTTGCCCAGCAAAAATGAGCATTGTTTTCCAGGGAAGAGATGGGCATTTAACGAAATAAATGAATTCCATCTATTCTTGATGAATAAACTAGATCTACACAAAATGTTTGATCTTCAAATACAGAACTCAAGAGATTTCTAAAAAGGTAAAAAGAAATCTTGAGAACTATATTTCTGCCATAAAGATATGTAAAGAACACAGGTATAATTTGTCCTAGAAACTAGAGGTGGAAAGGAAATTAAATCATAATATAGGGTAAAATGGTGGTGCTACATCTCATGAAGAGGCAAAGGTAATCTATTATATCTGAGAGAAAGAAAGGAGGGGGAGGAACATAGTGTGTGTCAATAGACATATTAGATTTATGGTGAAACTTCTTCCACTTCATTGAAAAGTGAGAGGGAAGGAGTAAGATAAGGGGAAGGGAATACAGAAATTGTGAGGAAAAGGGGTAAAATAGGGGGAGGAACTTTAAGGTGGGGGAGGGATACTAAAAAGGGAGGGCTGTGAAAAGCAAGTGGTGTTCACAAGTTTAATACTGGGTAGGGGGGTAAGAGGGAAGGAAAGGAGAAAAGTATAAGCAGGGGTTAACAGGATGGCAAGCAATATAGAGTTAGTCATTCTGACCATAAATGTGAATGGGGTAAACTCCGTCATAAAGAGGAAGCAGTTAGCAGACTGGATTAAAAGCCAGAATCCTACTATATGTTGTTTACAGGAAACACACCTGAAACAGGGTGATACATTCAGAATAAAAGTAAAAGGGTGGAGCAGAATCTACTATGCTTCAGGCAAAGCCAAAAAAGCAGGGGTAGCCATCCTCATCTCAGATCAAGCAAAAACAAAAATTGATCTCATTAAAAGAGATAAGGAAGGGCATTATATCTTGCTAAAGGGGAACATAGATAATGAAGCAGTATCAATA
This sequence comes from Sminthopsis crassicaudata, assembly GCF_048593235.1. Lineage (NCBI taxonomy): Eukaryota > Metazoa > Chordata > Mammalia > Dasyuromorphia > Dasyuridae > Sminthopsis > Sminthopsis crassicaudata. Next base: position 461,049,879 of record NC_133619.1, on the reverse strand, counting down.
TTAAACATTTACACACCAAGTGGTACAGCATCTAAATTCCTAAAAGAGAAATTAAGAGAGCTGCAAGAAGAAATAGACAGCAAAACTATAATAGTGGGAGATCTCAACCTTGCACTCTCATAATTAGATAAATCAAACCACAAAATAAATAAGAAAGAAGTCAAAGAGGTAAATAGAATTCTAGAAAAGTTTGATATGATAGATCTTTGGTGAAAGCTAAATGGAGACAGAATGGAGTACACTTTCTTCTCAGCAGTTCATGGAACCTATACAAAAAGTTAATCATATACTAGGATATTAAAAAACATCAAAATCAAATGCAGTAAGGCAGAAATAGTAAATGCATCCTTTTCAGACCACAATGCAATGAAAATTACATTCAATAAAAAACCAGGGGAAAATAGACCAAAAATAATTGGAAATTAAATAATCTTATACTAAAGAATGATTGGGTAAAACAGCAAATCATAGACATAATTAGTAACTTCACCCAAGAAAATAACAATAATGAGACATCATACCAAAATGTGTGGGATACAGCCAAAGCAGTAATAAGGGGAAGTTTTATATCTCTAGAGGTCTACTTACATAAAATAGAGAAAGAGAGGGTCAACGAATTGGGCTTACAACTAAAATTGCTAGAAAAGGAACAAATTAAAAAGCCCCAGACAAACACGAAACTTGAAATTCTAAAAATAAAAGGAGACATTAATAAAATTGAAAGTAAAAAAAACATTGAATTAATTAATAAAACTAAGAGTTGGTTCTATGCAAAAATCAACAAAGTAGACAAACCCTTAGTAAATCTGATTAAAAAAAGGAAAGAGGAAAAGCAAATTGTTCATCTTAAAAATGAAAAGGGAGCACTCCCCATTAATGAAGAGGAAATTAGAACAACAGTTAGGAGCTACTTTGCTCAACTTTATGCCAATAAATTCAATAACTTAAATGAAATGGAAGAGTACCCTCAAAAATATAGCCTTCCCAGATTAACAGAGGAAGATGTAAGTAGTCTAAATAGTCCCATTTCAGAAAAAGAAATAGACCAAGCTATTAACCAACTTCTTAAGAAAAAGTCCCCAGAACAGATGGATTTACATGTGAATTCTACCAAACATTTAAAGAACAACTAACTCCAATGCTATATAAACTATTTGAAAAAAGTAGGGATTGAAGGAGTCCTACCAAATTCCTTTTATGACACAGAGATGGTACTGATACCTAAACCAGGTAGGCTGAAAACAGAGAAAGAAAATTATAGACCAATCTCCCTAATGAATGTTGATGTTGTTGTTGTTGTTGTTGTTGTTGTTTTGTTTTTTGAGGCTGGGGTTAAGTGACTTGCCCAGGGTCACACAGCTAGGAAGTGTTAAGTATCTGAGACCAGATTTGAACTCTGGTCCTCCTGAATTCAAGGCTGGTGCTCTATCCACTGAGCCACCTAGCTGCCCCTGAAGAAATCTTAAATAAAATATTAGCAAAAAGACTACAGAAAATCATCCCCAGGATAATACACTATGACCAAGTGATATTTATACCAGGAATGCAGGGCTGGTTCAATATTAGGAAAACTATTATCATAATCGAACCATATCAATAATCAATTAACAAAAACTATATGATCATCTCAATAGATGCAGAAAAAGCATTTGATAAAATCCAACATCCATTCCTACTAAAAACACTTCAGAGTATAGGAATAAATGGACTATTCCTTAAAATAGTCAGGAGCATATATTTAAGACGGTCAGTAAACATCATATGTAATGGCGATAAACTGGAACCTTTCCCAGTAAGATCAGGAGTGAAACAAGGTTGCCCACTATCACCATTACTATTCCATATAGTACTAGAAATGCTAGCCTTGGCAATAAGAGCCGAGAAAGAGGTTCAAGGAATTAGAGTAGTTAATGAGGAAATCAAACTATTACTCTTTGCAGATGACATGATGGTATACTTAGAGAACCCTAAAGACTCTGCTAAAAAGCTATTAGAAATAATTCACAACTTTAGCAAAGTTGCAGGATACAAAATAAATCCACATAAATCCTCAGCATTTTTATACATCACCAACAAAACCCAACAGCAAGAGATACAAAGAGAAATTCCATTCCAAACAAATGTTGAGAGTATAAAATATTTGGGAATCCATCTACCAAAGAAAAGTCAGGAATTATATGAGCAAAATAACAAAACACTTGCCACAAAAATAAAGTCAGATTTAAATAATTGGAAAGACATTCAGTGCTTGTGGATAGGCCCAGTGAATATAATCAAAATGACAATACTCCCTAAACTAATCTATTTATTTAGTGCTATACCAATCAGACTCCCAAGAAACTATTTTAATGACCTAGAAAAAATAACAACAAAATTCACATGGAAGTACAAAAGGTGGAGAATTTCAAGGGAAGTAATAAAAAAAAAAAAAAAAAATCAAATGAAGGTGGTGTAGCGGTACTTGATCTAAAACTATATTATAAAGCAGCAGTCAATAAAACCATTTGGTATTGGCTAAGAAATAGACTAGTTGATCAGTGGAATAGATTAGGTTCACAGGGCAAGATAGTGAATAAAAATAGCAATCCAGTGTTCAACAAAACCAAAGATCCCAACTTTTGGGATAAGAATTCATTATTTGACAAAAACTGCTGGGAAAACTGAAAATTAGTATGGCAGACTCTAGGCATGGACCCACATTTAACACCACATACTAAGATAAGATCAAAATGGGTCCATGATTTAGGCATAAAGAACGAGATCATAAATAAATTAAAGGAACATAGGTAGTCTACCTCTCAGTCTTGTGGAGGAGGAAGGAATTTGTGACCAAAGAGAACTAGAGATCATTACTGATCACAAAATAGAAAATTTTGATTACATCAAATTAAAAAGCTTTTGTACAAACAAAACTAATGCAAACAAGATTAGAAGGGAAATAACAAATTGGTAAAACATTTTTATAGTTAAAGGTTCTGATAAAAGCCTCATCTCCCAAATATACAGAGAATTGACTCTAATATATAAGAAATCAAGCCATTCTCCAATTGATAAATGGTCAAAGGATATGAACAGACAATTTTCAGATGATGAAATTGAAACTATTTCCGCTCATATGAAAGACTTTTCCAAATAAATATTGATCAGAGAAATGCAAATTAAGACAACTCTGAGATATCACTACACACCTATCAGATTGGCTAAGATGACAGGAACAAATAATGATGAATGTTGGAGGGGATTTGGGAAAACTGAGACACTGATGTATTGTTAGTAGAGTTGTGAAAGAATCCAACCATTCTGGAGAACAATCTGGAATTATGCCCAATAAGTTATCAAACTGCATACCTTTTGATCCAGCAGTGCTACTACTAGGCTTATATCCAAAGGAAATACTAAAGAAGGGAAAGGGACCTGCATGTGCCAAAATGTTTTTGGCAGCTCTTTTTGTGTGGCTAGAAACTGGAAAATAAACCGATGCCCATCAATTGAAGAATGGTTGAGTAAATTATGGTATATGAATGTTATGGAATATTATTGTTCTATAAGAAATGACCAACAGGATAAATACAGAGAGGCTTGGAGAAACTTGCATCAACGGATGCTGAGTGAAATGAGCAGAACTAGGATTATACACTTCAACAATGGTAAAGTATGAGGATGTATTCTGATGGAAGTAGATATCTTCAACATAGAGAAGAGCTAATCCAATTCCAATTGATCAATGATGGACAGAATCAGCTACACCCAGAAAAGGAACACTGGGAAATGAGTATAAACTGTTAGCATTTTGTGTTTTCTCCCCAGATTATTTTTACCTTCCAAATCCAATTCTTCCTTTGCAGCAACAACAACAACAAAATTCAGTTCTGCACATATATATTGTACCTAGGATATACTATAACATATTTAATATGTATTGGAATGCCTGCCATCTAGGGGAGGGAGTGGAGGGAAGAAGGGGAAATATTCGGAACAGAAGGGAGTACAAGGGATAATGTTGTAAAAAATTACCTATGTATATGTACTGTCAAAAACTGTTATAATTATAAAATTAATTTTAAAAAGTTTTTTTTTATTTTCAAAACATATGCATGGAAAAATTTTAACATTCACCCTTAGAAAATCTTGTGTTCCAAAATTTTTCTCTACCTTCAACCCCCTCCCCTAGATGACAAGTTATCCAATATATGTCAAAGATGTGCAATTCTTCTATACCTATTTCCATAATTATCATGATGCTCAAGAAAAATCAAATCCAAAAGGGACAAATGAGAAATAAAACAAAATGCAAACAAACAACAATAAAAACTTGAAAATACTATGCTGTGATCCACACTCAGTCCCCATAGTCCTCTCTTTGGGTGCAGATGGCTCACTTTGTCACAAGACCATTGGAAATAACCAGAATCACCTTGCAGTTGAAAAGAGCCACATCCATCAGAATTGATCATTGTTTAATTTTGATGTTTCTGTGTACAATGATCTCCTGTTCTATTCATTTCACTTAGCATTAGTTCATGTAAGTCTCTTTGGGCCTTTCCAAAATCATCTTGCTGATCATTTCTTATGGAACAATAATATTCCATAACACTCATATGCCATTCCTCAGCTCATGGGCATCTATTCAATTTCCAGTTCTTTGTCACTACAAAGAGGGCTGCTACAAACATTTTTACACACATATGTCCTTTTCCCTTTTTTATGATCTCTTTGGAATATAAAATAAGTAAAGACACTGCTCGATCAAAGGATATGCCTTTTGGGCAAAGTAAGGAGTTGTTTTCTTCAGTGAATTTTTAGATCTCCTTTTCAAGCAGTTTTCACGTTGCTGATTCTTTTTTATAATTTTCTTTTATCTATTAGTCTGCTATTAGTATTTGTATGTTCTATCACCCTGGGGTTCAGGATCTTCTATTGTTTTGTTGCAGTTGGGCTTGCTGCCAGTTCACTGGGAGCTTCTTCTATTAGATTGAATCCTCCCTTATTGAATTGAGAGGGACCTTCTTGCTGATTCTCCAAATTTCCAAGGCTAAAAGCTGATTTCAAACTGTCTCTTTCTTAATTCTGAATACCCAGGATCTGTCTTGGGATAGTATTTTATCTCTATTTTAATCCAGAGGTGAACAAAGGAGGATTGAGGTGATTTGCATCCTCCACCATATGTCTTCTAAGAGTGTTCCATAGAATTTCTTCAAGTTGGAGAACCTATATTGAAATGACTATGTCTGGGACAGCTATGTGGCACAGTGAATAGAGCACCAGCCCTGAATTCAGGAGGACCTGAGTTCAAATCTGATCTCAGACACTTAACACTTCCTATCTGTGTGACCCTAAGCAAGTCACTTAACGGTAGCCTCAGGAAAAAAAAAGAAAAAGAAAAAGAAAAAAAAATATGACTATGTCCTTCCAATATGCTGGGGAACTTAGAGTTGAGAAACTGATTATAAATTTTAAAGGGTTTTTATTCATCTGAAGAGAAAGGGAAAAGGAATTCTTTGCTTGATCCTCTCTTCTTGTTTATATTTTAATATTTCAATTAAATTATTCAGATTTTAAATGGGTGATTGTTCTATAGCTTAGTAATAGAGATCATTTGGACTAATTAGTCCCTAATGTAAACAAAATGAAAGTTTAGGTTATACATAAGTAATTGCTCAAAACAGTCACACTGAACCTCAGAAAATAAGTAAGGGACTTAGAGTCAAAGTCTTCTGACATTTTTTGGAGCCCAATTACATTTGGGAAACACTCATCTTGGATGATTATAGATTGATTAAGGCTGATTACATCTATCTAAAGCTAATTACTCTAGGACTGACCCGCTCCATTTCTATTTCAAAGTGTAAACTGTTTACAGCAGTACATATTACTCCTCACAGTACATTTGGCAACTTGTTTAAATCCATAGGCTCCACACTATTGGAACACATTGAAGATATAGTACTTTTATTTTTATTTAATAGCATTTTTTTTTCCAATTATGTGTAAAGATAGTTTTCAACATTCATTTTTATAAGATTTTGGGTTCCAATTTTTTTTGCATTCTCTGTCCTCCTCTTTTCCCCAAGACAACAAGCAATCTGAAATAGATTATACATGTACGATGTTGTTAAACATATTTCCACATTAGTCATGCTGTCAAAGAAAAATCAGAACAAAAGGGAAAAACCATACACACACACACAAAAGTGAAAATAGTATACACAGTTTTGTTGTCCTTTGGACATAGTTCCAAATTGCTATCCAGACTGGTTAGATTAATTTATAATTCCTCCAACAAAGCATTAATGTTCCACTTATTCAAATATTCTCCAACATTTATCATTTTCCTTTTGTGTCATATTAGCCAATGTGATAGGTATGAGGTGGTACAGCAGAGTTACATTAACTTTCATTTCTCTCAAAAATAGTTATTTAGAGCAGGTTTCATATAATTATAGATACATATCCCTTGGACATTTATAGTTTGGATTATTATTTTATACTGTGTTTTCTCAAAGTCTAAGTTGCAATTTGATAATGAGTTTTTCTAGTGAAAATCATATTCCCAGATCAGTTTGAGTAACTGCTGTGTTGTACACCAATATGACATATTGTTTATTGATGACGTAAACTATATTGGAAGATACGCCAAAACATTTTAAAGTGATATTATTTAATTGCCATTGTACCTTGCATAAATATGTGCTGGCATGCTACAGGTACCTTGAGGGATTGAGGCAGTTTGCTCTGCATATGGAAATACCTGAGTACTTATACTCGTCAGAACACTTTCTTGTGTTCAGCATATATGCCTGCTCATACCACTGATTGGAAATCAGGCATTGCTATTCCTTGTCCAGAAATTTCTTCTAATGAATGTCCTTAACCTCAAGCATGGAAGATGAAGTCCTGAGGCCTTTTATCCATAGTAACATAGAAAATATAGTAGCACCAAAATAGTTTTCTTTAACTGTTCTTTTTATCTTAATGTGTTTCAATTACCATCAGTATTAACTCTATATGTGCCTTTCTTTGTTTCAACTTTTATTTGCATCTTCAAATCCATAATTGGCAAGAGTGTGCATTTGTTTCTTGCTTAAACCCATATTACAGAGGAATTCATATTTATTCAAGTTAATGGATTTTGCTTCATGATGGTATACTTTCAGTCCATGACATTTCATATGCACACATATGTATGTATGTATACATATATGTACATATATTTTTCCATTTTCTATTTCCATTCATATATTTTTCTTTTCTGTTTCTACTAATATTTTTTTTCCATTTTCTATGTGCCTTAGGACAATTCCACTTAAACTGGACTGTTCATATCTGAAAAAACCCTGAGAGCTGTTATGCCATGGTTATCTTGGCTGATTGTTGAATTTCTTGAAGTGTTTATCCATTGTATAGCCAATGTCAATGGTGTGAGACTGGTCTTTTGTAAAGGCAATAACAATCTCTCCTATTGTCTCACACATTCTTTTCCTGGCTCTGTCAATAAAGTTTTGCATGAATGAGCTGTCAACACATTTATTGGATTGCCAAGACTACTTTCACTAGCTATGCCATTGCTCACCCCAAATATTATGGTACCATATGGAAGGAATAGAGACCAGAAGGTTGATTGCTGAAATGTTTTATCACTCTCTTCATTAATGTCAGCATCATTATCATCACAAGTAAAGTAGCAGCAGCAATAGTGATGTTGTTGTTGTTATTATTTTTGTTGTTGTTATACCTCCCAGAGGCAACATGGTATGTTAGGAAACTCATTAAATTTGGTATTTGAAGGTAGATGTTTCAGATCCAGATCTAACATTTACTAACTTTTGAAAATATGAGTAATTCACTTAAATTCACTGACCCTCAGTGTCTTCATCTGTAGAAAAAAATTAGTTGTACTCTCTACTTGAGAAGATTTGTGTGTAGATAAGATGAAATAGCCTGTGCCACGTCCATTTTAACTAAAAAAGAACTATATAAAAGTAACCTAGTAAATACTATTACTATCAATATTGACCTAAGGACTTCTGGGAGCCAGGATGATGGAGTAAGCAGTAAATCAATAAGTCTCCCATATTCACCTCCACATAACTATAAAATCAGAGCCCCAAAACAAATCTTGTAATAATAGAATCAGGAAAAAGATGGTGCAAAACAATATTTTGCTTAAAAGCCTAGGAACTGAAGATCAGTGGAAAAGATCTGTCTCACTCAGGTAAAAGAGGAATACAATATAGAACAAGAAGTCTTCCAGTAAACCAGCAGCAAGTCCCACCTCAATAAACCAGTAGGAGATCCTGAGCCTCAATGCACGGGAATAGGCAACAATATCAGGCCTCCAATGTGTCTCAGCAAAATCAAGGGAATGAGCTAACTCCAGCTCTGAGAATGTCATTGCTTCAACATAGCCCCAGACAAACAGGCAACCTCAAGGAGCCAGATCTCTAGGTGTTTTGTTGTAGCCCTGGAAAAATGAAAAAAATAACCCACAAGCCTTAGCAACCAATATTAAGATCCTGATTCAGCACTAGGTAAGCCTCCACACTCCTAAGGCCTCCAATAATACCAACCAACTCTATCCAACCCACACAGCACAGCACCAAATATGAGGGACCCCCATGGGCCTCAGGGAAACATCAGAGCAGCACTAAACAGCCAGGGCCTATAGCCCCTGGTGCAAGAAACCTGAGACAGTTTCTTTCCACCCTGGGAACAAAGTTCAAATTTAAAAAAAAAAAAAGGAAAATGACCCAAAAAGATGAACAACAACAACAACAACAAAAAAAACATCAAAAGAATCTGACCATAGAAAGTTATGATAACAGAGAATGTAAGACAAAAACTCAGAAGAAAATATTGATGTCAAGATACCAATGGGCAAAGCTCAAGGAAAAATAGGAAGTATCTCAAAGAACTCTTAGAAAAGCTCAAAAAGGATATTAAAAATCATATAAGAGAGATAGAAGAAAAATTCGAAGACTGATATAAGAGAATTATGGGAGAAAAAAAGATCCAAGAGTTTTAAAAGGAAACAACTGTTTAATGAGTAGAATTGGCCGAAAGGAAAAGAATATTGAGAAAACTACTGAAGAAAATAACTTCTTGAAAAAATATAGTTGGAGAAATGGAAAAAGAAAGTACAAAAGACAACTAAAGAAAAACAAATTCCTTAAAAGTTAAAATTAGAAAATGGACTCTCCAACATACCAAGAATCAATCAAAATTCAGAATGAGAAAAAAAAAATTGAAAATACTTCATTGGAAAAGCAACTGACTTAGAAAATAGATCCAGAAGAGACAATGTTAGAATCATTGGTCTACCTGAAAGCCATAATCAAAAGAAGGATCTGGACAACATCTTTCAAGAAATTATCAAGAAAAAAAAATTTGTCTTACATCCTGGAACCAAAGAATAAAATAGGCATTGAAAGAATTCATTGATCACCTCAGGCAAAAGATGCCCAAATAAAAACTCCAAGGAACATTATGGCCAAATTTGAAAAGTATTAGATCAAGCAAAAGATACAACAAGTGACCAGAAAGAAGCAATTTAAGTATCATGGACACACAATCAAGATTACACAGGGTTTAGCAGCTGCAACATTAAAAGATCAGAAGTCATGACATATGGTATTCCAGAAAATAAAGGTGGTAGGACTACAACCAAGAATCATCTACCCAGTGAAATTAAGCCGGGTAAAGAAAGTAATACTTCATGGTTTTTGTTTTGTTTTGTTTTGTTTTGTTTTTTAGTGGTCATTTAGTGAAATAGAAGGATTTCAAGCTTTCATAGGGAGAAAACCAGAAATGAATGCAACATTTAATCTCCAATTACACACAACAGAAGCCTAAACAGGTAAAACCACAAAACAAAACATGAGTGATTCAATGGAATTGAACTGTTTACATCCCTACATGGGAGGATGATACTTACAATTCTTAAAAATTGTACCATTAGCAATACATGTAGAAGAAATATGCATAGATGGAGGGTACAGATAAAAGATAATTTGAGGGAATTATAGAAAAAATAACTAAGGGATGAGAAAGAGAAGTACACTGGGGGGGCAGAAAGAAGGGAGAGGTAGAATAGGATAAATTATTTCATGTGAATAAACACAAAAAAACTTATTACAGTGGAGGAAAAGATGGGAGGGTAGTCATTCTCCAACATTACTATTACTTTGTATATAATACATTTCATTTTGTATGAACTCATAGAAGTCTTTCCAAGTTTTTTCTGAGAAGATCCCACTCATCATTTCCTTTAGAACAATAGTATTTCATCCCAATTATACATATGGTATATGAATGTAATATAATATTATTATACAATAAGAGATGATAAAGAGGCTGATTTCAGAAAAAACAGGAAAGACTTGTATGAACTGGTTCAAAATAAAATGGGCAGAACCAAGAAAACCTTGTACACAGCAAAATTGAGTAATGAGCAACAAAAAATGTCAGTTCTCAACAAATAAATGATTCAAGACAAGTACAAAAGATTCATAAAAGAAAATACTATCCACATCCAGAAAAAGAAATGATGGACTCTGAATTCAGATTGAAACATTTTTTACTTACTTTATTGTATTTTTTCTGTTTGATCTATTTCTTCTTTCACTACTGTGACTAATACAGAAATATGTTTTCCCTGATAGCACCTATATAATGTATATCAAACTACCTACCATTTTAGAACGACAGGAGAGGAAAGAGAGAGAAAAATTGGAACTCAAAAATATTGTAAAAACAAAAGCCAAAAATTGTCTTGATATTTAATTAGCAAAAAAACCCTATTTTTTCCCAAAATATTCTGAGGAGTTCATAGGCTATATCTGACTCTCACAGAGGTGAATGAATAAAACAAAAATTGAAAATTTTGACTTATAAGAGGTTGCCCAGATTTACATAACTCAGTTCTTCTAGGAATATATTAACTTGTAGGCCACTAGAGCAAAATCTCAAATTATAAAACTAATAGTTGAGTTAATTCTTTAGCAGTTCTCATATGTTTTTCATATAACAGACTCCTCTATCAGTATGATACAGTTTATGGATTGTTCTCAGGTTAATACCTTTAATGTATAATATAAAATATATTGAATTTCAAAGTAAATCTACTAAATTGAAACACTTATTAATGTGTGTATGTACATATACATTTAAAATGGCAACAGCTGTTCCTTATCCCAACTCCTCATTTTAACAGTGTTGCCAACCAGCCAGGATTTGACTACTTGGCTGGTATTTTGTCATAGAAGCCAGTTGCTTTTTTTTTTTTTTTTTTTTTTTTTTTAACTGATACATTTTATAGTGCAGTGGTTGGCATGTTGTATCAGAAAGACTCTGATTTCTGAACTTATTTTATGCTGAATTTCCGAACTGACCCAGTTCAAATCCTAGTGTTTCTACTTCTTGACATTAAGAACCTGAATGAACAAGCCATTCAACCTCTTAAGTTTCAGTTTCCATCTGCAAAATGGGGATAAAAATATTCATAATACTTCACTCAGAATTTATTATGAAATTCAAATAAAAATATATTAAAAGTTCTGCATAAGCAAATAAAAATTAATGAATGCTAAAAAAAAAAAAGGTTATCTAAGTCATCGGTTATTAGAATATGGCCTAATGACATATGCAAGTCCCTAAAATTCTTTAAGGAAATCTGTAAAATAAAACAATTTTGTTAATGATACTGATATTATTTGCCTATTAAAATACTGTTTCTTTTTCCCAGGTATAGAACTGTGTGAAGCCAGAAATTCTTTCAAAACATCATATCACAATAGATTGAATGTAGAAGCAGATAAGAGAGAAATGTCTTGTATTAAGACAGATGTTTAAAGATCTGCAAAATTATATAAAGCAATATCACTTCTCACTTTTTTGTTTTGGAAAATATTTTTTCATAAAAATTACTATTTTAATGATTTTTAAATGATTACCAAGGATTTTTTAAAATTGTATTTTAATTTCTAATTTGGCAAATGTAGATAGATATAACTCACATACACAAAATCTCTTTAGGATCTCAATAGGTTTTAAGAGTATATAGGGTTGCTGAGACTAAAAAAAAAAAAAAAAATTGACAACTATTTATCTAAAGAAATACCTAGGGGGTAGCTAGGTGGTGCAGTGGATAGAACACCAGCCTTGAATTCAAGAGGACCAGAGTTCAAATCTGTTCTCAGACACTTAACACTTCCTAGTTGTGTGACCCTGGGCAAGTCACTTAACCCCAGCCTGAGGAAAAAATAAAAAAGATACCCAAACTTTTTTTTCAGTTTGCTCAGATAAACTATTTAAGTCACAAAGCATTTGACACTGATATTTTTTATTCTATATTTTGTAAGAGACAGATGTGTTTGCACGTATATGTGTATGCTTATTGTTGTGTGTGTGTGTGTGTGTGTTTATGTGTGGGTGTGGGTGTGGGAAAAGAAGAATGGAAAGTTTGTGAGGTCACATCATATACCTAATAATTCCCTTGAAAGAACCCAGGTTAAAAAAAAAAAATAAAAACCCAGGTTGCAAGAGAAACTTGCCCTAGAAAATCAGTAAGCTTTTAACTACTAGAAGAATTAATACCTACTATAATATTTAATAATTACCAATAATACTTTAGCACAATATCTTCAAGCATGACTAAAAAATTTCAAACTGCTTTTTAAAGATAGAAATGGATAGATAGATAGATAGATAGATAGATAGATAGATAGATAGATAGATGATAAGGATCTATAAGGAGTATTTGCAAGGAAAAGTCCAAGTATCAGGTATTCCTGATTATCAGTTTACTTTTTAGTTTGGAGATGCATTTATTTTAACTTTTCAGAATGGTCTAGCAAAAATGAAAGATAAGAAATAGCAAAAATATATCTATATCCATTATCTGTATGCACACCTATATATACATATAGGCATATATATGTGTGTGTGTGTGTGTGTGTGTGTATGTGTGTGTGTGTGTAATGTATATGTATGTCTGTGCGTATGTGTATATATGTACATATAACATGTAATATATCTCTTGTATATAGATAAATGAAATATGGTCCAGCAAAAATATAATTTTTGCTGGACCATATTTCATTTATCTATATACAAGAGATATATTTCCTGTCTAACTTTCCTGTTTAAGAACATTTTGAGAAGTCAAAATATTATTTGTATCTCCAAGTTAAGAAGTAAATTGATAAGCAGGAATGCCAGATCATTGGATTTTCCTTTCTAGCATTCCTAATTCTGACCTTCCTGGGAACCAGGGCCTCCTGGGTAATCTGGTAATTTAGAGTGAGTGCGTATGTGCAGAGTCTTGTGGGGTGGTCTGGCTTTGTGAAATATGAGGTGGTTTACTTTTAACTAGAGCTCAGCTGAGACCTAAGATGGAACTGGAAAGAGGCTTCCAATGGTGAGAGATAAATGTCTAATTTACTGTCTCACTTAATCCAGCACTTTTTCCTTAAGCCATTATCTCCCTTTCCTCATTATTATGGCAGTGCAGGGATGAAAGACAAGTGGAGAGAGACCATGATTTGAGCACTTCTATTTGCAGTACCACAGACCATGCCATTTTCCTCTCCTCTACATGCCTTTAAACACAAAAATAACTTCATGTTGGAAGCTTGTAAAATTACAAGTACTGTAATAGATGATACCAATTTAGTCATCTGTAGTTACATGTAAAAGAATGGTAATACAACAACCAAATGGAATAGAGTGTAGTGGGGAGTTTTATTCTTTTATGAGGTTATTACCATATTTTATCAAGCTCTCTTTCCTCCCATTTAGCTTTTAGCACTTTGACAACTGTAGGCTGCATTATAACAATGACTGCCATATATTGGTGTTCTATAAGAATGAAACAGGTGAAGAACCACAGGACCAAAGTATCACCCTGACTCTTTTAAATGTCCCAACATCAGAAATGGAAATGACATAAAAGAAGATATATTCCTATCTGTTTTGTTCCTGAGCCCTGAGAATCATAGAAGTTTTTCACCTAGCAGCTGAAATCCATTCTAGCTGTTGTCTTTTCCTGTAAAAGTTCGAGCAACTTGGGAATAGGGTTTGTCATACTTTTTTTCTATCTGTAAACTCAGTATTTAATACAGGGGAAGGGCTTAACATATTTTTTATTCATTTATTTTTCATGAAACTAAGGTTTTATGAGATATTTGAAATTACATTTAAAAACAGGAGACTTGAAAAATACTATGAACTCTTTGAAGGAAGGATCCATTTCCAACTGTATTTTTTAATTTATTATTTTCCTGTTTAAGAACTCACACCAGCCTTCTGTTGTTTAAAATAATAATGTTAATAATTGATATGAAATCATTAATTACAATAATTAACATTTGGAACTTTACATCAATTCAAATGAAATAACTACCAATATTATTCAGTCCATTTGATAGATGAATAACGTGACATTCAATAACAAACCCATAAGGCTGATAACTTTGTAAGGTGGGATTTGAACTTAAATCTTTCTCATCCAAAGTTTAGGACTGTCAACCATGATCTTCTGACTCGATGTCTAACAAATCAAAACCTCTAAGTCGTAATATCTATATATCACTTTGTTGTTGATCAAATTAATTTAGATAAACTCTATTTTGATTCTAGATGACCTATAGAGCATTTGAAGCCTGAAAGATGCCTTTACTTTCTTCTTGCTTCCAAATCACAATATCTAAACTTTTTAAGTAATAAGAAATAGGATTATTTACATCTGTGCTCTATGGCACTGATTTACCAAATATACATGCTCATTTCCAAATTGCTTTCCTGTGTGTGAAAACTAACTTTTGGAATTCTGTGTAGTGTGATCTATGAAAACTCCAGGTGCTTTTGCTACTTAGACTTGCATCAATTCAAACCTGAGGACAATTTTCTCCTTGATTTGTCATATCTACATTTATAATTTGCTCATGATGTTTATTTGGCATATGGCCTCTTTAGTTTTTTTTTTTTTTATTTTTTTTATTCATTTTTCCAAATTATTCCCCCGTCCCTCTACTCCCTCCCCCCGATGACAGGTAATCCCATACATTTTACATGTGTTACAATATAACCTAGATACAATATATGTGTGTAAATACCATTTTCTTGTTGCACATTAATTATTAGCTTCCGAAGGTATAAGTAACCTGGGTAGATAGACAGTAGTGCTAACAATTTACATTCACCTCCCAGTGTTCCTTCTCTGGGTGTAGCTATCTCTGTCCATCATTGATCAATTGGAAGTGAGTTGGATCTTCTTTATGTTGAAGATTTCCACTTCCATCAGAATACATCCTCATACAGTATTGTTGTTGAAGTGTATAGTGATCTTCTGGTTCTGCTCATTTCACTCAGCAACAGTTGATGTAAGTCTCTCCAAGCCTCTCTGTATTCCTCCTGCTGGTCATTTCTTACAGAGCAATAATATTCCATAGCCTTCATATACCATAATTTACCCAACCATTCTCCAATTGATGGACATCCATTCAACTTCCAGTTTCTAGCTACAACAAAAAGAGCTGCCACAAACATTTTGGCACATACAGGTCCCTTTCCCCTCTTTAGTATTTCTTTGGGATATAATCCTAATAACAGCAATGCTGGGTCAAAGGGTATGCACAGTTTGATAACTTATTGGGCATAGTTCCAAATTGCTCTCCAGAATGGCTGGATTCTTTCACAACTCCACCAACAATGTATCAGTGTCCCAGTTTTCCCACATCCCCTCCAACATTCATCATTATTTGTTCCTGTCATCTTAGCCAATCTGACAGGTGTGTAGTGGTATCTCAGAGTTGTCTTAATTGGCATTTCTCTCCTCTTTAGTTTTTTGTAAAGAATCCTAACTCTTCCTCTTTTCAACCTTGTTCTCTTGCCGATCCATTTAAGTATGTCAAGTAACTCTGAATGGATTCTCTTCAGGAATAGATATATTCTATTCCAATAGGAAAACCAAAATATTTCAAGACCATCAACAGTACAGATCAATATTCATGGGTGGGAATAATGAATCCCCTTAAATGATTGCATATATATGAATTCACAGTTATAACTATGTAAAAGATTAATATAATAATAAACAAATTAATAATAGTTAACAGACATATATATATATATATATATGTGTATATATATATAATGCTTACTATGTGCCAGATACTGTGCTATGCATATTTCAAATATAATCTTACATTAAAAATAATATCATTGTGAATTTGAATAATGAAACTACTTAAGGGGATTCATTATCCTCACTAATCACTATTTCCCCTTCTAGTATTAAATATAAAATCTTCAGGCTTTCAAAGTCCTTCACAACCTGACTTTTTTCTTTATCTTGTTACTCCCCTCCAAGTACGCTACAATCAAGTGATAAATGGCCTTGCTATTTCTTGCACAGGATATTCCTCTCTTGGTTCTCTGGTCCTTTTTCCTATGGCTGTTTTCGGGGGCTATTCCCCATCCTTGGAATTTTTCTTCACCCTTTGCCTCTTGGCTTCCCAGACTTCCTTCAAGACTCAATTCAGATTCCACCTTTTTTACAAGGACTTTCCCAATCTATACCATAGCTAAAGTGTTCCCTCTGTTATATCATTCATTTATCCTGTATATATTTAGATGTGCATTATTTGCATATTGTTTCTCCTATCAGAATATGAGTTTCTTGAAGGACGGAACCATTATTTTTGCCTCTCTTTATACCCCCCATGATTAACACAGCACTTGGCACATATTAAGCATCCAGTTAACCTTGTTGACTGTTAATGATTTCATTTTGTTCTGGATGAAGTAATTTGTGCAAATAAAATAAAAGCTAATAGAATTAAAGAGATTCTTTAACATCCAATTTATCAAATGAAGATGCAGCTAGAGTTGATTCCATGCTTGTCTCAAGAATTCTAAGTATTGGATATCCAAGGAGGCAAATATACTGCAGCCTTTTTTTTTTTCTTACCAAAAATTTGCCAATAGGTCTTTTTATTTTGTTTTGATTTATCTTTCTTCTTCTTCTTCTTCTTCTTCTTCTTCTTCTTCTTCTTCTTCTTCTTCTTCTTCTTCTTCTTCTTCTTCTTCTTCTTCTTCTTCTTCTTCTTCTTCTTCTTCTTCTTCTTCTTCTTCTTCTTCTTCTTCTTCTTCTTCTTCTTCTTCTTCTTTTTTTTTAGAGGTTTAGCAACTTACCTAAGGCCATATAAATTGCCAATATTTAAAATGGGATTTGGACTATAAGAACTCTTTCCACTAAGGACTCAGTAGATCTAAAGCATATTCTAACTCTGTAAGTCTACAACTCTTTAAGAGAAAAAAATTGGTGGTTCTAAAGCCAGGGTGTGGCTATCCCTTTTTCTTCTTAGTGGATAATGGGATATTATGTAAGGAGGCATTGTTATGTAAGCATAACATTGTGCATTTCCAGGAATAATAAAATATGTCCTGATAGAATAATCAGAATATTTAAGGAAAAAGTAGCCCACATATTTGGAATGAAAGGGTACTATACAACTATACAACTATAGCTTCATTTCAGTAGGGAGTAGAATGTATATGGGTTTTCAAGACAAAGCAGTACCTAGGATATTTCTAGAAACTAACAAATATGCTTTTTATATTCTGTTCCAGAATACTTGTCATTGAAAATTTGTGCTTTACATTGGGAAAGAAAAAACTTGAACTAAAGTCATCAACTTGTTTCTATTTCCTGCCCCTCTTTCCCCATTTAGAATAAAAGCAAACAATATCTTAAGCTCAAATTGGATTCCTAGAGTCTGTGATTCAACTTGGTTTCCTTTTTTTTTTAAGAAAAATTAAAAAACAATTTTTAACATTCTTTTTTAAACTTTAGTTTTAGTTTAAAATTTTGTCTCTTTCCTTCACCTTCCTTTTCTCTGAAAGCAACTTGGTTTAAGTTATACATATTCAATCATGCAAAACATATTATCAGTTAGTCATGATGTAAAAGAAGACATAGACCCAAAGAAAAAAATATAGAAAATGAAAAATAGTATTCTTTAATTTGTGCCCAAACTCCATCAGTTTTTCTCTTAAAGTGGATAGTATTTTTCATTGTGAGTCCTTTAGAATTGTCTTACATCATTGTTTTGCTAGAAATAGCTAAATCTATCATTGTGGATCATGACCCAATGTTGCTGTTACTATGTATTATATCCTCCTGGTTATTCTACTTCACGTTGCATCAGTTCATATAAATTTTTCCAAGTTTTTTTCTGAAATCAGCCTTTTCATCATTTCTTATGACACAGTAACATTGCATTATGAACACGTACTACAAACAACTTGTTTAGCTCTTCCCCAGTTGATGGGTATCCCTTCAATTTCCAATTGTTTGCCACTACAAAAAGCTGCTATGAATATTTTTCTACAACTCGATCTGTTCCCTACCCTTACCCCATTTGTCTCTTTGAGACAAACCTAGTTAATTGCAGAATCAAGGAATATGCACAGTTTGATTGCATTTTGGGCACAGTTCTAAATTGCTCTCCACATTGGTTGAATCAGTTCACCACTCCACCAATAGTATATTAATGTCCCAATGTTGCCACATCTCCTTCATGTTAGTAAATATGATAGGTATGAAGTGGTACCTCAGAGTTATTTTAATTTGTATTTCCCTAATCAGTAGCTATTAGGACATATTTATATGACTATAAATAGCTTTGATTCCTTCATCTAAAAACTACCTTTCACAACCTTTTACCACTTATAATAATTTATGTATTCTTGTATATTTGAATCATTTATTTACATATGTGAAAAATGAGACCTTTATCAGAAATACTGGTTTTAAAAATTGTTTTCCAACTTTCTACTTTCCTTCTAATCTTGGTTGCAACAGTTTCATTTGTACAAAAACTTTTAAATTTAATGTAATCAAAATTGTCCATTTTATATCTAGTAAATCTGTCTCTTGATTGATCATAAATTCTTCCCTTCTCCATAAATCTGACAACCAAATATTACTTATTGTAGCGTGCTGTCGTCTCCAGAAGCTGCCAATCGCTCTCTGGGAAGAGATCTGCTGTATCAACTCAAATCTCTCGGACAGAGTCTTCTTCCTGTAGAGAACAGTTGTCTCCAGACAGTTGCCATTAACTCTTGTCCAGAGAAGTGACTTCCCTTCCTGCAGAGAGCTGCGTCAAGCCTGATGTAGAGCAGAGACTTCTCCTATCTCTGGAGTGCTGTCCTCTTTTATCCTCCCAGAGAATGGGTGTGGGATAATGCAAGGGCTTCTGGGAAGAAGTACTCCAACCAATGAGCTTGCTCCTCTTAGAATTCCTAAGGTGTAAACTCCCTTTAAAGGCCCAAACCAAAGGTCTGAGCCAGAGAACTGTCAAGTCAACCTGAGTTTTCACCTTGTAATTGTCCAGACAACCTGAATTCTCATCTTGTCACTGTCCAGACAACCTGAGTTCTCACCTAGTAATCCTAACAACTTATTTTCCTAATTTGCTTATGATATAACTCTTTATGTTAAATCATGTACCCATTTTGATCTTATTTTAGTATACAGGATAAGATGTTGATCAATACCTAGTTTCTGCCATACTATTTTTTTTTTGTTTGTTTGTTTCCTCAGCAGTTTTTTGACAATAGTGAGTTTTTGTCCCAAAAGCTGGGTCTTTAGATTTATCAAATACTAGATTATTATGATCATTTACTTTTGAGTCTTCTGTATCTAACCTATTCCATTGATTAATATTTTCTAGGACCAGCTTTAGGTTAGTTGTTTAGGGAGGTATCTGTGAAAATTACCATAAACTAATGTTGTGGACATTGGAGCTATCTAATTTGGATTTAATTCAGATTCCCCTCTCAAACAACTTTCATCACAACCTTATCATTAAAATTTTTAACAATTTTTAACCTAAATTTGCCAAAATGAATTAAGAAGTATTTGTAGATTGGTCTTTGTTGTATTACAACTACAGGAATACAGCAACATTATGCAAATTGCCTTGGGTCTATGACCAAAATTAGTAGATGGAATAAAACATTTTACTGATGTTTACTCAAAAGAATTAATGATATTTATTCAGTCAATAAACATTTAGCAAGTTCTTACAATGTACCAAGCACTGTGCTTAGTAGTAGAGATACAAAAGACAATCCCTATTCTTAAAGAATTTACACTCTAATAAAGAGATAATAAGCAAACAAATATTTACAAACAATCTATATATAAGATAAATAGAAAAGAGTTAATAGAAGGAAAGTACTAGAATTAAGAGATTGAAAAAGGCTTCCTGTAGAAACCTTCAGTTGATACTTGAAGGAAGTCAGAAAAGTCAGGAAGTGTGGATGAGAAGATAAAACATTGCAGCCAGAGGAGACAGCCATAGAAAATACCTGAAGTTGAGAGTAGGGTCTTATTCTTGGAATAGCAAGGAAGCCAGTGGCACTGGATGAAAGACAAAGAGTAGATGGGGATAAGGATGGGAAGGGTTGCTGTTAAAGTATAAAAAGATAGAAAAGGTAGAAAGGAACAGGTTATGAAAGGGTTTGAATGTCAAAAAGACAATTTTGTATTTTATCTTGGGGATGATAGTAATCCATTAGAGTTTATAGCGTATGAGGGTGACATGATTGGCTCTATGCTTTAGGAAAATCATTTTGGTGCCTGAATATAGGATAGACCAGAGTTGGAAGAGATTTCAGGCAGTCAGACTTTTCAGTAGGCTATTGCATTACTCCAGGTTGTAAATTGATGAGGACATATTCCAGAATTGTGGCAGTATCAGAGAGATACTTATTTGAGAAATTGCAAAAGTAAAAAAGATTTTAAAAATTGGCAACAGATTAGATTGGAGGAGAGGGAGAGAGGGAGAAGTTGAAAATAACACTTGCTCTCTACATTAATAAGAAATTTAGAATAAGGGAGGATTTAGAGTACAAGATAATGAGTTCAATTTTGTACATTCTGCTGTATACTAGACATCTAGTTCCAGATGTCTGAAAAGCATCTTGTTGGAGGTGTGAGATGGAGATCAGGAGAGAAATTTGGGCTGGATGAGTATATGTGACTATCATTGCCATAGAAAAGCTAATCAATTTCTTGAGAGCTGATGAGATAAGCAAATGAAGACTATAGTGGGAGAAGAGAAGACAGTTTAGAGAAGAGAAGACTTAGTGCTCAAGACTCTTGTTTTCAAGTAGTTGAAAGCTGTCATATGAAGGAAGAATTACACTCATTCTGGAGATTCTACAAAATGAGGTGAAGAAGGAAATGGCTACTCCAGTTCCATTCCAAAAACAAACAAAACAAAACAAACAAAAATGGGGTGACAGAATATCAGACAGGATTGAAATGATTGAACAAAACAATAAGATGCCATATCTTTTCAATTCTACCATCTTATCCTATTTTGGTCTTTATTTTGTCCTAGACTTTGAATAGAATTTAAGACTTCATAAGCACTCTAATTGAGCTAATTTTCTCCCTCATAAATGGATGTAACAAATCCCATATTCTGTTACTATCTAAAGAGTTAGAATGAAAAAGGTATGAGACACTAGTTGAGAAAACATGTTTTTCTTAAAGAAATTCTCAAAAACACATCTATTTCTAACAGGGTTTTCTGCTTCTTAGAATTACTTCATATAATTATTACTAAACTTTATATTTATTTTTGCCCATAACTTTATTGCCTCCAATGGAATATAAATTCCTTGAAGGAAAGGACTATTTAATTTTTGTCTTCATATCCCTAGTATTTAACTAAATTAAAGTAATATCAGTAGTTAATAAAATTTGAGAAAGAACATAATAACCAGACTTTGTTCATAACTATCTGAAACATTTGTTATACCTTTTTTAACTTTCTTGTGAGATTTTAAAATATCATTTCCCACAAACATTTCAAATAATTTTTATGTTGTTCTTTTGATTTTAATTTATTTATTTATTGGACTAATGCCTTCCCTATACAGTGTATTTTCTTCATAAGCATGATTCCTTTCATCTGAGGGAGTTGTCAATATTGCCCTATAGTTTGTACAGACCAAGAAAACTGCATAAAAAAAAATTGATATAGATACACAACTATCAACACATTAATTAGCTGACTATCCTCAGGCCTTGGTTTAGGCCCACTGGATGAAAAAATATATATTGTATTTATCCCAAACTATATACTCAGTATGTCTACCTCTAGCCATTCCAGGAGGATAATCAGATTGTGTTTTAATTAAATATACAAGCAATGTGTTTGTTTGTTTTCATTTGGGAGGAAGGGGGATGTTTTCTGTCAAATACATTCACATTTATCAGCTATTTAAACATAAGTTCAACCACATCATACAAGATCATTCAGTCATATCTGACATATTATTTAAGAATAGGTGACAGAACACTTCATCTGTGTCCAATAGATCAGAACATTATCATATTTACATATTCAAATTTCACCATCATTTGTTAGGATAGTTTACAATATATTTCAAAACTATGGGAAAACATTCTAAAGTAATTTTGAGATATAGATAGATAAATAGATATATACACATATGGACATGTATTTATATGTACATATACACATACATCTATCTATTTGTCTAAATTTGCATGTGATATCTAGTATATTTTTTGCATACAAAAAAACAGAAGCTAACTAATAAAAATTTATGGCTTAATTGGCTTCTATAAAGAGGACTTTGACATGATATTTAAGTTATTATGATAACAAAATATATTTGAAGACATTTAACTCTATTAACTACAATCTTGTTCATGGGTAAAAGGTTGAAAAGCCAAAAGAAGCAAGAAAAATATATGTAGAAAAATCCCTGTCTTTCAAAATATCTCTGTGAGCTAAATCTAATTATCAGTTTTCAAGTAATTATCATATTTCTATCTTTTTGTAGCCTTAAATTTATTCCCTGCCACTCCCTCCTGATATTCGATGATTATGAGCCAATTTAGAGATTATAGTTAAGAGACTTAGTTCTTAAACATATTAAAATTTCTGCTTTCACAGTCTTGGTGGAAACTACAGTGTTTAATATTTAAATTCAGACTTTAATCCTTTATATTAGAAGTTTTATTTATTTTGACTACATGTATTTGCTCCAGTTTTGTGACATGGATAGTCCCTTCACAAATACCAATTACAACCCATCCATATTTTCATATTCTGTGTTGTTTCTATCCACATTTTTTCAGAAAATTTTCATCAATAAATGTCAAATTTACCAATGAAGGTTAAGGGTCTTCCTTCATGTGGTTTAATATTGCAAATATTAATGTCATACTCCAGCTACATATCATTTGCTTTAAGACTAGACTGCTCCCTATTTTTGTCTACAAGCTTTTGATGATTCCACCAAACATATATGAAGTATAAAAATAATACCTAATTACTATATAATGCTTCTGTTTTAATTTTTAAAATTCTGAACTGAAATTCCAAAAAGGAACAATTTCATATAAAACAAAAGAATATTTTATATGAAACTGTGAGTCTTGATTTTGTACTGATTAATTTTTTTCAAAAAAGCATATAATAAATTTAAGAAGATGCTATCAAAACCACTCTGCTTGTCAGTATTACCCTTCTGAGTATATTTTCTTCTATGAAAAAAAATTTATAATGATCCTTCTACCTCTAAAAGTTCTCATAAATATACCTTCTTTTAAGAAATTTAATTTTTTAAAAAAATTATTGTATTTGTATTTAAAAGTTCTTATTCAGCCATGGTCTCCTCAGTAGAAATGCTTGTAAGTGCTATATTCCATCAACATTCTTTTTATCAATGTAGGATTGTGTTCAAATTTGAAAGATAAGTGATTCTTAGTAGTAAGCCTGCTTCTTTTGCCTTTTTGTAACTTGGATTCCAAACTTTTCTCTTTTTTCTCTTTTAATTTAAAGTAAAAGTTCCTGGATCATAACTGATTTTGCCGGTAATTCTTTGATGTTTAAATTCATTCCCCCTGACTGCTTGAAATATATATATATTTTTTATTTCACATGGGAATTCTAAATTTTGGATACAGCATTTCTAGGACTTTTATTTTGAAGTTTCTTTCAGGAAGTACCCAGTAAATCCTTTCTGTCTTTATATTGCCCTCCATTTCTTTTTCTTTATTTTTATCCCACTTTATTTATTTATTCATTCATTTATTTATTTGCTTGTTTACTTATTTATTTATTTTTAAAACATATTGCTTTATGAATCATGTTGGGAGGGAAAAATCAAAGCAAAAGGGAAAAACAATAGGAGAGATTTAAAAAAAAAAACAGAAAAAAGAACAGAGCAAGACTTGTATTCTTAAAGATGACATAGTTCTTTATATATTTTAAAAAGAAGACCTATGTCAGAAATACTGTTTAAAATTTTTTTTTTAATTTTAAAATTTTTTCTCAATTTTGTACTTCCTTTTTAATCTTGTTATTGTTTGTTTTGTTTGTATAAAACTTTTTAATTTAATGTTATCAAAGCTGTCCATTATATCTTTCATAATGTTCTCTAGTTCTTTGGTTTTAAATTTCTCCCTTCTCCAAAGATCCAAAGATAGGTAAAGTATCCCTTGTTATCCTAATTTGTTTATAGTATTATGCACTATTGTATTATACCATAATACCATTAACTTTATGTCCAAAACATATATCCTTATTTTGATAAGGGGACTGTAGTTCTATGACAAGTTTCTGATATATTATTTTCCAGTTTTCCCGGAAATTTTTGTTGAATAGTGAGCTCTTATTCCAGAAACTGGAGTTTGAGGGTTTATCAAATAATAGATTGTTATAGGTCTTGATTATTATGTTGTGTCTATCTAATCTATTCACTGATCCACTACTCTATTTCTTAGCCAATACCAAATGGTTTTGATTAATGCTGCTTTATGATATAGTTTAGATTTGGTACTGTTAAGCCACCTACATTTGATTTTTTTTTTTTCATTAGTTCCCTTGAAATTCTTAATTTTTTGTTGTTCCAAATGAATTTTGTTATTTTTTCTAGGTCATTAAAATAGTTTCCTGGGAGTCTCATTGGTACAGCACTAAATAAATAGATTAGTTAAGGGAGTATTGTCATCTTCCTTATATTTGCTCAACCTATCCAAGAGCACTTAATATTTTTCCAATTTTTAAATATGGCTTTATTTGTGTGGAAAGTGTTTTGTAATTTTGCTCATATAATTCCTGATTTTCCTTTAGTAAATAGAATCCCAAATATTTTATGCTATCAACAATTATTTTGAATAAAATATCTCTTTGTGTCTCTTGCTGTTGGGTTTTGTTGGTGATGTATAAAAATGCTGAGGATTTATGTGGATTTATTTTGTATCCTGCAATTTTGCTAAAGTTGCGTATTATTGGTAAAAGCTTTTTAATGGAATCTCTGGGATTCTCTAACTATACCATCATATCATCTGCAAAGAGTGATACTTTGATTTCCTCATTACCTACTCTAATTCATTTGATCTCTTTCTCAACTCTTATTGCCAAAGCTAGTGTTTCTAATACAATATTGCATAGTGATGGTGATTGTGGGCAACCTTGTTGTACTCCTGGTCTTACTGGGAATGGTCCCAGTTTATGCCCATTACATATGATGCTTACTGACAGTTTTAAATAGATACTCATGACTATTTTAAGGAAAAGTCCATTTATTCCTATACTCTCAAGTGTTTTTATTGGAAATGGATGTTGGATTTTATCAAATGCTTTTTCTGCATCTATTGAGATGATCATATGGTTTTTGTTAATTTGGTTATTGATACAGTCACTTATGCTAATAGTTTTCCTAACATTGAATCAGCCCTGCATTCATGGTATAAATACTACTTGGTCATAGTGTATTATCCTGACAATGGTTTTCTGTAATATTTTTGCTAATATTTTATTTAAGGTTTTTGCATCAATATTCATTAAGGAGACTGGTCTACAATTATCTTTCTGTTTTAGACCTATCTGGTTTAGATATCAGTACCATATCTGTATCATAAAAGGAATTTGGTAGTACTCCTTCAATCACTATTTTTTTCAAATAGTTAATATAGCATTGGAGTTAGTTGTTCTTTAAATGTTTGGTAGAATTCACATGTAAATCCATCTGATCCTGGGGATTTTTTCTTAGGTTAATAGCTTGTTCTATTTCTTTTTCTGAAATGGGACTATTTAGATTATTTACTTCTTCCTCTGTTAATCTGGGCAAGCTATATTTTTAAAGGTATTCTTCCATTTCATTTAAGCTATCGAATTTATTGGCATAAAGTTGAGCAAAGTAGCTTCTAACTATTGTTCTAATTTCCTCTTCATTAATGGGGAGTTCTCCTTTTTCATTTTTAAGACTAACAATTTGCTTTTCCTATTTCCTTTTTTAATCAGATTTACTAAGGGTTTGTCTATTTTGTTGGTTTTTTCATAGAACCAACTCTTAGTTTTATTAATTAGTTCAACAGTTTTTTTTTTTAACTTTCAATTTTATTAATCTCACCTTTTATTTTTATAATTTCAAGTTTTGTGTTTGTCTGGGGGGTTTTAATTTGTTCCTTTTCTAGCATTTTTAGTTGTAAGCCCAATTCCTTGACCCTATCTTTCTCTATTTTATGCAAGTAGGCCTCTAGAGATATAAAATTCCCTCTTATTACTGCTTTGGCTGCATCCCACACATTTTGGTATAATGTCTCATCATTGTCATTTTCTTGGGTGAAGTTATTAATTATGTCTATGATTTGATGTTTCACCCAATCATTCTTTATGATGAGATTATTTAGTTTTAATTTTTTTTTTGGTCTATTTTCCCCTGGCTTTTTATTGAATGTAATTTGTATAGCATCATGATCTAAAACGGATGCATTTACTATTAATGTCTTTCTGCATTTGAATGTGAGGTTTTTATGTTCTAATATATGGTCAATTTTTTTATAGGTTCCATGAACTGCTGAGAAGAAAGTATACTCTTTTCTGTCTTCATTTAGTTTTCTCCAGAAATCTATTATACCTAACTTTTCTAGTATTCTATTCACCTCTTTGACTTCTTTCTTATGTATTTTGTGGTTTGATTTTTCTAATTCTGAGAGTGCAAAGTTGAAATCTCCCAGTATTATAATTTTGCTATCTATTTCTTCTTGCAGCTCTCTTAAATTCTCTTTTAAAAATTTAGATCCTATACCATTTGGTGCATATATGTTTAATATTGATATTGCTTCATTAGCTATACTACCCTTTAGCAAGATATAGTGCCCTGCAGGCATTGAAAGAATTCATTGAATTCCTTCTGAAAAAGACCCTAAAAAAAGAACTCCACACAACATTGTGGCTAAGCTGCAGAACTACCAAACTAAAGAAAAAATATCTCAAGCAGCAAGGAAAAAAAAAAATTCAAATAACAAGGTGCCACAATAAGGGTTACACAAGATCTGGCTGCCTACACATTAAAGGATCGAAGGGCCTGGAACCTGATATTCTGAAAGGCAAAAGAACAAGGACTGCAACCAAGAATAAACTACCCAGCTAAGTTTAGCATTTTCTTCCATGGAAAAGATGGTCATTTAATGAAACAGAGGAATTCCATTTGTTTCTAAGAAAAAAAACCAGACTTAAACAAAAAATTTGATCTACATCCACAAGACTGAAGAGAAGCAGAAAAAGGTAAAAAGAACTCTTGAGAACTGTATCTCTGTTGTGGATATACAGAAAGGCAACATGGATAATTTGATTTTACTGATATAATATTAAGAAAAAAAAAAAAAAGGAAGTAGTAAAGGGAAGGGGATAGTATCAGAAAAAGGGGAAGGAGAGATAAAAAGAGGGAAACTACATCCCAGGAAGAGGCATAGAAAATCTACCACATCTGAGGGAATTTAGAGAGGGGGAGAAACATTGTGTGAATCTTACTCTCATCAGAGTAGGCTCAAAGAGTAAATAATTGACATATTTGTTTTTCAGAGAATTCTCTCTCCATCATTAAAAAGGGGGAGAGGAAAGGGGAAAAGGAAAAGGGGAATAAGGGAAGGGTACAAGAAAGGTGAAGGAACTTAAAAGGAGGGGGGAGGGATACTAAAAAGGGAAGGCTGTGCGTCACAAGTGGGGTCTATAAAGTAAATATTGAGGAAGGGGTTCAGGGGGGTCAAGGGATTAAAAAAAGCATAATCCAGGGATAATATGATGGCAGGAAATACAGAATTAGTAATTTTAACTGGAAATGTGAATGGGATGAACTCTCCCATTAAACAGAGGCAGATAGCAGACTGGATCAAAAGTCAGAACCCTACAATATGTTGTTTACAGGAAACACACTTAAAGCAGGGAAATACATACAGAGTAAAGGTAAAAGGTTGGAGCAGAATCTATTATGCTTCAGGTAAAGCCAAAAAAGCAGGGGTTGCCATCCTTATCTCAGATCAATCAAAAGCAGAAATTGATCTAATTAAAAGAGATAAGGAAGGATATCCTGCTAAAAGGTAGCATAGATAATGAAGCCATATCAATACTAAACATATATGCACCAAGTGATATAGCATCTAACTTCCTAAAGGAAAAGTTAAGAGAGTTTCACGAAGAAATAGACAGCAAAACTATAATAGTGGGAGTTCTAAACCTTGCACTGTCAGAATTAGACAAATCAAACCACAAAACAAATAAGAAAGAAATTAAAAAGGTAAATAGAACATTAGAAAAACTAGGGATGATAGACCTTTGGAGAAAACTGAATAGTGATAGAAAGGAGTATACTTTCTTCTCAGTAGTTCATGGAATTTATACAAAAATTGACCATATATTAGACATAAAGATCTCAAAATTAAGTGCAGGAAGACAGAAATAGTAAATGCCTTCTTCTCAGATCACAATGCAATAAAAACTATATTCAATAAGAAATTAGGGGTAAATAGACCAAAAAGTAATTGGAAACTGAATAATATCATCTTAAAGAATGACTGGATGAAACAAATTATAGAAACAATTAATAATTTCACCCAAGATAATGACAACAATGAGACATCATACCAAAATTTGTGGGATGCAGCTAAAGCAGTAATAAGGGGAAATTTTATATCTGTAGAGGTTTATTTGAATAAAATAGATAAAGAGAAAATTAATGAATTGGGCCTGAAACTTAAAAAGCTAGAAAAAACCAAATTAAAAACCCCCAACCAAAAACTAAACTTGAAATACTAAAATTAAAAGGAGAAATCAATAATATTGAAAGTAAAAAAAAAAAAAAAAACAAAAACAAACAAACAAACAAACAAAAAAAAAACTATTGAATTAATAAATAAAACCAAGAGTTGGTTTTATGAAAAAGCCAATGAAATAGATAAACCTTTGGTAAATCTAATCAGAAAAAGGAAAGAGGAAAAATCAAATTTTTAGTCTTACAAATGAAAAGGGGGATCTTTCCACCAATGAAGAAGAAATTAGAGTAAAATGAGTTACTTAGCCCAACTTTATGCCAATAAATTTGATAACTTAAGTGAAATTGATGACTACCTCCAAAAATATAGGCTTTCTAGATTAACAGAGGAGGAGATAAATTGCTTAAATAGTCCCATTTCAGAAAAAGAAATAGAACAAGCTCTTAATCAACTCCCCAGGAAAAAATCCCCAGGACCAGATGGATTTACATGTGAATTCTACCAAACATTTAAAGAACAATTAGCCCCAATGTTATATAAACTATTTGAAAAAATAGGGGATGAAGGAGTCCTACCAAACTCCTTTTATGACACAGATATGGTACTGATACCTAAACCAGGTAGATATACTGTCAAAAAAATTATAATTATAAAATTAATAAAAAAAGATATAGTGCCCTTCCTTATGTCTTTTAATTAGATTAATTTTTGCTTTTGCTTGATCTGAGATCAAAATGGCTACCCCCACTTTTTTGACTTCACCTAAAGCATAATAGATTCTGTTCCAGCCTTTTATCGTTACTCTGTATGTGTTGTTCTGCTTCAAGTGTGTTTCTTGTAAACAATATATTGTAGGATTCTGGCTTTTAATCCAGTCTGATATCAGCTTCTGCTTTATGGGGGAGTTTACCCCATTCACATTTATGGTTAAAATTACTAATTCTGTATTACTTTCTCCTTTACTACCCCTTTGCCCCCTTCCCCAGTGTTAAACTTGTGAGCACCACTTGCCTCTCTTAGCCTTTCCTTTTTAGGATCTCTCCCCCCATCTTAGAGTTCCTCCCCTTTTTTAACCCCTTTTCCTTGAAATTTCTGTATTCCCTTCCACTTAGCTTACTCCTTTCCTTTTCACTTTTCCCCTCCCACTTTTCAATGAGGTGGAGAAGTTTCTCTGTAGATCAAATATGTCTAATATTTTTCTCTTTAAGTCAATACTGATGAGAGTAAGATATACACTATGTTCATCTTTCTCCCTTCTTTCCCTCAGATATAATAGGTTTCCTTTGCCTCTTCATGAGATGTAGTACCCCCATTTTGCCCCTTTTCTGGTACATTTTCCTTTCTATCTCTAGTTTCTTTTTTATATTATAACTGTAAAACTAAATTATACATGTGTTCTTTATGTATTTTTATAACAGAAATATAGTTCCCAAGATTTATTTTTACCTTTTTATACTTCCCTTGAGTCCTATATTTGGAGATCAAACTTTTTGTTTAGTTCTGGTTTTTTCATCAGAAATAGATGAAATTCACCTATTTCATCTTCCCTGAGGGGAAAAAATGCTTATTTTGGCTAGATAAATTATTCTTGGCTGCATACCAAATTCTTTAGACTTTCAGAATATCAGATTCCAGGCCCTTTGATCCTTTAATGTGGAAGTTGCTAGAGCCTGAATAATTTTTTATTGTGGCTCCTCTATATTTGAATTGTTTTTTTCTAGCTGATTGTGGTATTTTTTCTTTGGTCTGATAGTTCTGAAATTTAGCCACAATATTTCTTGGAGTTTTGATTTTGGGGTCTCTTTCAGTAGGTGATCGATGAATTCTTTCACTGTCTATTTTACCCTCTGCTTCTATAATATCTGGTCAGTTGTTTTTTGTTTATTTGTTTGTTTGTTTGTTTTTTTGGTTTTTTGATAATTTCCTGGAAAATAGTGTCTAGGTTTTTTTTCATCATGATTTTTAGGAAGTCCAATAATTTTCAGATTATCTCTCCTAGACCTATTTTCCAGGTCTGTTGTTTTCCCAAGAAGGTGTTTGACATTTTATTTTTCCATTGTTTCATTTTTTTGGTTTTGCTTGACTGATTCTTGATGTCTCCTCTAGTGATTCATTTCTGTTTGTTCATTCTGATTTTTAATGAATTATTTTCTTCACTCACTTTTTTTATATCTTTTTCTAATTGTCTAATTGAGTTTTCAAGTGAGTTGTTTTGTTCAATGGAATTTTTTTTTCCATTTAGCCAATTTTATTTTTTAGAGAGCTATTTTCTTTTTCTAACTCACTAATTCTGTTTTTCAGGGTTTTGATTTCTTTATCCACTCTATCTTTAAATGAGTGGAATGATTTTTCCAGACTCTCTTGCCAAGCTTCCTTTTCCTTTCCCCATTTTTCTTCTAGCTCTCTTATAAGGCCTTTTAAATTTTTTCTATGAGAGTATTTTGTGTTGAAGATCAGATCATATCCCACTTTGGGGATTCATCTAGAGACAGTCTGTTTTTAGTCTCCTCAGGGTTTGAAGTCTGCTGTCTATCTATCCATATACAAGCTATCAATAGTTAAAAGCATGCTTTAATTTTTTGCTCATTTTGTCAAAGAAGAATCAAAGAAAACAAACCAACAAACAAAAATAAGCAAATGGGATCTGCTTTTTTGGAGCCAGATGGTATTACTAGGCTTCTTCTACAGACTGCAGGAGGTAAGTAGTGAGGCAGCAGCAGGACAGCAATGGCTGCTCTGTGTCTTCCCTCTGGGACTCTGAGAGCATGCTGAGTCATTCCAGGTGGTATGGTCAGGTCCTGAGAGACCCTAGCTTTTCCGGATTATAGTCTTTACCCCATGTTTATAGCTGCTCTGCTGATCTGCTGGCTTGCTGCCAGGGCAAAGTAGCCAAACTGTGGCAAAGTTCTCCTGCAGAAACAGCTGAAATCACACTCCAACCCCCTCGGGTCTGCTCAGTATGAGCTGCCTTCTATATTCTCAATACCTGCCATGTTCTTGCTGCCTGCCTTCAGTCTGCACTTTATCTAACTGGCCTGACCCATGAGCAAAAACAGATCTTTTCTGGCAGATTTTGAGGATAACTTCTGTTGGTAATTATTTGTGGGTTTTTTCAGTCAATCACTAATTCTGAGGTCTTGTCATGAAATAAAGTATTCTGAGAGCAAGACAGAGCTTAGATAGATGCTGTGTTCTCTCCACCATCTTGGCTGGAAGACCCCTCTTCTAGCATTTTAATGGAAATAGATGCTGTATTTTGTCAAAAAGCTTTTTCTGCAACTATTGAAATTATCATATAATTTCTGTGTTTTTTTTTTATTATAGATATGATCAGTTATGGTAATAGTTTTCCTGATACTAAACAAACCTTGCATTCTTGGTATAAATCCTACTTGGCAATAATGAATTATCCTACTGATAAGTTGTTGTAATCTCTTTGGTAATATTTTATTTAACATTTTTGCATCAATATTCATTAGTGAGATTGATCCATAATTTTCTTTCTCTGTTTTGGTTATTCCTGTTTTAGTTATCATGCCATATTTGTGTCATAGTAGAAATTTGGCAGTATTCCTTCCTTACCTATTTTTCCAAATAATTTACATAGTATTATAATTAATTTTTTAAAATGTTTGGTTTCTCTTTATTTCTAATCCATCCAAACAGTTTTCATTTGTGTATTGTGTGAAATTTAGTGTTCAGGCTTTGTTGTTATTGTTCTAATCAAAGTTTGAAATGAACTTTAAGATTCTTAATTATGTCTTCTTGATTAATTTTCTAGGTTAGTTGTTTTTGATAATATATATCTTACATTTTCTTCTATGTTTAATGTTTTGATTTTATTGTGATATATTTATTACTTTATGGAATCATTGATTTCTTTTCTGTTATTGTAATTATGACAGAGTCAATTTCTTGGATAAGGCTTACCTTTTTCTCATCTAATCTATACATTCTTCTTCCAAGATTTTCTTCTAAAAGAAGTAAAAGACAGGATTACAAAGGAAACCAATTTATTGAAATATAATTACCATTTTTTAAAGTTTGTTAAAGTTCTAGAATTTTTTTTTTGTTTCATTTTATCTTCACTTTTGTGAAAAATCCATTTTTCTCATTTTCCCCCAACTACTTAGAATTGTTGGATAGCTACTTCATTTTTCTGCAGGTTTTTTAGATTTTTTTTTTTTTTGTGTGTTAATCCATGTTTTTGTTTTTGTTTGGGGGTTTTGTAGTGTTTTATTTTTTCCATTTATTCATCCATCTAGCTTTAGTTCCTGAATTATGGACTTTATTACAAGATCATGGTCTGTACTGCGTTTTGTTTTTTAGTGAGGTGGTCAGGTTAATGTGGTTTTATCCTCAGTAACTGATTCTTCTCCAAGGGCTTGTTTCATTAGAATTTTGAGATTTAGAGAACTAGAACACCATCTCAGACTTTTCAGGACAAAGTGTTTAAAAAAAAAACAAAACAAAACCCTCAGAATCCCTGCACTTGGACTGTCCTAGTCTGAATGGACATTAGTCAGTGTTTCACTTCCTGCTCTGCTCCTTAGGAATTGGAAGACACCGACCTTAAAATTTTCTGAGCCTCTGAAGTCTTTCTAAGGAGGACTTCTGTCCTTGACACCCCTAGACAGAGAACTTTACAGGATGCATGGGTATGTTTTGTAGTTGAGTTGATATTATTTTGGCTAGAGGATCTCCCTTACATGTAGCTTGCAGGCTTCTTCTGACTATTTGGCAATTATATTATATTAATTTCAAGGTTTTTAGGGGGAAAGTATGTCAGAGTTCAATGGTGTACTTCCCATTTGGGTATCCATCTTGGGAGGAAGTCTGTTTCTAATGTTTAAAGTCTTTTGTATACATTATCTCATGTAAGCCTCTCAGAAATATGGTGAATGAGGTATCATAGATCCAATTAATGAAAAATAAATTATAGAGATAGAACTCAATCCAATTCTTCCTGACATACCACATGCAGTAACCTACTTACATAAGCTACTTTCATTGCTCTCTTATTGTGGAAAGTTTTTGAAATCATTTGTAATACATATGGCATCATTAGGAAAATATCAAGTTTAAAAACATGAACTTTTGTAGCAGGGAGCAACTTGTAGTCATTGAAATTACCATGTAATTCCCCCAATAAGTCCACTCCACTTGCTCTTCATATATTCAACTCCAAGTACAGCTAATTCCTTGATTAATTTCCTAATTGTTGGCATTGTTCAGTTATATCTGATTCTTCATGGATCTAACCCCACTTGGGTTTTTCTTGGCAAAGACACTAGAGTGGCTTGCCACTTCCTCCTCGAGTTCATCATACAGATAACAAGGCCAACAGGGATGAGTGGTTTGCTCAGAATCACATTGCTAGTAAATATTTGAGACTGGATTTGAACTCAGGTAAATTAATCTTCCTGATTCCAAGCCCAATATTATATCCATTGAACCATCTAATTGCCTGATTCTTTAATGTGTAATTTGCACTGAAGGAAAGAAAAAAAAAAGTAGTATAGTGATACAACTTCCCTTTTAAATTTATCATTAGAACATTTATATACTACTGTGATAGTTATAGACTTTTTCTTTTCTGCCATTAAAGATGTTCTCAGAGAAAAATCACTGAAATGAGTTTAAAATAATACAAATTGATAAGTAAGAGTTCCCAAATAGACTTAAATTTCCTTCTTTCTCTTTACTCCTCTATATAATTCTATACTTTTAGAGTCACTTCTAATTTGAATCCAATGGGAAAATACTTCAAAGAATAGCAGTGTATTTAACAACATGAGGTCCAGCTTTTCCCAAATTCTCTCACCTTTCTTCAATATGTACATCACATTAGCCTTCCTTTTTGGTTCAATAACCTCTATATCAATTTTTTGGGGGCACCATTTGCACTCTCAAAAACACACATAAAAACAATACAACACAGTTCTGTGTGTGTATAAATATGTATGTGTGTGTAGGAAGAAACAGGGCCAGGGAGAGAGAGACAGAGACAAACAGAAAAAGAGACAGAGACACAGAGGGACAAGCACAGAAAGAGACAGAGAGAGAGACACAGAGAGAAAGAGAGAAAAGAGAGAGAGAATATTCCATTATGCTGAAAAATTGTGGTGACTAGAGAAACTGATAACATGGCAGCATATCTTCCTGTTTTCTGAAAGATATTTATCATCAAGGAATCAGAGACCTTAAAGGCCTTTTAATTTAATGTCTTCATTTAAGACACCAAAGGATTAAAGTTAATTGACTAAGGAAGAATTAACAGTATGTAACTGATCTCTCTCTCCTAAATTTTCTTTGAGGATTTGTTCAATTTATCTCTGAGAGTAAATTATTTAGATTCATGATTTTTGGTATTTTTTTCTTCTATATAAGGATGTAACATAGCATAGTCAATAGAGAATTGGTGAAAGGATTTCCTTCAGCTTAGAGTTCCTATTAAAATCCCAGATACAGTACTTTTTTATGGTAACAGAATTCTGTATTTGATTCATTCTATTCCTGTAAATTTTGAGGTATTTTATAATTTTAAATAATCATTTATCAAAATGTTTGAAATGTATTATATTGACTTTTTTCTTAGATCACAGTAATTTCCAGAAATAGCTACACCTACTCCCAATGATCTATCCTTTGTTAATAGAAAAGAAAAAAGAAAGAAAGAAAAAAAAAAGAATTAGAAATGAACTTGACTAGTGATCACATAACAATGTATACAAAATTCTGTCATGAGGAGGTAAATATGCCTTATCAATTCTCTTTGACTAATATACTTCCTACCTTTTTTTTTTTTTTTTTTTAGTTCTGCTGAGGCATAATACATTTCCTCCAATTTCTCATTTTAACTGTATGATGTCTAATATTTTCAAGGTGTTTCCGATTAAGAAATAAATGGTAGGGTGTTATTTTCTAATCAAGTCTACCACCTCCCTCTATTTTTGAAGTTTAGCTTATTTTATTCACATTCATGGTCATAATTAAATTTGTTTTTCCCAAATCTTATTAAAATATTTCTTCTATAGGTTATGGAATATTATTGCTCTGTAAGAAATGACCAGCAGGAGGAATACAGAGAGGCTTGGAGAGACTTAAATCAACTGTTGCTGAGTGAAATGAGCAGAACCAGAAGATCTCTGTACACTTCAACAACAATACTGTATGAGGATGTATTCTGATGGAAGTGGAAATCTTCAACATAAAGAAGATCTAACTCACTTCCAGTTGATCAATGATGGACAGAAATAACTATACCCAGAGAAGGAACACTGGGAAGCAAATGTAAATT
This sequence comes from Sminthopsis crassicaudata, assembly GCF_048593235.1. Lineage (NCBI taxonomy): Eukaryota > Metazoa > Chordata > Mammalia > Dasyuromorphia > Dasyuridae > Sminthopsis > Sminthopsis crassicaudata. The sequence continues at coordinate 461,013,472 of NC_133619.1, read as the reverse complement.
GTTAGCACTACTGTCTATTTACCCAGGTTACTTATACCTTCGGAAGCTAATAATTAATGTGCAACAAGAAAATGGTATTTACACACATATATTGTATCTAGGTTATATTGTAACACATGTAAAATGTATGGGATTACCTGCCATCGGGGGGAGGGAGTGGAGGGAGGGAGGGGATAATTTGGAAAAATGAATAAAAAAAAATTAAAAAATAAAAAAAATATTTCTTCTATTAAAATGTCTTTCTTTACCAAGTTTTCATTTAAGGCTATCTTCTCTCTATAATTCCTTTTATAACACTTACACCCTTTCTTTCCCTTCTTTGCCCAAGCTGTAAATTTCACTTAATTTATTGAAGTTCTTTCACTTTGAAAATTAATTCCTCCAACTCCAGATTAGAATGAAATTAATGTGTGTCTCGATCTCCATACTTCTACTTTTTAGTTCTGTTAGCATCCCATTTACAAGAAATAGTAAATTCTTTTCTCTCCCCACCCTCTTTTATAGAGTATTCTATTCTACCTCCTACTTTTTTTTACTGCTAATATCCCATTTCATAGTTTTTCTATTCTTATTCCTTATTTACACTTAAATATGATTTGACTACAGTGAGAAAATAATTTCTTCTCTTAGAATCTAAGCAATCCATCATATTTAGCACATTAATACAGTTCAATTTGTTTATCTTTCTTAAATATCATAGGTCCTTACAGTTGCCTTTCAAAGTCTCTGACAAGGTGTAGTTTTCCAAACAGGAATTTTTGAAAATAAGTTCTGTTAAAAGTTCATTTCCTACTTATTTTCAACATGTTAATATATCCTGAGTTTTAATCTATTTTTCTTTTCTTTTCAATGTATCATTCTATTTTTTTTTTCTTTTCTTTCTCATAAGTGATGAATACTCCTGAATAAATACAATGGGACTTCCATAAAATGTGATTCACCTCTTCCCAACCACTGGCATTTTTCTTCTTTTTTTTTTTTTTTTTTTTTTTTTTCATCTAGCATCACTAAACTTTGACTATCATATTTTTGTTTTGTGATATTTAAGGTTTCTCTCTGGTGATGATAAGGTTAGAAGGAAGGCAAGATCACCACAGATGTTCTATGTTTTTTTCTGTCATTTTATCTATTAATTGTCTGTTTAATTATTGAAATATTTTCAGTATTCACTACTTCCCTAAGGGTTCCCAAATTATGTTGTAAGACATCTATTCTACTCTTTAGCACTCCTGCTCTTGGGCACAATAACTCAAGGGTTTTCTTCTCCCATCCTTTATTTATCATCACTTGGGGCTTCATCCTGGAACATCCCATCATCATAAGCCCTCCTCCTCCCATTGATGAGTTCCTTCTGGGATTTTAATTTTGGAGACAGAGTCAAACTCAACATACATTAACCTCACAGTTATGCCTTTAAATATCTTTGATTTAGCCACCATATAACAGAGCATATGTTTTTCCCCTTTTGCCTGGTTTTTGAGCCCTCTTTAATATGTTGTCTTGTCCTATCAGAATATAAACTCATTGAGGACAGTCTTTCTTTTATTTGATTTTTTTTGTTTGTTTTTTTGTTTGTTTTTTTCCTCAGCCCTTAGCACTATTCCTGACATAAAGCAAATACTTAATAAATGCTAAATAAATTTCCTACCTACATGCCTTTTCTTTGAATGTTTTTTTAATAAGACCTTGCAATCACTCTCACAAACCATGTGGCCATTAAAATATTATTTTTTTTAGTTAATGCATAAATTTCTTAATGGAATTTCATCCCAGGATGATCTTATCTCCTTATATTTCCTCCAGGGCTTTTATAGTTTAACTTTATTTGTACATTTTCTCAATCACTCCACCCTGCTCCACTCCCTCTTTGAGACCTAGCTTTTAAACTAGGCTTCTTTTTTCCAGGCTAAGGAATATAAATGAATATTTGTTAGGGAGAGACTCAACTAGTGGAAACTTATGAAGCCTATTGATGATGTTCCTTTCTCCATGCAAGCAGTTTCAGATTTTCTTTGCCCCAGTTTCCAGGGGTCCTTAATATTTTCAGGATCAGGGATCCCTTTGGCAATCTAGTGATGTTTATGGGTTCCTCAGGGGAAAAAAAAAATTAAACAATAATTGAAAGAACTTCAATTAGAAGTTAATGAAAAAGTGATGTAGTCTCTTGTATCCAAATTTGAGAAGCCCATAGAACATCTTAGGGTCTTGAAATCCCAGGTTAAGGATCTTTGTAATAATCTGTTATAGCCAATGTGTTGAATGAAAAGCCTTTTTTTTCAAGACTTTAATTTATGACATATTAAGATGGAACTAGGGGAAGGTGCTAACAAGATAGCTTTTGTGGTGATCAAAAAGGGTATTTGGAGACTATTCTATCACTTACAATATAATTAGATTCAAATTTTTAGTCATTCAGTTGATGCTATAGTTACTCACTTCTAAGTCTGCCACTCAGTACTGGTTTGCTGAGAGGTTGGCACTCATTATAAAGCCGGTTTTGTTAATCACACTTTTTATGTTTATAATTTGCATTCAGTCATTTATTTTTAATCTGTTTTGATTATTTTATTTTAACTATATTTGACATAATTCTTACAATTTTTTGAGATATAATTGGAAGGGTATGTGTAACTTCTGCCATCTCGCTGAAGTCCAGATTCAAAATTTTTTTTTTTTTCCTTGACCATAATCTTCCTTCTTCACCAGGAATGCTCCTGGCAGCTAGTGCCATGGCATGCAAATTATCCTGGATCTTTGACAAATCTCATATCTTCATTTACCATCACAAGAGGGGGAATGGTGGAACCGCTGATCTTTGCTCTATAATCATGCTACAAAGACTAGGTCACCAGTCTCATTATTTATTCATTACTAAATTAATTCAATTCCATATTGAAATACTTACCAAATGTCATGTATATAATGTGTAATTAGCAGCATTTTAATCTATGTTTCCAAAATAAAATATTCCAAAAATATGTTTAAATTTTCTGTGGTGGTAATTACTATCTATCTATCCACATAGATCTGCCTATCTATCTCTATATCTAATCGTAATTGTACCTTTCTCCCAGGGTTGTGAGAATCAACTCAGATATTAATTATAAAAAACTATTAAGGATGGTACTTGATATATAATAGGTATCATATAAATGTTTATTGTTATCATTAATATAATCGGACATGCTCACATGTTCTATGTAGATATATATCCACCTAAGCACAAATGTATCTATGTATGCAAACATATTTACACACATGTATATATAGCAATGCATGACATCTGTTTGGGTACACATGTGTTTAAATATTAGTTACATGAGTCTACATGCACACACATATTAAAATTCCAAATAGATTTGTTACTATGAATATATTATGATATGAATATATATAATAATATGAATATGAAGCAGAATTGTCAGGTGTGCCTTGTAGAAGGAATTCCAATTGAAGTTAAGCTTTACTTGTCAAGCCATTTCAGCAAAACCCATAAATTTATTTTCAAACACGAGGATATGTAGTTGCACATAGCTGTCTTCTTCTTGAATCATCTATTATTGAAGTGAGTTCTAAAGGTCATCCCTCCTGTCAGAATTTGCATATTCTGGAAATCCCTTTGTGTACATAGAAAGCTGCTTTCTATGCCAAAGGTCCAGTTCCAACTTCCATGGGAAGACTCCCAAATCTATTACATAAATCCAAAGATTCAATGGTTCCTCTTCTCTTCTCCCATGTCTGTGCTATATTCTTCTTTAGATTACAGAGCAGAAACTAGAAGGTCTTAGAGGCCATTTAGTTTAAACCTCTCAATTTATACTTGAGAAAACTAAGACTTAGAACAAAGCCATCCACCAAAGGCAGAACTGCTTTGGAAGTTGAATCCTAAGATTATGAATTCAGTGCTCTTTCCAGTATACTCCAACAACAACTCTGTGAGACGTGTTATATTTTTCATTTTACAATTTGAGAAACTGAGGTTCAAACATAGATTGTGACTTGCTCATAGTCAGTTAATAAGCATTTCAATTAGCATTTGAATTCGTATCTTCAAATCTTCAATTCCTGTACTCTATTTTCTAAACATTTGTCTCTTTTACCTACTCATCTCTTGAAATCAGTTTATATCAACTGTTTCTACCGAGTCTTTGGATTTTCTCTTTGCTTTACATTTGAAAAGTATATTCTGTCTTTTCTAGAAATGTTTTTTTTTTTTTTTTTTTTTTTTTTTAAGAAGGGAAAGGAAATGATGAACTTAAAGTTAAAGGTAGATGCCTTTTTTTGTCTTAGATTTCCTAAGATATAAATGTAAAGTACTGTCACTTTCTAATATCCACATTTTATTTACTGAAAGTGACTGAAAGCAAAAAGAAACATTAGGAAAAACTGAAACAATTCTAAAGATTTAAGAGGAAACAACTCCTTATATAAAAGTACTGAGAAAGCTCTGAGAGATATGTACTGACTCATGATCAAAATGAATGTAGTGTATTAAAGCTGTAAAAAAGGTAAAAAGAAGATAATACTATTTCTATTGGTTGACAACATGATGGTATACTTAAAAACCACAACCAAGAAAGAGAGATACTAATTGAAACATTTAACAATGTGTCAATAAATCCTCAAAAATCAACAATTATTTCTAAATAACAAAATCCAGGGGGCAGTAATGGAAAGGGAAATTCCATTTTAAATAACTACAAAATGCATGAAATATCTGAGGATCAAATATACCAAGCACCAAAAGCTTTCTACAGATTAAATTATGAAGTCATTCTTAAAGAACAACTTAAATAGTAGAAATATTCAGTTTTCATGGCTGTGCTATGTCAATATATTTTTAAATGACAAAAGTACCAAAGACAAATGTATAACTTTAATATACCAATCAAATTATAAAAATGAATATGTTACAGAACTCAATAAAATATAACAAAATTATTTGGAAAAATCTAAAATATCCAGAGAAATAATGAGATGAGGTCAGAACTAAGGGGAAATATACCACTTCTCAATATCAAACTATATTTTGAAATAGTCATCAAATCCATCTAACTGATAAAGGTTAAAAATAGGCAGATAGGAAACAGACTAAACAAAAGATGAACAAACAATGGAATTCAAACAGCTGATGCTGGAAAACAATTTACTTAAGAAAGAACTATTTGTGTGATAAAATCTGGAAAATTTTGAAATTCTATGGCAGAAATTAGTTTACATTCTCTCCACAACATATTTTATAATATATTTCAATGGATACATAACTTTGATATTAAAGATAATACAGTTTTTTAAATGAGAAGAAAAATAGATCATAGACTTCTTACAATTATGGGAAGGAGGGGATTTTTGTTTGGTTTTGTTTTATTTTATTTTTCTAAAAAAAAAGGATGAATATAATTATGAGATAAAATAGATAACTCTGATTCCATGAAATTGAAAAGCTTCTGTACAAACCAAGGATATGAACAAATACTTAAAAAAACAAACAAACAAAAAAAAAAAACTACAAATGACTAACAATCCTATGAAGAAAGTTCCAAGTCACTAATAATGAGGATTGCAACTCAAAATAAGACCAAGATTTTTACTTCATACTTTATAAATTAGCAAAAAATAATGTTGTTGAAAATAGCCAATGTTGAAAGCATTGTAGGAGGAAAAGCACACTAGTACATTATTAGCAGAGCTTGAGTTCTGCTCAAGTGATAAGATGATAAGGCAAAGATGGTTTGGTGACTTGCCCAAAGTCACACAACTAGTAAGACCAGATTTCAATTTAGGTCATTCTAACTCTTTGTCCAACACTCTATACATTGCACCACTTAGCTTCCCATAGCTGTGAATTGGTCCAATTTTTGAATTATGTAAATAAGAAATTTAAATGTTCATGGCATTTGATCCAAAGATTTACTAGTAGGCTCATAATCTTGGGGGTCATTAAGAAGAAAGTTTTCATATACATTAAAATATTTATAATAGCACTTTTTGTGATAGCAAAGAATTACTAACCAAAAAAATATATCCATTGATTAGGGAATGGCTAAACAAATTATGGTACATGAACATAAGAGAATATTACTGTACTCTTAAGAAATGATGCCTACAGAAGAGTTTGGGTAGAGTTAGATAAAATTAAGCAGAATGAAAAAGCAGAGCCAAGAAAACACTTCTTACAATTACTATAAGAACTTAAGTGGAAGAATTACAAAAAATCAAAAGTGAATATTGTAAAATTACAAAGAATATCACTAAACATCGCTAAAAAGAAAAAATACGAGAAAACATTTCTGTCCCACTAATCAATTGAGGTAGAAGAAAGTCAACATGTGTGTACATTATTTTCAGACTTTGTTGTAGCATTGATCGTGCTTATTTTCTCTGGTTTTGAGTTTAATTTTTTTTTTTTTCTATATCTGTGAAGAGAAGAGGGTGCTGCATGAGGAAATTTTGTTGATCTAAAATTTTTCAATTAAATTATTTTAAAAATAAGAATATTTAAACTGTTATACTTCAAAGTAAACAGAGGGTTATAATGCATGCAAAGGATAGCAAAAGTGTTTTGTAAATAGTAAGTACTATTCATATTAACAGTAATAGATAGTTTGCAAAATTCTTTACCTTTCATTTGAGCCTCACAATTCTTTAAGGTAAATAGATAGAAATGTATTATACCTATTTCACTGGAGGGAATAGAAACTACATTAAGGAATATATATCCAGATGATAATATTTATTAGAAGATAATAATTCTAATGTACTTTGTCCAGCTCAGAACACTTCTGACGTTTTATGTTCAATTCTGATTACCACCTTTTAGAAAGAACATTTGTTATTTTGTCCAAAGAAAGGTACTAGATGGTGAGAAATCATGCCAAATAAGGAACAGTTGAAGGAAATGGAGATTTTTATCCTAAAGAAGAAAGGATTTGGGCAGGGAATGTAGGCTGGTGAGGAAGGAGGATACTTAAATACCTGCATATTTGAAAAGCTGTTTTGTAGAGGAAAGGCTAATTAGACAAAAGCGCCTTAAAATTTTGTGTTATGACCCCCATATGGAGTCACATAACTGAATTGGAGGTCAGGAAATTATGATTTATTAGCAGCAATGTTTTATTTGCATACTTATTTTATACATCTACATATCAAGGATCATACAAACATTTCTTGGACAAAATAAAAATTGAAAGTGGGAAAAGTTTAAGAAACCCTGAATAAGATTAATCCTCCTTATCCTCAGAGAGCAGAAATAGGGGTAACAGGTAGCCACAACAGACGCTACTTTCTTTGCAGAAAGAAATTGAGCTTCTTCAGAAACTACTAGTGGTTCTTTCTCTGTGAAGCTTTTATATCAAAGGAAAGATGATCACTTGTCTAAAATGTTAATGAGGATTCCTGCTCAGTTATGATATGGATTAGATGACCTTTGAAGTTCCTTCCAAACTGAAATTTTATGTTTCTATGCTTTTGTTTTTAATTTTAAAGTTGACTTTTCAGTTTTAGAAATTTACTTTTATCTTTTGTTTCCTCTCTCTGTACCAGGTGTTGCTTTTTAAAAATGGAGTTTTCTATCATGATACTATGTGTAGTTAAGTTCATTTTTCCAGTATTTCTTTTATTGCTTTACCTTAAGACAGTTGAGGATGATTGGCAGAAGATGAAGAGTATTAAAACTGTGGCCCTGGAGCTCATTTCACATCAAGTCCTCTTTCTTCTTTCTGATACATTCCTAGGCTCTTTCAGCTGCTAGGGAAGACTACCTTTCACAGCATTATAATAAACAAACTCAAATTCCTATCAGATTGCAATGATTTATATGTATGTGTATATATATATATATATATATAAAATCTTCTATATAAATCCTTTACATAGGAGTTTGACTGAGTTGAATCCCTGGATCTTGGAGTATATTGTTACTTTTATTTATGATATAGAAAGGTGAAGGCCACATTGGTGCCCCGACAAATTCCCTTTCAGGCACTCTGAAACACCAAGTAGCATTTAGCTAGAGTCACTTATTCCCTAATAGTCTTAGCATCCCAAAAGGAAGCTGGACATGTGAAGCAAGAGCAAAAACAGAGAGTAAAATGTTAAGTTTGAATCGTGCCTTTCACTACTTATTATCTTGAGCAACTAATTTAGGTTTTAATTTTCTCATCTGGAACATGGAAGGTTGGACGAAATAGTTTCTACAATCCTTTCTGGTTCTAAATCTATGACTGATAAAAGAACAAAAATAATAAAAATAGAATCACAAACCAAGACCAGCAAGAAAAGTAAAATTAGATAAAAGGTGGCATACCCATTCAAAGTTGTAATTTCTTTCTCATCCAAAAATGTAAGGTGTTAAGAAAAAATGGTAAATACAGATTTATGTATATGTATATTCAGTATTTTGTAAGTTTTGAAAATGAATTAGAATTAAAATGAGCAAATGATTTCAACAGCCATAAAGGAGTTTAAAACCCCATGTTTTCCAGGAAAGGGACTTGTAACTAAATTAACTTTTCTCTAAATAAGAATTCCAAACTTGTATTAGTCTACTTTAAAAGAAAATTCATCATAAATGCCCTTTCAAGTTTTTAGTGCCTACCAAACAATAAACATATCAAAAAAAAAACAAAAACAACAAAAAAAAACCCAACTCTATCCTCTTAAAAATACAATGCTTTTTAGCAGCAAGTTGTGAACCCAAAATTTTCTATCCTACTAATATTTAATTTGACCTATAATTTCTGTCCTCAGAAATATCCTAAAACAATGAAATATTTTTCAAATTTATGTCTTTTATAAAGCAGAGTTCATATTTGGGCCATTTTAGTTAATAATATCACTGTATACCAAACATATGACACCGCTTCTGAGCTTTAATGATCACATCAAAGAAATTAACTTGAGGGAATGCCTTTATTTCCAATTCCTACCTTTTCTTCCACACTCCAATTGGTACTGGTATTGCAACAGTGACATAGAAAGAGAGAGAAGGGACATGACACAGATAAAGCAAACAGAAATGAAACAAAATGCAGGAAGACGGCATTTACAATCCAGCTGACAAAGCCAGTCACTTCACTTTAAATAAGGTGGCAGGCAGCAAAAATATAGTAATTACTAGAATTTCATTTTCATTAACTAATAAACCAAGGAAAACAATTTAAGTATCTGAATGTCATTTTTCAAATGAAAATAAACTGTAAACATTTGAATAACATCACAGCAGGGATAATATACCTAAGGAAATCTATTGAAATCTGCTACTGAATTCATCCTCTTCTATCACATTAAAACTGCAATTGACTGTAAACCTCCTACCACTCTCCACTGAGACTTTAATTGTAAAGATTCCTGTTACATATCATATTAGAATTTAGTTAAAATTGTAGAACACATTATTTCCAATCAGACAGCCAACCATCACTCACCAAGATTTTTAAAAAGGTGATTAATAATTCATCTCAGATAAGGAAAAGATCTATATTTATACCATCTTCTCAGCCACCATAAACTACCTGACAATTGTTCAGTAATGATGCCCAGTAAATTCTTTAAAATGGTAATTTGTCATTCTGTCACTTCATTTGTGACCTAAAATTCCTCACTTGAGGCATCATCAAATAAATTAATCACTTTCCAGGATCCATTTCTCTGTTCTGCACGTTATTATGCCCGGGCTCTCTTGTGTTTCTCTTCATTTACATATATTTAATGGCTCAGCAGTGGTTCACTGTGGCACATAACGCACACATCTCATTACAGGTGAAATATTCTAACTGCCACTATCACTGGGAAAGAAAATAACTCTCCCAATTTAATTTTCCTGATGTAACAAAACCATGATTCTTCACTATGAGATGTTGATGCCATCCATCAGTCACAATCAATAAAATCATCATAGAAGGACGCCTTCTTTAGCATCACTCCTTCATCTTGGTATTATTGGAGGAAGGTAATTAAACTCATAATATGTAATGAATGTAAATGAAGTAAAAACCCTCATGTTAGCTCTCTAACTATGCTTATTTTACTGCTTTGATTTAAAGTAGTTTTTTTTTTTCCTTTAACATCTTCTAATCGATGAAATACACAAGGCTCTGACAGAAAGACATAACAGGTATAGGAGATATTCATCAAGATGTATGATTAATTAAAAGAAAGCATATTTTTAAATGAAAGCACAAAATACAATTATTTATAGTTTTTTTTTCAATTAAAATAATGTAGTCCCTTTGGCCTAATATATTTTTTTCACTTAATAATGAATGGAACTTTTAATATAAGTCCATTGAGATATTATGGGTGCTTATATTTGACAAAAATAAAGACTGTTCATAAGAATTTGGTCTATTGAATATTTGTAATCCATGGAATATTTGGCTGGCATTCAACTTAGGATGTACTCAACCACTATTTTAAATAGGATGCCTACTTGTTGAATTTTATAATTTGTCAAAAGTTTTCTAACAAAAACAAAGAAAATGTCAGAGATTGTCAAATTGGGGTTTTTGACAAAGATTAGTTTGGTTATCATGTCACTTTGGAACTGTTTCTACCAGCTGGAAATGTTTGTTCTTAACATTATTTTTATTCTACATTTCAAAAAGATGATGGAAGAGTGAAGTTCATATGCTAGTGAAGAATACTTGATGTCCTGTTTGCATGTTACCTTTTCATCCATTCAATGCCAAGAGATCTAGATGAAAACTATTCAGAATGTTGAGTGGGCTCTCTCTTTCTGGCCACCTAAGGGGCACTGACACATTACAGGTGAGTCTAGATGGGTTGAGATATATATCCTTTAAGGGAGTGGTCATATCCATGAGATCCCAGAGGCATGGAGATGTTGAAGTATGGGAGCACTGAAGAGTAGCTTTAAAGTAAATCAATCAATTAACTTCTTTAGCATCTACTATGTATAGGACCATGAGCAAGATATTGTGAGGAAAAGACAAAATTACACATTTATTATAATTTTACAATTATACATTCTTTGCCCTCATATGGGAAAGACTACATGTACATGTGTAGATATATACACGTGACATATAAAGTGACACAAAAAGGATAAAAGGTAATTTGGAGGCACTAGCAGGGGATTAAGGAAGGGGATAAGAAAACTCTTAATATAAAAGGTGATGCTTGAGTGGAACTTTAAGAGATGAGGATTCTGAGATAGAGGTGAGGAGGTAGTGCATTCTAGGCTAATAGACAGTACCAAAGAACAAAGGAAGAAAATTGTTACTGGATCTTTGCTTATTGTAGCTCATTTGTATCTCTGCTCCCTCAGTTCTGTGAGGGAACTAAATAGAAGTAATAGTATTTTGTGGAAGTCTACTGAGCATAATGCTCTCCTTTGAAAGATAAGGTATCCCCCTTTCCTCATTTGATAAATGTCCATTAGTCTATTTAAAATAGGAATCTAAATATTAACCCCAAAGCTTTATAACAAAGAAGAAGAGGTGAATATCACTGCTCCACAGATGAATGACCTAACTACATTATTGACAAACTATCTACAATACACTACCTTCCTTCCTCATTAATTATCATATAGTTATTTTTAATGGGCACTTATTTTAAAAAGACTGCATGTGCAGTTTTCCGTGTGTGTGTATGTTTATTAGCACTGGAGTAGTCTGTTAGCCCAAGGAAAGTCCTCTAGCAAATAAATTCATCTAGGCCAGGCTTAAAAACAGCAACTACCACCACCACCACCAGAATAACAACAAAATAGGAGCTGAACATTCTCATCCTAAATATTTTTGGAGAGATTCTTTCTGTGTCTAGACATCTGGTTTAAACATACTTGGGAGGTAATGGCTAACATGGCAATAGATTAAGGGAAGAGTTCAGATGGGATTAGTTCTTGAGAGAGTCCCCCACATTTGGCTTCCCTAGAACAGTAGGCAATGTTCCCATATGTGACAAATGCTTGGAACTGCTGAATTTACTTCAGAGAAAAATGATGAAAAGGCAAAAGATCATTTAGCTCTTTTTAATGAAATAGGTGGGAGAAAAGGGAAGAATGTTAGACTAGTGGAGTTGGGGAGAAAATATAATAAATTCAGTTCATTGAAATAACATGTTTAAATTACCCACTAGATATGAAACTCTCAAAATGCTTTTATATTCTGCAGAGTTTGGGGAAGATGCATAGATAAGTATAAAAGAAAGCTATGTGATAGCAAATACTTGGAAAAGAAAAAATAACTATATTCATTTATATGTATATATATGTGTATATACATACACACAATAATATAATATATATTTTATATTTGTATGATGATTACATATCCACACTACATATAAGTGTGTATGAATGTCTACGTGTGTGTACATGTAATGTGCCTCATGAATGCTGGGTTTGGAGTACCATGCAGCTATAAGCAAAATTTCCAAATGATAAAAATAAAGGCACCAAAATATCCCAGTTTTCCTTGGCCTCAGAAGGAAAATAAAAAAGGGGTGAGAAAGGGATTTTGTTTCCTCAAGTCTATTCTGTGCATTGTCAGAAATTGAAATATTAGACGAATAGTTTCAATGATTGGGAATGTGCATGGAGAGAAAACTTGTATTTGGCAAAAACTATGAATAAGGAGATGAGCCAGGTTCAAGGGCCTGTGGGATGGGAAAGGAGGAAGTCCATTTTTTATTACAGACTGGTATCTTTATTTTAATCCAGAGCTGTTATTGATGAAGTTTTTTTATGATCTTTGGATCATAAATGCAAAACTGGATGGAACCTCAGAAGCCATTTGATCCAACCCCTCATTTTACAGATGAGGAAACTGAGACCAGTGAAAATTATATGATCATGTCAATTTTTAATGCCAGAAATACAACTCTTCTGGCTCTATAATCAGTTATCTAATTGTTGTATCATTCTTTGTTTTTAAAGAATCAGTCTTCCTCTTTCAAGTGCTCATGGAAAGGTCAAAAGAAGCAATACAAAGATATTCTCAAGGTCTCTCTGAAAAAATTCGGAATTAATTGTGTGACAGAGGAGACACTGGCACAGGACCACCAACATTGTGTGCCCACATCAAAGAAGGTACTGTGACCAAAGCAAAATTCAGCCTCTTAAAGAAATGTGAGATATGCAAACTTGGAGACATCTCTACTTCAAATGTTTACGTAGATTATTTGTGTAAGACCTATGGCAGAGCTTTCTAAGCTGATATTGGTTTGTTCAGCCATAGTTGAACACAAGAAAATGATGAGAGAATAAGAATATGGAAATAACGAAAATAAAGAAGATGAAGGAGGAGAAGTAAAAGGGAAGGAAGACAAAAAAAGGATGATAAAAGAAAGGGGAAAAATCATTGATGTTAACCTAGCCTTGCCATCATATTAACCTAATATTATTTTACTTTACCTATCCATGATGAATTCCCCTTCACTATGGGCTCCAAATTGGACACAAGCCACAGACTCCATTCCTCAAGCTTTATATCAAAACTTTGAGATATAAACATGCCAGAAGTTGAAGCATGGAGATAAAAGTTTGTGTATCACCAAATCTAGAAAAGGACCAATCTTTAGTTGATCACTCAGTCAAGAAACTTCTTTGTAAAATGTGCACTGTATGCCAACCACTATACTGAGTTAGAAAAGCAAAAACAATGCAGACAAATAAATAGAAGTATTAAGCTCAAGGCAGCTAACATTGTTCTTTAAGATTCTGTAACCTGTTACAACTAATGGCAGAAGATGCTTAAAAAATATGCCTGGCCCCAACTTTTTGGAGTGCTTCTAAGTCAGGGTGGGTGGGGAAAAAAAGATTAGATCTGCCCTATAGGCTGACATATCTCCCACTCACTACTAGTTTGACCTTTGTGAAATCATTTAGTCTAAGTGGGTCTTCGTTTCCTTATCATTAAAGTGGGAAACTTGAACTAGATGGCATCTAAGTTTGCTTCCAGCACTAAATCAAGGAGCCAATGATTCTATTATAATGGAAACTGTCTAACCTCTTTTTAATATTATTTGGGCTCAGTCATTAGAATATACATTTATTTGAAACTCCTTACCTACCAAGAACAGGTAGACTCTTTATTTTCAGTGGTGATAACTATTTTATTTCCAACTCATCAAAACTGAAGGCCAGTTTAAACTATCATATATTCAGTCCAGAAACACTCTGATATAGTTACTATCATCATTGTTGCCATTGTCATTATAATCATCATTATCCCTAAACATTCATTAAGAGCTATATTTGGCAGTGTACCAAATAAATAATAGGCAGAACCTCTGCCTTCTGGAATCTTTATATAATGGACAAATAACACTTATAAGGACAGATTTATTTTGTTTTTTTTAAATCTATTAAGTGGAAAAAGATTTGAATAGACTTTTTGGTTAAAAAAAAAGCACACAAAGTCAATACTCTCAAGGAATTTATAGTTTGGAAATAAAAATATAAGATGCAAATAACTATATTAAAAGTTGTTTTAAGCTCTTAAAAATATAGACTATGTTATGAAAATTCAGAGAAGGAATCAATTAAGTCAAAATGGATTGAGAAAGAAAGGCTTCTTGATGGAGTTCACACTTGAGCCTTGCCTTGAAGGATGGCAGGATTTCAACAATTTCTAATTCCAAGAAGAGAGATACTGCACAGAGTAAGATAAAAAGCACATTTGAGGAATGACAGGAGCCTATATTTGATAGAAACAGAGAAAATATCTAGAGGAATAGTGGAAAATCTAGCATGGAGAAAGTTATGGAAGGCCATGAAAACAAGATTAAGGAGAAGACAATAGACTAAGCTCTCAATGAAGATTTCTGAGCTAGATATTTACAAGATTGGAGCAGAGGAGAGAGCTATAGAACATCAGGCCTGGTGTTCAGGAAGAAGAGTCAGAAAGGCTCATCTTCAAGTCTGGCCTTACACACTGACTAGCTGTGTGACCCTGAGCAAGTAACTTAACTGTATATACTTCAATTTCCTCATCTGTAAAATTAGCTGGAAAAAGAAATGGCAGACCACTCCGGTATTTTTGCCCCCCCCCCAAAAAAAAAAAAAAAAAAAAAAAAAACAAATGAGATCATGAAGAAATGGAAATTAAAGTAATTTTTCTCATCTAACTACCTAGGAAGATCCTGATGTGGTTTGAAGACATAAGGCAACCAGAAAAAAAAGGGAACAGTTGTTTTTTATTTGTTTTGTTTTGTTTTGTTTTCCATTGGGGAAAATAATGAATTCTCTCTCCAACATGCTGAGTTTAAGGGCTATTAGGAATTCAAGGAAAAATACCCAATTGGAAATGTGAATCTGGAGCTTAGGAGAGAAGTCAGGGCTGGATATATATATATATTTGTGTGTGTGTGTAATATATATATGTATATATATTTGTGTGTGTGTAATATATATATATATACGCATGTATATAACAATGGGTAATATTGAAAAAGAACATTCAACAAGGCTATTAATACAATAATAATTTTATAAATAATGTCCCCAAAATCTTAATACAGTTTCAAATTGTAAAACTTGCCTAGGTTCCCAAAGCTTAAATTTGGCTTATGTAGCATGTTCCAGAAGTCTTAGCACAATTTTAAGCTTTAAAAATGTTGGGGAAATAAATTAAACTTAAAAGTTTCATGGCTAAAACTGCACTTAAACTTTTGGGACATGCTATATAAGTCTAATAATAAAAATAATAATAGTGAACATATATAGTGTTTCTATATGAAAGTCACTTTACAATCATTATTTCATTTGATTTTCATAACAACCAGGGTAGGTAGGTGCTATTATTAAATCCATTTCACAAATTAGGAAACTGAAGATAAGAGATTACTTGGGAAAAGTCACATAGCTAAGTATCTGAGGCTGTATTTGAACTCAGATGTTCCTGACTCCAGGCCTAGTGCTCTATTCACTCTCTCATTAAACAACTAAATGGAGTAGCATTTAAGAAGTACTAATGAATATTACTTGTCTATAAGTACTAATGAATATTACTTGTTTACTCAGTCTTTGTCTAATGTACTAAAAAGTATAATTTTAAAACCAGATGAATTCTAATGAGAATTCTTCTGGTAACCCCTAATGAGAATTATTTATTATTCCGTTTTGTGTGCTTGGACACTAACACTGGAGGCAGCCCCAGGAGCTTCCGAAAATAATAGCCAGGAAGAAATAGCAATATTACAACAGGACAGAGTAAAAGATTCCCTGTAGGAAGGAATACTCATGGGACACTTTAAAAATGAATAGAACTAGGGAAAAGGGGAAGCAGTTTCCTCTTTTCTCTTCATGGCTCTGAAATCTATACCTAAAGTCAGTTGTAGGATTTCACAGCTGACCTTTATACAGAGAAGTGGTTCATTGGGAAGAGAGCCGAATTTAATGTTATATCATCTGAATTCAAATTGTGGCTCCAATGTTCATTCATAGGAATGGTCTTGGATAAATTCCATAATTTTTTCTGGACCTCACTTTCCAATCCCTATATGATCTCATTCCCTGAAGGTTCAGTAAAAGGATAAATGGATTCTCTATTGAGAGGTAACATCACTTAGTGGGATTAGGACTGGATTTGGGTTTAAAGCACTATTGAGCCTGAGGCTTTTGCCTCTGAAAATTACTTGCTCAATGATATTCACTGCCTCCTCTGACTCCCAATATGCTCATCTGTAAAATGGCAATAATGATAATTATATAACTTACAAAGGCTCAGAGATCTGGACTTTGTAAATTTTGAAGTGTGAACTATTATTCTCACCTCTCTGGGATACTTTTGTTGCAAATGGCCTAGAACCAAAGGGTGGAACTAGTTGACTTCAAAAGTTTTTCAGGCTTTCTGATTGAAGGAGGAACTCTCTTTCAGACCCTAACCCAAATGCATTTTAAAAGGTTAATGTTATCTCTTCCCTTGCCCTAACATTAGGGTATATTGAGCTCTGTCCCCAGGGAAAGATGTTATCTTTGCGAAAATTAACAAAAAGGGGAAATTGTCTACTGTGACTGATGCTGCTCTAGTTCTGTTGGTCAGTTTGTATGTGTATTTCAGCATTTTTCAGTTCAGTACTGTCCAGTAAATATATGAGCCCTGTACCACCTCTGCCAGTTTCACCGCAGTAAGACCGAATGAAGCTGACAAGTACAACTAACTCATTCCAAAATTTCCTTATATTTAGCAGTCTTGCAGAGAATGGACTAAACCCAATCTGATGTATTTTCCTAGCATCCACACTGAAAGATTAAATTTCCTTATTTGAAGTACCATTTGGTATTTGGGTTTTCTGTGGTACTAGTTTTCAGTAGAGACAATTAGCAGGAATGCTGGATTTTTTTTTTTTTTTTTTTTGCTAGGCACATCCTGTTTTCAGTAATTGGATGTACCACCAAGGAGTAAAACAAAAGATGAAACATCCTTCAAAGGAAGACAAATGTAATTAATATTCCAAGAGGGTAATTACAATCTACTAGTCCCATCCTTTCCTTTTCAGTCCCAAAGTGTTGTGCCGTTTAGCTATGGCAGGCTTATAGACAAGTCTTATTTCTTTACTAGTGAATCCATAGAGAAGAGTGTATTTGAAGTTTTGAGTGTGATGCTCTCTAATATTTAGTTTGTAAATTTATTTGATGTTGGAATTTTATAAAGAGAAATTATAAATCAATCGATTTCCTCTCTCCCTAGTTATTTCCCCACCCACATCATCCCAGATACAGTTCTGGGAGAATGGATTAGTTTATATGCCACACTGTTCCTTGGTTTACTGAAATTACAAATGTGAGGCAACCTAATGAAGTAGGTAGAGGTCCATGCCTAGAAGTCCAGGGCCCAAATCCTTACTCCAGTGAAGACCATGTATGTGACAAACCATTGAGCTTTATAGCAACTTTTCAAGATCATAAGAACTTTTTTTATAAACATTTACTAATCTTCATCATTGAAGGCAGTTTCTACACTGGGACTTAATCCCCACTGTTGAAAAAATAAGTTTAGAACAAAACAACATAAAAAACAATAATATAACACTCCATATATTGACATACAATTGGAGTTACCGCTAGTATGTGTTCCTGGAGTTTGGCTGCAGTAGCCAGGGAAGGAAATGTTAAGAAATAGCATATTATTGTTTTATAGAAACTGTCTAATTCTCAATGTTAAAAAGACTTTATGCTATCTTAAAAACAACTATAATAAGAAAAACAATAATTGAATTTTTTATGTAGCCTTGAAAGTTTGCAAAGCAGTTTTCTCTTGTCATTGGTCTCTCTAAATTGTGTTTTAAAATGGCATGTGGATTGGCATGGTGTGTTCTTTAGTGATCACAGCACTGGCATGGTAGAGTAATTCAAAAATTTATATAACTATACCCTCATGTATTAACATGCCTCAAAAGTTAGGCTGAAAAGATGTGTCTTCCTTGCCTTATTTTCCCTTCTCTTCACTTCTGTTCCTTTCTCTTCACTTCCCTTCCTTTCCCTTCTCTGTCATCTCCCTATACAAACTTGACTTTCTATTTTCAAACTCTCACTGTTGTGTTGTTCAGGAGGAGAAAGGAAACGAAGTAGAACGAACATGAAAAGGAGAGAAACAGTGCAATGAAATTAAACTTTCTAAAATACTGGAACATTATTTTCTCCCCATCCCAGGTCCTGATTTATTTTATTAGATGTGAATAGCCCTAAGAAATACTATCCAGTCTTATTCTTGCCTGTCTTCTCCAAACCACTCCCCCAATTCCAATTTACATTGGCTTTGGTATATTTTCCCACCACTAAGGTCAGTGGGTTGTACCTAATTTTCACAGCTGTATTAATGCATTTTTTTCTTTTAATTACTCATTTCTTCACCCCTACTTAAGTTTAGAACCTACTAAGAAATGAATGAAGGTGTAGATTAATCTAGGCCAAATCAGGTATTCTAAGTAATAGTAATATACCAAGCCTGTCAAGTCCTTTTTCTCATTCAATTGATCTCACTGCATTCCTTTTTAATAGTGGAAAGTCTGGTTTTCTATCTGTTTGTTTTTGTGGGTCTCTAGCTATATCACATGCCTTTTGTTGATAGATAGTATATTGTCTTAATATGTACTATACCAAATGAATAGTCTGAACTTTTTCTTTCTCTCCTTTAAACTATTCTTGTTTTATCAAGAAAAAGAGTTACACGATAGACAGTATATTCTATATATGCATTTATATATATATATATATATATATATATGAAATGTGAGATATGGTAAATTCATTAAATATTTTTGTTATTACATGATTAAAGTTGTCATTTAAAAATGATATATCTAGTGTGTGTTCTGATTTCTACTAGAAAATAGTAAAAGAATTCTCAGAATTCCTACAGGTCATTTTTCTACATTTTTCACAGAATATAGAATATTTAACTAAGAATTCAAAGGATGAATGAAAAATACCACTATGTTAATAACATAAAAACAATGGTCTTAATCAGAGTTTCTTTGTGCTTCACAGGCCAAGCTGCTGAACTTCCTATTAACTTAGTCAGAAAAAGTGGGAATTTACAAAACGGTAACTCTGCATATGCACCCTGGAGAGTGGCAGCACATTTGGTGGAATAAAAGAGACATTTACTTTCCATGTGATACACTGGAGAAATCCTAGCACCATCTCTCTGAAACACATGGGCCCACCTGTGAGAAGTGCCAATTTTATGATGGTCACAGAATGTAAAATGTGTGGAAACCCGACACTCACTTTCTCCCCCACTTTCCTTATAAATGTAGTTGCCATTAAATTAGATTTGGCAATATATAAGTCCCCAAGGGAAGAAGTGGGTTGTCAAATCTCATTCCACAAAATAAATGGAAGCTATGGACTATTCATGTGTCCACTAAAAGTAAGCAATAGCATTACAAAAGAAGAATCTCCTTGCAAGTCTAAACCATGAAGTAAGAAAGTAAACCAAAGGCTATGCTAGATTAAATTAGGGTCCAAAGGAATAACAAAACCAAAAACAAGATGTGAGATGTAGGAAAAAATTTCACATGATTATTTTAAAAAATTATATATATATATATATATATATATATACATATATATATATTTTATTTTCAAAATGCATACAAAGATAGTTTTCAATCTTCACTCTTGAAAAACATTGTGATGCAAATTTTCTCCCTATCTTCCTCTACCCCTCCCATAGATATCAAGTAATCCAATATATGTCAAATATGTGCAATTCTTATATATACACAGATATATATCTCCTCATTGTTGAAAAGAGCAATGTCCATCAGACTTAATTATCACATAATCTTCTTGTTGCTGTATACAATGTTCTCTTGGTTCTACTCACTTCACTTAGCATCAGTTCATACAAGTCACTCCAGGCCTATCTCAAATCATCCTGCTGATCATTTCTTATAGAACAATAATATTCCATAATAGTCATCTAACATAACTTATTCAGCCATTTCCCAATTGATGTGCATCACTCAGTTCCCATTTCTTTGCCACTATATAAACATTTTTCCACATGTGAGTCCTTTCCCCTTTTTTATGATCTCTTTGGGACACAGGCCCAGTAGTGACCTTGTTGGATCAAAGGGTATGCACAGTTTGATAGCTCTTTGGGCATAGTTCCAAATTGCTCTCCAGAATGGTTGGATCAGTTTACAACTCCACCAACAATGCATTAGTGTCTCAGTTTTCCCATATTTATTTCAGCATTTATCATTATCTTTTCCTGTCATTTTAGCCAATCTCAGAGTTGTATAGTGGCATGTTGTCTTAATTTGCATTTCTCTAACCAATAGTGATATAGAAAATTTTTCATATGACTAGAAATGCATAACCATGATTCTTAAACAGGGGTATAAACACAGTAATTCAGAGTAAACAATTATAAACATTGGTAAGGTGTTGATGGGTGTATGACTTACAACTTCCCTGTTTCAGTGATGAGTAGTTTATTCTGTGCAACTGATCCTCCCTGAAGCAGAAATATAATTGAACCACCTCCTCACCCTATAGAATTGGTGTTTCTACTGAACAGAAACTACCCAGAATGAATTTTAGCATTTTAGAGGTTGAAAGGGATCTTAGAGATTATTTAGCCCAACTGACCAAGCCTATTAGATGAATTCCCTTTTTAGTTTCCTTGGCAAGTGGTCATCTAGCATTTCTTTGAATGAAAATGTGATGTCTCATATGGTAGCCATTTCTGCTTTTTTGCATAAATCTAATGGATTTTTTTTTTTTTTTTTTTTTTTTTTTTTGCTGAAACAATTGGGGTTAAATGACTTGCCCAGGGTTACACAGCTAGGAAGTGTTATGTGTCTGAGGTCAAATTTGTACTCAGTTCCTCCTGACTTCAGGGCTAGTGCTCTATCTACTGCACCACCTAGCTGCCCCCAATCTAATGGATTTTGATATCATAGTGATGATTTTTGGGAGCAGTGAATTGTGAAAGAAAAACTTGACAAAACTGTACTTGGAAGATTAGACTTGCAAACTGGTAGGTCTAAAGATAACATATAGAAGCTCCCTTTTCAATTTACAAATAAGGGAACTGAGGCCCAAAAAGGAGAAGTGACTTGTTCATTATTACACAATAACTAAGATAACATTTATCAACTCTGAACATCAACAGTGAGAAAAGGTTCTATTTATCCCCATCTCTTCATTTAATAACTACAACCCTAATACAGTTCCATATCAGCTTTCACTTGGATTATTATTATCCTGCTATTACTTCTAGTTTCTCTTTTATCCAATTCAAACTTAACAACAATCAAATTAATATCCTTAAAATACTGCAACCTAGATTTTTAAATTTATTTCACATTACTGACCTTCTTATTCTGCCTGAAGAGAAAACTGCTTTTATGCCATTCTTTGAATCAAATATTTGAAAGACATAATTATCTTTTGTATTTAAGAACAAATTATTGAATTAGGACCAAGGACCTTAGGACCATTAGGACCCTTTTCTACTTTCTCAAACAGAAATCAACTAAAGCCGGAGATCTTAGGCAAAGATTTGCCTAGGATAAGATCTAAAACAATCTTTAAAAAGAAAATTCTAAGTTTAAGTGAATGGGTAGATTCTTGCTTATTGCATTTACTTAGGTCTGGGAAAATGTGGATTCTCTTTTTTTGTGAAACAGGTATTATGGAGATTTAGATGCCTCTTTGAGATTCAGGTGCTCAGTGTCTCATACTTCAAGACTCTCATTGGAATATAACTCATCTCTCATATATTATGATTAATTATTCATCAATCAGAGTTGCTTTCCAACTATAAAAATATACAATCTTCCAAGAGCATATAAAATATAAGTCCACTACCATGATTGGTCTTTGTCACTTGAGAGTGCCTCTGACCTCTTTTATTAAAAACAATGTTAGCTTTATTAATAAAATGATTAATTACCTAGAAATTATATCTCTCAAACTTTTAAAACATTGTTTTTCCCATTTCTAGTGTCTATGTCAGATACTAGTATGTGTTTTCTCTTTACCTTTACTGGTAAAAGTTCCCAAATTCCTTTAAGATTCTGTTGGAGTTTATGGAAATTGTTTCTGTTTTCCTTCCATTGTGGTTCAATTTGATATACATTCACATGTTATGTTCTCTTGATGAAATATAAATCCTTGAGAATCCTTGGTCCCTTTTTTTTCTCTTTTATTCCTAGTGCTTACCATTGAATACTGCATAGCATATGTGCTTAGAAATAGTTTGTTGGAGGGAATTGAATGGCAACAGATTCTGGTAGAAAAAAATTAAAGATCCATGTTGAAGTATTAATCAAAATAGAGCAATTTTTCTTTTTTCTTTTCTTTTGTTTTTCCCCTGAACTTGATGACTATTAATTTCGTGTCATACTCTAAACAGGTTGATTTATGTTTTCTATTGTCCTCTAAACATTGTCTTAACTGTATCCCATAATTTTACTATCAGAGACATCGTAACAATTCCTTTGACAAAATTATTTATTATTTGTAGAATCTATCCTTTCACTCTCTTAATATTTAAAATGTTATTTCATTCTACTGTCTTTGCATAGTGTGCTGTTTCCTTAAATCCTCAACTTTAATAATCAAAACTCTGAAGCCATTATTTACAAGAAGTGTATTGAGGTGGTGAAGTAGATAGATTATTAGGCCTAGTGTCAGGAAGACTCATCTTTCCGAATTAAAATTCAGCATCAGATATTTGTTAGCTATAAGACTTTGAGCAACTCACTTAATCCTATTTGCCTTAGTTTCCTCATATCTAAAATGAAGAAGAAATGGAATAGCAAACTCTCTGCTGAGAAAATCCCAAATAGAGTCATGAAGAGTGGACATGACTGAAAACTAAACAATAACAAGATGGATAACTTTTATTTCTGACAATGGATTTCACTAGAAACATTGGAGAGAGACAAAACTGTCATCATCTAGTACTTGAATGTGCTTTCATTCCCCTGAACAAATTATTAGCCTAAAAATGGTAAAAGACTGCCAAGGAAGCCCTCAAGCAGATTTTTGATGAAACTAAGAGTCTAAGATTTACTATTTTTTTTTATCACAGTATGCTTTTTCATTCAAAAACAGTCTTTCCACTATTTTGCTAGAGGGTTAAAACATTTATTTGCCAGATATTTTAGAAGCTGACATCTCCACTAGATATCTTAAACAAAATGTACACATACATACATTCATATATATGTGATTTGCATAATTGGTTGCTTTAGTTTTCTAAAGAAATTATAAATGTTAAAATATAAAATATTTTAAATAGAAATAGCTATGTGGATGTATTGCTGTGCTACTTATCAATAAATAATCAAAGGATGGGCAGATTTTCAGTGAGACTAAATTCTATTGCTGCAAACCACTTTGATCAAAACCTAATTTTACAGATGACTATAGCATTCAATTAGGGATAGTCTTAAAGATACTCCAAGAAACTCACATGGAAAACAAACAAACAAACAAATAAATACATACATACATACATACATACATACATACATATATAAATACATAAATAAATAAACATTATTGTCCTGGATGAAAGCCTTCATTGCTGTACCCAAAGTAGCAACCTACTTCCCTATTAATTGTCTAGAGAAGAAGTAACATGGAGTAGTAAATAAAACAATGACCTAAAAACCAGGAAAATAGGAATTTGAGTCCTTCCTCTGACATTCATCAGCTGTGTGATCTTGGGTAGTGCATGGGACTTTAAGCAACTTTTTAACAATTTAAGGGGCAAGAAAGGTCCTAACCTGCAGCAGTAGATCTCATGTTCTGAGAATCTCATTAAATTAATGAAATCAGGGGTCCCAGTCTCATTTTTACTTTTCTACTTACACCTAATACTGTTAGAAAAAGCAGCATGTGGACAGCTAGGTGGAGCAGTGGATAAAGCACCAGCCCTGATTTCAGGAGGACCTGAGTTCAAATGTGAACGCAGACACTTAACACTTCCTAGCTGTGTGACCTGGACAAGTCACTTAACCCCAATTGCCTCAGCAAATGAATAAAGAAAAAAAAAAAAAAAGGAAAGAAAAGAAAGAAAGAAAAAGCACAATGTGTTGTCCTTTGATAAAACTGTTCTTTAATTACTAACTGGTGAAGTTAAGTATATTTACTGCTAAAAAGTTTTAGATAAGAAATATTTATTAAAAGATTGATTGACCATGATAAATAGGATTGGAAAATGCTCAGTTTCCATATTGGTTAAAAATGTCAGGATTGGTTACAAGCTTTGTTGCACTATTTTTTTTTTTCAAAACTCTGGTAAAAGGGAAGCTTGCTGATTAAGGAAATGGGAGAAATACTTTTAAAAGGAAGGCAAAACAATGAATAAATCAAACTTTAAAATATCTGGCCTCAAAAGCAATCTGTTCTATTCATTTTGACCTGTGGCCTTTTTGGAAGGGGAGAAGGAAGGAAGTAGAACAGAATTGTCTTAATCTTTCTGGTGAGACACTGTGGAATGGACGTCTCCTGGAATAAAGAGTTATACAGCCTCAAAATTGGAAGAAACCACAGAGGCCATCTGGACTGACATACTTGTTTAAGAATCCCTTTTATAACACCTCCAACAAGTAGTTGGTAGAAAACGAGGAGTACAAGAAAAAGGAGTTTCACAAATCTAGAGACAAAGTAGGAGATGAAAATTAAAGAGGTTTTTGGATAAAACCAGTGACTTCATTAGTTTTAGGAACTCCAAATTAGGATGTTTTTTCTACCAATACAGATAGGTATTATTTTAACAACTCAGAGAGTTGCTTGGGACACTGAAATTAAATAACTTGCCCAGAGTAACCCAGCCAGTATTTATCAGAGGAAGGATTTGAACCTAACCTGAACTCCAAGGTTAATTTTCTAACCACTATGTAGAGCAGGTTTGACTGGAGAGATAGTTCCAGAAATCAAAGACAGACTGTATTACTCACAGACTTAAGTATAAGAGGGTCTCTTTTGCTTGTGAAAAGGGAATGTCATTCCCATTCCACTCCTGCCTAAATTAACATTGGACTCTATTGGTGAGATGGCACATGTTAACTTCCTCTTAATTCAATTCAATATTCATTCATTAAGCACCCATTATGTTTAAAGCACAACAGACACTAATATGCAATTGGACACAGTCTGTCCATTGGGAGTTTACAATCTAATAAAAGAATTAAATTCTAATGAAATCCAAGGTCTGTTACTTTAAGAAGGTAACAAATTTTCATATATCTGAGGCTTACAAAATGTTTTAATACACATTACCTTCTTTGATACACAAACCCTGAAAAGTAGTTATTGTTTTCTCTTTTACAGATGGGGAAATAGAGATTCCTTTAGATGAAATGATTTTTTCATAGTCACACAGATAATAAGGTTTAAAGGTGAGTTCCTACTCCTTGTTCTCTGTCTCCAAAGCTAGTTCTTTGCCTCTGTGACCAAACTGCTTTGCTTACTACCTGGGTGATACTAGAGAAATTTATCTCTCTAGACTTTATTCTTCTTGCCTAAAACGAAAGGGTGGGACTTAAAGATCTCTAAATTTCGAAGATTGTGATCTTAAGTACAATCATCCATAGTTACAGAAATAACTTGAATACAGATTAAAATATAAATGCAACAGTGAGGTTCAAAGTGCTATGAAAAAATGTGAAGGCAAGATCTCTCATAGTAGGCAGAGGCAGGTTAGTAACAAAGCAAAGGGAAGCCCAATGCATGAATATGCATGAATATGTGTGTGTGTGTGTGTGTGTGTGTGTGAGTGTGTGTGTGTGTGTGTGTGTGTGTGTGTGTGTGTGTTTCTGTCTATGAAAAGAATGGCAAGAAAACAAGAAAATTTTGTTAAAATACCTGTTTCTTCTAAGGAATTCAAGAACCCTCTAATCAAATTCTACTCAACATTATGTTGGTTTTTGTTTGCTTTTAGTGAAATTTTATTTATTCTGGCAAGGTCATTGGAATTAATTGACTTGTCCAGAGTCACCACAGCTAGTGTCTCAGACCAGTTTTGAATTCAGTTTCTCCTGACTTCATAGACTGGTGCCCTATTCACTGTGCCACCTAGCTGCCCCACCTTGATTTTTTAAGCTAGGCTTTTCCTGATCCTCCAAAACTACCCATGTAATTTCCATATCCATGGCCTTTTGTCATGCCCTTACCTCATACTTGAAATAGCCTCTTCCTCTTCCCATCTATTCAGAGCCTATCCATTTCCAATCCCCTCTCTACTATCAAGCATTTGACTATTTCAAATGACAGGGATGCATATTCTTTTAAATTTACATGCAGTATTAGACAGTATTGCAGGTAAGCTCCCCCCCAAAAAAAACTTTCTTGGGTGTTAGAATTACTGTCTCTAAATAAATTCTAGATGTTTTGAGAAAAGAGGCTTATCTTTATTTTTATCTCTCTAACCACCCCATCCATTTTCTCCTTATAAAGGTTCTCACAAGTTCTAACCATTGAATATCTGTTGAATGTAGAGAGCGAATTCTGCCACTGGATCTTTCTAAGCATTCCCTAGTTCAATCTCAAGGCTAGCAAATGACAGAAATATAGATAAATTCACTGAAGGTGAAACAACACTTTCTGATTTCTTTGCTTCCAAAACAATTGTGAAGTGATAATTTTCACACACAACGCCAGTACCCCAAATTGTATCTTGAGCAAATAGATTGAAGCATACCCTCAGAAAAGAAGGCAAGGTAAAATTCATCCCATCTCATCACCTGGTAATTTCCTATTTTAACTCTTTTTGCTAAGTAAGTGCTAAACTTGATGTTTCCTATGCTGCTAATGCCCTGTAAAATCAGACTCTGGGAGTACAATCTCTGTTAGACCACACTAATTGTAGCTCTATTCAGGAGAAATCTATATCCAGGTAAAAAGTGCAAAACCATCTTCCCATGGTAAATCAAATTGAAGAAGTATGCAGTAACAGGCCAGTTGTAGAAAGAGCTACTCAAAAGGAAGGAATTAAAGACATCTTTGGCTATCCTTCTACCTATTCACTTTTCCTCAACTGTCATTGGTTGCTACCCATAAAATAGACATCTTGTGATTATCTGTAAACATGAGAGTATATAACACTGAGCTGTATTGCCTCCACCAGGACTTTACGCCATAAACTTATGAGCACATTAGAAGCCGACGCTCTTAGCAGACTTGGCTGAGATTCTGGCAGCATCAACATCTAATCGATATGCATGTTCACCAGCAAAGCTGACTAGTACATCTGTTCTGTGAAAAAAACATACATTCTGCCTCTAGTACAATCAGTGTAATTAAAAATTAACATGCATTAATTGTTAGAGCTGATGTAAACAGCTGATGTTCCACTTAGCACTGTCTTCTGTACATATCATTAGGCAAAGCCAAATATTGTTAAGTAAACAGGCAGTACTTAAACACAAAAAAATAAAGAAAAATAGAAAACTAATCCCACCTCAAGAAACTGACACTATAGTAAAAGTCATATTAAACCAGAGGAGATAATTATTAGGCCACTGGATTAACAGAGGCGAAAAAAAATCATGTGTCACATTTAATTGTTTAAAGCTCGTTTTGGTAAATGTATTTAGGCTCAGTGTGAAATATAATTTGATTTGCCTGCGAGCTGTATTAGGTTTCCAGAAGGATAATATGAAAGAATTCTAGTAAAAGTATGATATTGTTCTGATTTATGGATAAATCAAATTCAACAAAGATATATCATTCACAATCTCTCTGGTATCCAATAATCTCAGGGGAAGTTCAAATCTGATGTTTAATGTTAAAAGGTCTATTTTCTGTTGCATATATCTACATAAGTATCATCAATGTCAATGGAAGTCACATATGCACATTGAAGGAGTTAAGTTCCCTTAAATTAAATTAATTAAATTTTTTAAAAATTATAGAAAAATGATTTCCCCATTTTTTGTGTGTGTACATGCATGTAAATCTGTGTATATATGTATGTGTTTATATATGCATATGGGTTTGCATATGTATAATGTATCTATCTTGTGTTATGTGTTGTATATGTATGTATGTATGATAGTAATATGCAAATCTGCCCTGGACTGTACATTTTATGCTTACAGGTTCAAATAACAGTTGTGTAGTACAGATTGGGGGGGGGGAAGGGAATGAGAGGAGGATGTCAGCTGTTTATGGCCCAAGGCTTTTCCTCTTCTATCAAGATATTAAAGTCCAAGAGAGAAATTGTAAACAACCCCTCCAGAAATGTAGTTCTCAAAGGGAAGTTTACATTGTAGAAGCCCAAGGTGTAGGGGAAAAAAATTCTATTGCCTGCAAGCAATAAAGAAAGAGAAACATTTCTAAATAACTTAAGTCAATATCAAGGTTGTGTCTTAAGAATTGTAATAAGAGAGTAATCATAAATGATA
The DNA here is from genome assembly GCF_048593235.1 of Sminthopsis crassicaudata. NCBI lineage: Eukaryota > Metazoa > Chordata > Mammalia > Dasyuromorphia > Dasyuridae > Sminthopsis > Sminthopsis crassicaudata. The sequence continues at coordinate 460,984,627 of NC_133619.1, read as the reverse complement.
TGCAGTTAGAAACCTAACGTGTAGGTTAAACACAGTGCATACCCTGCTGTAACAAGTGCCATCTACTTAACTACTTAGTGCCTTTGATAGAGACCTCAAATGGATATTTTTTAAAATGTTCTTAAGCCTAATACAAAAGAAGATTTGTTAAGTCTGTGCTTAAATTTCATTAAAAGCTAAGATAGTTGTCATGGTAAAGGAGGGAATAAAAAAGTTAAGTTGTTCTTCAGAATTCACATGTAGCAAGCAGCAGATTTGGCAGGTCTAGAGATCTTAGAAACTAAAATGAAACTGACAAGCTCGTTTTACACAGATTGCAAAGATGAATAAGCAGGATGAATATGAAAAGCTTTTTTATAGGTATCCCCAGTCTCTTTGTTTGAGATCTTAAATCTCCACCAGGTTGTGCATACAATTTCATTTTTGCTTTTTAATTCTGTGGGATCTCTGTGGTAACACTATCCCATTAATATGACATTTCAAAATTCCAAGTTACAGAATAACTATTGTTGAGAATTTCAACTAATCTCTAAAGAGTTTTATAATTATTCTGAAAATGTATGATATTTACAAAGTACTAAAGCATTGCCACTATGTAGACGGTACCTTGTATGATATTTTTAAGTGATATAATATTCTTTTAATTTTTGCTAAAATGTTATAGTGAAAAATTATATGGCAAACTTCTCTTTATCCAGAATATTTGAAGAATATTTTTTCTGATTAGTTAAAGCTTACTAAATTATATAGGATGTTTTATTTTTAAATTAGAAGAAGGCTAAAAGTTTGAGTTTTAGAGCTATTCTAAGGCAAGAATTTCTTATTGAAAAAGTTGAGGCCTAAATGAAATTACTTCTCTAGTTTCACACTGTCATTAGTGGGAGAATCACAAATTACTCATTTTCAAAAGAAGTCAGATAAATTAAAATACACTTAACACTAAAACTATACTGGAAATAATTTAATCCTTTGATAATTCAGAAGGCACTTGAGATTTTAGTGACTCAGGGTCATCATTATGAATAATAATTATCATTGTACAGAAGCTAAGGATGAAAAATGGTGAATTATTTAGTTGTAATTAGAGTTTATGAATTAAAACTCAGCAGTTATTCATTTGATTAGCCTTCTTAAAATGTAGTCTGTACTTTTGTTTGATTTTGTTTGTTTTTTTTTCCCCCCAGTTTACTCTCTGTCTCTAATGCTTACCATTTCTACCATACTTCATGTGAGAAAGTCTTTTTTTTTTTTTTCCTACTCAGAAGAAATAATGTAATATGATAGAAACTATACAGTATTTGGAGTCAAAGATTCATAGGTTTTCTTTATGCTCTTTGAGGGGAGAGCTCAGTGAGATGACATAGTGGATAGAATGTTCTGCCTGTAGAGGGGAAGATCTAAACTCAAAAGAGGTCTTCAGACATTTTCCAGCTGACATTCTGAATCAGCCCAGATTCAATCAGTTTTTCTAAACTCAGACCCCCCACTCAACAAACAATCCAGTAGGTTAAAGTTTCTGTGGTTCCTGCTAAGACTCCAGCCAAACCCAGTAGTCCAGGGGTCACCACTTTATGTTTCTGGCAAGCTAGGCCAGAGGTATTTGCATTTCACATGGGTTAATCCTCTGGCTCCTGTATTTTTTTCAGATCTTCTCACACCTGTAGAACCCCTGGTCTGCCCCAAGTCTTCTTGATTTTTCACCAGTCTATATTCATCCTGAGGCACAAATGTGTTCTATTTGTGGGAGAAATCTAGAGAGCTTGAAATTTACCAACCTACTCCGCCATCTTCCTAGAATCCTCCCTAGCCTATTCTTTTTTGTGTTATTTTTGTGCCTCTTTTTATAATTTTCTTCCTTCACTTCATTTCTTTATTTAATTTTAGTTCTACAACTCTTATTTGATTTTGAAAAGGGTTTGGGTTTTTTTGTTTGTTTGTTTGTTTGTTTGTTTTTTTAGTTCTTCCAGGATTCTTTGAAGAACTTGTGCTCAATTTCCATCTTTCTTTGTGGCTTTGCTTACAAATGTTTTAACTTTATTAGAAGAACTTTCTTCTTCTAAGTTTGTGTCTTGATTTCCCCTGTCAGCATAGCAGTTTCATATAGTAAGATTTAGTTGTTGCTATTATTGTTGTTGCTGTTGTTTTCTAATTTTCCATTGTATTTCTTGATTTTGAACTTTATGTTAAAACTGAATTCTATTCCCAGTCTGTGGGGGGAAGAGCAATGTCTCAAGCTTCAGGCTTTTTCCTAATACTTTTAGAACTGTTTTATGTGTTTGGAAGTTTCCACTGCTTCTAAAGTGGTATGATCTGGGAAAAGGTGTGGTCACTGCTTGTCTGATCTGCACTCTGATCTTTATTTAGGAATGGTCCTTGATCATTTGGGACTGGAAGAAATACTGCTTTTCTGGGCCCTTGCTGTCTCTTGACCAAAAGTGTTTTTCTTTACCTTTGAGCTATGACCCAGAAGTGGATATAGATAAATGGAATTACCACACCTCCTCTACTGCTAGCACAAGCATCCTCTTAAATCCCTTTCTAACAAATTGCCAGGTTCCCTAGCTACTTCTACCACTACCACCTTGTCCCAACCCAGGTATTTCTTCCAGGTGAGCTCTAGATCAATCAACCCCAGTATTTCCCCCATCCCCCCAACCCCCTCCCCGTGTCACAGATCACTCCTTTTGGCTTCCTAAATGGGGCTGAAAAAAATGTCTCTCCCTGAGTTTTTGTTGACTCTGCCACTACAGAATTTGATTTGATCTGTTATTTATATGTTTGGAGTGGAATGTCACAACTTCTTCATTTTATAGATGAATACACTGAGGCTGTTAGATGATGAAATGCATAAAGAGCCAGGCCTGAAGTCAAGAAGACCTGAGTTCAAATTTGACCTCAGATAATTCCTAGCCATGTGACTCTAAGTCACTTAATTCTATTTGCCTCAGTTTCCTCATTTGTAAAATGAATTGAAGAAGGAAATGTCTGACACAACTGAAAACTGAACAAAACTGGACTGAATAACAATAAAGTGAAGCACCAAACCAAGGGGTTAAGGGACTTGCCTAAAATACACAAATAATATTTAGTATATCTCAGATTGTATATGAATCCAGGTCTTACTAACTCAAGGTCCTCTGCACTTTATCTCTCACTACACTACTCTATCTTTCAGGCATTAGACCTGAAATCACATTCCCACTGTTACTGACTACTTCTGAATCAGTGGGCAGCTCATTTTATCCTCTGGGATTTTTGGGTATCAGTTATATTAGATACATAGATCTAGCTTTAAACCTGTGAATCTCTGATCTGTGATCCTATGTATTCTCCAGGTAGCTAAAGTTGCTTTAGATTCCTGGCATGGTCAGATACTGTCACGAGTTAGCCTTAGGTCTTCAAAGATCAATGAGATGAGGCTATAGTAATTCTGATAAAATGGTAAGTCATGAGAAGGGTTACTTAGACAATAACTATGATTACAATTCACTCTATGAATAAAATGAAGACTAATATAAAATGTGATTCTGAAAAGTGAAGATTTTTTTTAAAATAAAATAAAATCTAAAGTATATTTAAATGCACTAAAAGAGCCTTGCAACAAAATCTAAGAGAAAAAAGTAACAGGAAATTTTTGTAACTAGAAAAACAGAATTTTGATTTGTCTGATTAATGAATATAAATTTTTACAGACATTATTTTATGTATTTAAAGACAGAGATGAGTTCAGAGATATTGCATATGAAAGTTAGAATTCAGAAATCATCTAATTCAAACCTTGCTAGGAACAAAATCCATTCCACAATATTCCTGATAAGTTTTCATATGGCAATTGATTGAAGACTTCTACTGATAGGAAACTCATTACCTCCCTAGGCAGCTCATTCCTTTTTGTGACTACTCTAATTGTGAGTAATTTTTTTTCATTTTATTAAGCTGAAATATATTTCCCTATCCTTTCTACCCATTGTTTCCACTAATGCCCTCTAGGGCAAAGAAGAATAGGTATAATCATTCTTTTACATTATATCCTTTTAAATATTTGAAGATAGCTTTGATACTCAGCCCCCAAGTCTTTTCTTCAATCTGAACATCCCTTTTTCCTTCAACTGATTCCCTTGCTGATACTCTGCAACATCAGCCTTCTTCCTAAAAATGTAGTATCCAGAATTGGACAAAACAATTCATTTATGTTTTAACAAGACAGACTATTATAGAGTTATAATTCCCTTGCCTCAGATATTCTTCTTCTATTAATGAAGCCCAAGATGCCTGCTAGCATTTGGGAGTGCCATGCTACTTTGTTGAATCATGTTGATCTTGCAATCCCCTTAAACCTCTGAGTCTTTTTTCATATGAATATCCACTGGACCTTTTCTCCCTGCTCTTCTCAGGGACTTTTTTTAAGCACAGAATATAAATTTATATTCATTCTTATTTTATTTCAGTACATTAAATTTGGCTCATTATTTCAGCCTGTCTAAATAGTCTTAGAGACTGATTTTTGTCACCTAGAATGTTAGATATCCCACCAATTTTCATGCCATCTATATATTTGATAAGATGTTGTCTTTGCTTTTATCTCTTAGTGACAAAAACACTGATTAAAACAGAATCAAGGACATGGTTCTGTAGCCTTCCACTATAGAAATCTCTTCACATTGACAGTACTCCATTAATCACCACAGTTTGGTTTTTGTCATTCAGTCAGTATCATAGCTCCTTCATTCTACTATCTTTTATCTGATATCTGTCTCTCTTACTTACAAAAATACCTTGAATAAATTTGAACTGAATATGTGATATTGAGCTCCAAAGGCAGCTAGTGGTACAGTGGACAGAGTTAAACTTAGTGTCAGAAAAACTTTAGTTCAAATCCTACTTCAGACACTTATTAGTTGTGTGACCTTTGTTTTCCTCAGTTTCTTCAGATGTAAATGGACATAAAAACAGTATCTACTTTGCAGAGTTGTTGTTTGAATCAAATAAGATCATATTTGCAAAACAGCAGAGTATCTGAAATATAGTGGAAGCTATATAAATGCTTCTTTCTTTCTCTTTCAAGTTCCTTTTCCTTTCCCCTCCCTCTTTATCTTAGCTGAGTTTTTCCATTGGAACCATCATCCATTGTATGTCATCCACTTCACTCTTCTTGACTTCCCTATATCTCATCAAGGACAACTTTATTTATTCACCAACATAATTTGCTAACATCCATCTAACTAATCAAGGAACAGATAGCTTAGAGGTACTGGGGCATTACCAAAACCAAATTCATAGTGCCTGCTTCTTCCTTGATTCACTCTGGCTGGTTCCTTACTTGCATGTTTTAATTGGAGTAATAGACTGAAAAAAAACAAAAGGAAAAAAAAAAAAAACAAGTCTTATCAGTTCTGGAAAAGACTATTTTGTCTATGAAGAAATTCCTAGGTACACAAGGGAATCTCTTTTTGTTTCCTAAAATGTCTATTTTCATATACTTTCAAATTTACAGTAGACCTAACAACAACTTCTATTTTAAGGTAGTCTTAATCTCATGTACTACTTTACTGCAGGACAGATCATGTTCCCACATCTTTTCACTACTTTTTAGACTGTATGCTATTCCTGGACAGAATCTCTAAAATCCATAATTCTCAGCCCCTCACTTTGCCAGCCCTTGATAGATAACTGCATAAATTCAAAAAATGCTACTTAATGAAGAGAATAGCAAGATAATAGCAAAAAACTGAATTAGGAACAAAGATGGCAGAGTAAAGTCAGAAAGCTGCTTGAGCTCTTCCACACACATGAAACCAAATGTGACAGAATGAAACCATTCTCCAGCTCAAGATTAGAGTGAAAAAACTTCAAGAAAGGTAAGTTTCACTGGGGTAAAAAGGGTTGTCAGCCCAGTTCAAATAGATTCTGGGAAAGCTGGTAAGAGGGTGTTAATCACATTAAATCAGCAACTAAGACTCTCAATCCTGGCTCAGTAGAGGAGCAAAAGGGGTTGGAGTGGGGGCAGCTTCCAATTCCAGCTCAGAAGGCAAACTCTAGAAAACCAGGCTGTCTCCTGAAAAGAACAAGCAAGCTATCCCCTCCAACTACAAGAGGCCCCTGTGCTCAAAGCCAAGGTTTAGAGCTGCACAGGAAGCTTGGGAAAGCACCCCCTTTCACTCATATAAAAGTAAAAAAAATAAATAAATAAAAATAAAAAGAAAGAAATACAAAAGAAAAGGAAAGAAAATGAGCAAGAAAAGAAAGAAAGAAAGAAAGAACTTTGACCATAGAAAGCTATAATGGTGACTGGGCAGACCAAAATTTAAACTCAGACTAGGGCAGAATGTCTACAGAAGAAATCTTAAAGAGTGAGATAAATTGATCTCAAGCCCAAAGAGACTTCTTGAAAATGTTCATGAAAGACTTCAAAAGGCAAATAAGAGAGTTAGAAGAAAAAATGAGAAAATAAATGAGAGATATGCATAAGAAAGGCAATAATTTGGAAAAGAAAGGAAAAAAAAATTGTTTGAAGAAAAAAACTCCTTAAACGGTAGAATAAACCAAATGGGAAAAGAAATACAAAAGATAATTGAAGAAAACCACACATTAAAAACTAGTACAGGGCAAATGGAAGGTAATGACTTTGTGAGACAGCAAGAATCAAATAAACTAAAAAGAAGGAAAAAGGGAAAAAATGTGAAATACATAATTGGCAAAACAGCAGACCTTGAAAAATTGAAGAAACAATTTAAAAATTATTGGCCTACCTGAAAGCCATGATCCAAAAAAGTTTGGATAGCATTCTACAAGAAGTCATTAAGGAAAACTTCCCCAATATTCTAGAAACAGAGAGAGAAATACTTATTGAAAGAATCCATTGATCACCTCTGGAAAGGAAAATCCCAAGGAACATTGTGGCAAAACTCCAAAACTCTAATCACAAGATAAAAATACTGCAAGCTGCCAGACAAAAACAATCCAAATATCAAGGAGCAAATAGTCAGGATTACCCAGGATCTGGCAGCTTCAACAAAAAAAGGATCAGAACACCTGGAATACCATATTGTGAAATGCAAAGGACCTGGTGTTACAACCAAGAATTAACTACCCAGTCAGATTCAGCATCACCTATCAGAGGAGGAATTCGATCTTCAATGAAGTAAGAAACTTTCAATATTTTCTATTGAGAAAAACAGAATTGAGGACTTCCGGCCAAGATGGCGGCGTGGAGGCAGACAGCTGCTTGAGCTCTGCGTTTTCTCTCAGGACTTACTTCATGACAGGCCTCAGAATTAATGCTTGACCGGAAAAGAAACCCACAAATAATCACCAACAGAAGACATCTTTGAAATTCTCCATAGAAGTTCTGTGTTTGCTCAGGGGAGGGGACGAACAAACTGGGCGCAGACTGAGGGCAGGCAGCAAGAGTGAGACAAGCAGCTCACACTACTCAGACCCAAGGGAGGAGGGGTGCAATCTCTTCCGTTTCTGTTAAAAGACTTTTACACAAGTGTGGATGTTCCCTCTTGGCAGCAAGCCAGGAGCTGCAGGGAGGGTATAAACACCAGAAGTGAAGAATAAAACCCCAGAAAGCTAGTGTCTCTCAGGACCCGGCCACCCCCACCCCCACCTGGAGTGAGTCAGCGCCTTCTTAGAGCTTCAGAGCGTAGATGCAGTTAGCAAACATCGCTGTCCTGTTAGTGCCTTGCTGCTGTCTCCCACAGTCTGTAGTGGAAGCTTGGTAACAACATGCAGCACCTTCCCCCCAAAAAACAGACCAATTGTTTCTCTTGTCAATTTGTTTTCTTCAATTCTGCTATGACAAAATGAACAAAAAATTTAAAAGGGCTCTAACCATTGACAGCGTCTGTATGGAGAGAGAGCAGACTTCAAACACTGAGGAGACTAAAAGCAGACTGTCTCCAGAGGAATTCCCTAAGGGGGATATGATCTGCTCCTCAGTACATAAGACTCTCATAGAGGAAATCAAAAAGGCTCTCACAAGAGAGCTAGAAGAGAAATGGGAAAAGGAAAGGGAAGCTTGGCAAGAGAGTCTGGAGAAGTCATCCCACGCATTTAAAGACAGAGTGGATAAAGAGATCAAATCATTGAGAAATTAAATTAATGAGCTGGAAAAAGAAAACAGCTCTCTAAAAAATAAAATTGATGAAATGGGAAAAAAATTCCATAGAAGATAAAAACTCAATTGGACAATTGCAAAAAGATATAAAAAAAGTGAGTGAAGAAAATGCATCATTGAAAATTGGAATGGAACAAGTAGAAATGAATGACTCAAAGAGAAACCAAGAAGTAGTCAAGAAAAACCAGAAAAACAAAATAATTGAAAAGAATGTCAAGTACCTTATTGGAAAGACAACAGACTTGGAAAACAGATCCAGGAGAGACAATATGAGGATAATCAGACTCCTTGAAAAATGTTAGGAAAAAAAGAGCTTAGACACTATTTTCCAAGAAATTATCAAAGAGAACTGCCCAGACGTTTTGGAAACAGAGGGTAAAATAGACATTGAAAAAATTCATCAATCACCTACTGAAAGGGAGCCTAAAATCAAAATGCCAAGAAATATAGTGGCCAAGTTCAAGACCATCAGATGAAGGAAAAAATATTGGAAGCTGCTAGAAAAAAGCAATTCAGATATGGAGGAGCCAAATACCTTCAAAAATATAGCTTGCTCAGATCAACAGAGGAAGAAATAAATAGTCTAAATGGTCCCATTTCAGAAAAAGAAATAGAACAAGCTATTAACCAACTCCCTAAGAAAAAATCCCCAGGAACAGATGAATTTACATGTGAATTCTACCAAACATTTAAAGAACAACTAACTCCAATTCTAAATAAACTATTTGAAAAAATAGGGATTGAAGGAGTCCTACCAAATTCCTTTTATGACACAGACATGGTACTGATACCTAAACCAGGTAGGCTGAAAACAGAGAAAGAAAATTATAGGCCAATCCCCCTAATGCATATTGATGCTAAAATCTTAAATAAAATATTAGCAAAAAGACTACAGAAAATCATCCCCAGGATAATACACTATGACCAAGTGATATTTATAACAGGAATGCAGGGCTGGTTCAATACTAGGAAAACTATTAGCATAATCGACTATATCAATAACCAAATTAACAAAAACCCTATGATCATCTCAATAGATGCAGAAAAAGCATTTGATAAAATCCAACATCGATTCTTACTAAAAACACTTGAGAGTATGGCAATAAATGGACTATTCCTTAAAATAATAAGTAGCATATATTTAAAACCGTCAGTAAACATCATATGTAATGGCGATAAACTGGAACCTTTCCCAGTAAGATCAGAAGTGAAACAAGGTTGCCCACTATCACCATTACTATTCAATATTGTATTAGAAATGTTAGCCTCAGCAGTAAGAGTCAAGAAAGAGATTACAGGAATAAGAGTAGGTAATGAGGAAATCAAACTGTCACTCTTTGCAGATGACATGATGGTATACTTAGAGAACCCCAAAGACTCTGCTAAAAAGCTATTAGAAATAATTTATAACTTTAGCAAAGTTACAGTATACAAAATAAATCCATATAAATCCTCTGCATTTTTATACATTACCAACACAATCCAACAGCAAGAGATACAAAGAGAAATTCCATTCAAAATAACTGTCAATAGTATAAAATATTTGGGAATATATCTACCAAAGGAAAGTCAGGAATTATATTAGCAAAAGTATAAAACACTTGCCACAAAAATAAAGTCAGATTTAAATAACTGGAAAGACATTAAATGCTCTTGGATAGGCCGAGCAAATATAATCAAGATGACAATACTCCCTAAACTAATCTATTTACTTAGTGCTATACCAATCAGATTCCCAAGAAACTATATTATTGACCTAGAAAAAAATAACAACAAAATTCATATGGAAGTACAAAAGGTGGAGAATTTCAAGGGAAGTAATGAAAAAAAAAATCAAATGAAGGTGGCGTAGCTATACCTGATATAGAACTATATTATAAAGCAGCAGTCACCAAAACCATTTGGTATTGGTTCACAGGGCAAGAGAGTGAATAAAAATAGCAACCTAGTATTTGACAAACCCAAAGATCCCAATTTTTGGGATAAGAATTAATTATTTGACAAAAACTGCTGGGAAAACTGGAAATTAGTATGGCAGAAACTAGGCATGGACCCACATTTAACACCACATACTAAGATAAGATCAAAATGGGTCCATGAGTTAGGCATAAAGAATGAGATCATAAATAAATTAGAGGAACATAGGATAGTTTACTTCTCAGACTTGTGGAGGAGGAAGGAATTTGTGGGCAAAGAGAACTAGAGATCATTATTGATCACAAAATAGAAAATTTTGATTACATCAAATTAAAAAGCTTTTGTACAAACAAAACTAATGCAAACAAGATTAGAAGGGAAGTAACAAATTGGGAAAACATTTTTACAGTTAAAGGTTCTGATAAAGGCCTCATCTCCAAAACATACAGAAAATTGACTCTAATTTATAAGAAATCAAGTCATTCTCCAATTGATAAATGGTCAAAGGATATGAACAGACAATTATCAGATGATGAAATTGAAACTATTTCTACTCATATGAAAGACTGTTTCAAATCACTATTGATCAGAGAAATGCAAATTAAGACAACTCTGAGATACCACTACACACCTGTCAGATTGGCTAAGATGACAGGAACAAATAATGATGAATGTTGGAGGGGATGTGGGAAAACTGAGACACTGATGCATTGTTGGTGGAGTTCTGAAAGAATCCAACTATTCTGGAGAGCAATCTGGAATTATGCCCCAAAAATTATCAAACTGTGCATACCCTTTGATACAGCAGTAAGAAAAGGCTCCTGTATGTGCCAAAATGTTTGTGGCAGCCCTTTTTGTAGTGGCTAGAAACTGGAAAATGAATGGATGCCCATCAATTGGAGAATGGTTGGGTAAATTATGGTATATGAATGTTATTGTTCTATAAGAAATGACCAAGAGCATGAATACAGAGAGGCTTGGGGAGACTTACATCAACTGATGCTGAAACGAGCAGAACTAGGAGATCATTATATACTTCAATAATGATACTTTATGAGGATGTATTCTGATGGAAGTGGATATCTTCAACATAGAGAAGAGCTAATCCCATTCCAATTGATCAATGATGGACAGAATCAGCTACACCTAGAAAAAGAACACTGGGAAATGAGTGTAAACTGTTAGCATTTTTTTGTTTTTCTCCGCAGATTATTTTTATCTTCCGAATACAATTCTTCTTTTGCAACAACAATAACAATAAAATTCAGTTCCACACATATATATTGTACCTAGGATATACTATAACATATTTAATATGTATGGGAATGCCTGCCATCTAGGGGAGAGGGTGGAGGGAAGGAGGGGAAAAATTCAGAACAGAAGGGAGTACAAAGGATAATGTTGTAAAAAATTACGTATGTATATGTACTGTCAAAAAAATTTTTATAATTATAAAATTAATAAAAAAAGAAAGAAATTCTTAAGAAAATATGGTACTACATTACCTGGATCTAATTGTGAGCTTAATATTAGCTACTGCATTATTCCTTATGTCTTTGGGTGACCATAAGATGGTCATTTATCTTTTCCAGGTGTTGTTTTCTCATCAGTAAAAGAAGTGTGTTGAAATAGAAAAAAAAAAAAGAGAGAGAGAGAAAAAATAGAACCAAACAGAAAATGTAATTGACAAATGCAGGATTCAAGAAAACGATAGAAATGTCATATATTCCCCATTTTATTTAATTTTGTTTCTGACTTCAATCAGAAACAATAATGAGAACACCACCACAATGTCCCTAACTTTGTGTTTTTTTCAATATTTCATAATTCCCACAAACTTTTTCCACATTCATCCTAGCAATATTACCTATTCATTTGAACATTAGGAAAATAGAGATCATTGCAAGCCTTCTGTCACATCCACTCCAAAGACATAATAATCCACTACTCTCTATTTGACATTAGACAAAGCATTTAAACTTTTTTTTTAATCTTTGTTTCCTCATTTGTAATTTTACAATGAGGAATTTTAGCTAATAATTCTTTCAATTCTGAAAGTCTAGAATGGCCTATTATATGTCATAATTTAGATCAGAAAATGAGAGAAAAAGTAAAATTCCTAGTGGAAGAGTTTCTTCCATCATTTTGTAGTGACTTTTAAAGATGGCATGCATTTAATGAATAAGCATTTTATTAAGTGCCTACTGTGATAGACATATTAACTTTTAGCTTTGCTGGCTAACTCATCAAATGTTAAATGAAAATGTGAGCACAAACTTCTCAACTTATATACCTTAATATATTTATGATTTATCCATATTTACTTTTTACTTCTCCTTTTCCCAAATCTCCTTTCCTTCTCCTCTCACTATTCCCCTCAAATTCATTGAAAGTTGCAATGAATAGTTTTGGGGAGGGGGAAACCTGATACATTTCGAAAAAGTATGAGTTTAGGAATAGAGAAAAAGCCAGACCCAAAAAGCAGGAACCGTTTGGAAGAGATGACCCACAGGATAGCAGACTCCCAGAAAGACACAGATTTCTTAGTGATGTTCCCCCAACCCAAAATGTCTACCTTCTTTTAAAAAAATGAAAAAAGTATTTTTCTGCATCACCTGAAATTCCACTAATTAAATATTTCAGTTAACAAGCATTATTAGGATTGTGAAGCACTTTCCTTGCTGTATTCTTATTAATACCAGTATTTACCACATTATGGATATTGTATATCTGATAACTATGTAACATGTTCTCAGAAAAATCAGTGTTGTAATTTGTCCAAATGACAATGAAAAGAGCAATGGTTGACTTAGGTATATTGTGCTATGTTACCATTTTTAGACTGGTATGCTAGAAGTGATTAAAAAAATCTCCATAAATACTATGGTCTATGGGTTCAAGAGGAGTCAGACATGACTGAATGACTGAACAACTTCCTGATTTCATAACTAACCCTCAAACCATTGACTACACTACATTCTTCTATATGCATGCATATAAAGACATATACACATGTATCTTAGGTGTTTCACATATACAAACATATATATATATATATATATATATATATATATATATATATATATATATATATATATATATATACATATATATATATTACATACACACATATCTTGGATATTCTGTATACATATATGTATATTTAAATACAAGGTTTATATGATGTTTAGGAAGGACTATACCTCTGGTATGAGGGCTTGCTGAGCCCTTTCAGGGCTGTTCATCTAACTTTGATATCTACCTTTCCCCAATTCTCACATGAAACTCCAAGAATATCTGGTAAACCATTTTGGCAGATGAACTAAACCAGGTCTGAGGGATAACTTAAAGACCTCAAAACTCTCTGTGAGTTAGGGAGATTTATACTCCAAGCATGTGAAGATCTTTTCCTAGTGGAGTGAGCAGATGAGAACAGTTTATTCCAATGGTCATGAATGTGGCTGATGCAGATGCTGTGGAATGCTTAGAGCTTGATAAGGCTTTCAGGACCCCATGGTCCTCCACACTGGGCCATTGCCAGTTATCTTGAGTTTTGTCCTGCTACTGGACTATGAAGATTCAGAGAGAGAGAGCGGGTTGATAATTTTGCACAACTTTGCTTCACTTAAGTCCAATTCTTACACAAGTTAAGACATCATCAGTGATGTCATTGATTCTCTTTGAAAATGTAGGACAAAGAGCACTCTAGAGAGGCATACATATACATCTTGGGAGAGAGATGAAAATGTGTGTGTATACATATATGTATATGTATAACATATCTCAGGTATATATATATATGTGTATATATATATACACACACACACACACACACACACACACACACACACACACACATATATATATATATATATATATATATATATATATATATATATATATATACACACATGGAAGCATACCACATATACACACAGAGATACACACACACATTATCTTGGTCCAGTATCTAAGGAAAAGGACTAAGTATCTAAATCCTTTTACCAATGGGAGGTAATTAAAAAATCAACCCCATGAGAAAATTTTAAAGTCGGAGTCCTTAATGGCTGATCTACTGTCAACTGCTTGACTGTATTTCTTTCCCATGATTAGACTATGTTCTATTCTGAAAGCTCCTCAAGTCCTTGAAGAACTCAATTAGCTTCCTTTTGGCATCAGATTACCTCTTTCATGTTCTCTGTGAAGTTGCTCCTCTCATGAACACCAAAATCTTTTCGAATATATTGACATACCATGGGCTCTGCCTCAAATTATTCTCTTCTCCCTTTTCCTGGCTTGAGAAATTTCATTCCTCACTCAGTTTCTTTGTGAAAAGTCTCTCATCCTACTTAATGCAGAGGAAACCTCTTAAGGCTAACCCTAACTCTCATATGGATTTCCCCACTCACTCAACTCTAATTTGGTTTTTCCTAAATTCCCCTTTGCAACTCTCTGAGCCAATAATTAAAAAAAGTTTCCTCTATCCTTTTTCTTTTGTCATCTTCTAAAAGTTTGGTTCTTGCTTCTTGATGATGCTGCCTTCTTTCTTTCAAAGTCCACACATATACAATCCCAACCATCAAACATATCTCAGTATTGATAATATCTTCCAAATATTCACTAGAATCAGGATTAATTTGCTAAATAATCCACTTTCCAACAATTGCCATCTACCTATGGCTTCATGAAAAGATGAACGTTTTTGTTCCAGACTTAGAGTTGTCAATAGATTTAGTCAAACAGATATAACCTTAAATCTACCACGTCTTTTAGCAAGTTTTGTGATTGTTGTTGGGGTTGGGGGGAGTTGGGGGAACCTGCACAGAGGTTTAATGAGGATAATGTGGTAAACTGTATGGCCTTCAGGAATCCTAATATTGGTATTCCCTTTGAAACTGTTTTTCACTAAAAAGCCATTACAGAAACTATAGAAAATTCAACTAGTTTAGGCTTTCTACCATTTCAGGGAAAGAAGAAGAGAGGGCTTTTACCTCGCTTCAGGATGGTCACTGGTAAAATGCAATAAAACTGAAATAGAACTCTACCTTCTTTTTATCCCCAGCACCAATTCCTAGGTAGTCATGTATGAAAAAGCTCAGCAAGAAACATTCAAAGAGTTGGGAGGGAGGGAATCATTATTGCGGCAACACACACTGGTCATTCTGTACCAAATGTGCAATGCTGAGATTTTGTATTTTCCTGAAA
Source organism: Sminthopsis crassicaudata (assembly GCF_048593235.1). Lineage (NCBI taxonomy): Eukaryota > Metazoa > Chordata > Mammalia > Dasyuromorphia > Dasyuridae > Sminthopsis > Sminthopsis crassicaudata. The sequence goes on along the minus strand of NC_133619.1, from coordinate 460,969,383 downwards.
TAACATGCACATTTTAGGCATGAAATTATGATTGTTTGACTGTGAAATGCTGCACCCAAACACCATGTGGCTTTTAGCAGCATATCATCGTATCAAGAACTATTTTTACCCTTTGGCGATTTTTTCTGCTTTGGCTCTCAGAGCTGGTCCATACGGTATTTGTATGTGGCATCAGTGGCAAAGACTTTTTTTAAAGATAGGAGTAGATTATTTTATTTAAATAGTATCATGAAGTAGCTCTGGGAACCAATGATGGTAGGAAGAAATAAACTTAAATACAGTCTATGTACCAGGATCAGTTGAAGGATGATACAACATCAAAGTAAGGTTAAGAAAGATTTTTTTTTTTTTTACAGCTAGTTTTCTAATTGTTATTTTCCAAGAAAGGAATTTTATCATTTGGGAAGCTCTTAATTTATAAAAATTGTAAATATTAGCACATCCAATAAATAATCTGTATTTTTGCTTTTTTCAACCAAAACTTAAAATAGCAATATTGCTATAAATTTATGAGGGACAGAGAATTTTAAATGCACATGTAGTTTTGTTCTTTAAGAGAATCCAAGAAGAAAACAAGGAAACTTTTTGAAAGATTTCAACACTCCCAAGTCTTTTTCATAAAAGCAATAAATGAAACCCGAAAAGAAACACACTAAAAGGATGATAGCAATTAGCCAATACCTGGACAAATCCTAGAAGTACAAACTAATGTCCTAAACCAAACTAGAAAGAAAGGCTATAGGAAACTCTATGTTGAAATCAGATTTGGGTTATTTTCTGAATGTTTTCTATATGAAAAGAAATTAATTGTTCTCCATTAGCCTAGATGGATTTGATAATAGCATGCTCTACAAATGAATGGCTATAAAATTAGTCCTTTTGAGAGTGAAGATGGGCTGTGTCAATTCCAAAAATTTAATATAAATATAAATAAATATTACTATGTGCAACAATAAGTACTACAGTATAATCTTGCAACTAAGCATGCAGAAGTATGAGTTTAGAACAAATATTTACTATGCTTCCCTTCATTATAAAGTTAGTATAAGATATATACAACTAGAATTCCTTTTTATTCACCCAAAACAAATGAATGTTTGACTGCAGAGTATAGATGAGCAGTCTTTCTTTTCCTTTTTTTCCCCTAGGCAATAGAGATCATATTCCAAGTTTGGTGGTTAATCACATTATTTCCTTCCCACAGTGTTTTCTTTTTCTTTTTTCTTTTTTCTTTTTCTTTTTTTTTTTCAGAACTTACTTCTTTTAATAGCTGCCAAGTACTGTTCCTTTACAATCAAATGCAACACAGCTCCTATGTAGGAAATAAAATACAACTTGTACATGCAGTCTAACTTTCTGAATATGCCTTGCAAAGGAATTCCTTTTAGTCAGTTGATTTATTGCCTTATCAGAAGGTCATTTGAACTACAGAAAACAATATGCTATTCCATTTTATACTGCATACTTCAACTAAGAACAAAAATATTTGGGGTTCATTTTTACCCCAAAATTGGAAGAATAAGTAAATAAATAATGTATTATCTTAGAAATTTAAAAGTAGATAACATATATTTTGCATTTGTAAAAATAAATATTACTGTGTAGTCTGAGAAATGTGTAATCTTTTAATATATGTATATGTATATATGTGTGTCTATGTATATATCTGAACTGATGTTCTCCCCAAAGCTCCAAATCTTGATGGTATACTAATTCTTTTCCTGTCACCCTTGTTATCATTGTGAACTTGAAGGCATCTAAAGTGAGTTTTAATCACCAGATAATTGAATGGCCAAAGCTGGTTTCAAACTTCTTTTTAGGTCAAATTGACCTCAGTTTAAAAAAAAAATCTAATTGTCAAAAAAAAGAAAAAAAAAAAAAAAAAGGAAACCCAATCCCAAAATATGCTGAAAATACAGGATGGCTTTGTAAAAGGGTATTTTGCATGATTAGCAAATCTAATGGAATTCCATTTGAGTTACTGTAGCTGATTAACTCCATGATGATTGTCAAACAAAAGAAAATGTAGAGGAATATCAAATTAAAAAATAATACTCAAATTAAGACTCTCAGCTCCCCAAAATATAGCAGGAGAAGGTTTTCATAATAAAGGAGAATATGCTGGAAAAGCGAATTGTAGTCTGTGAATTTGTTTCAGTATATTATAGAGATGTGTACTATGAATCCAGTTACAAGAATCTGATTGTTCAATCACACTGCTACATTTCAAATGTGTCTTTTAAGAGTGCTTCCTAATAAGATATTCAACAGAGTGTCTTATTTAACTGCACTGATTAGAAGGGGCAAGAATTTCACTCTGGCACAGTGGTCCCACTACCTCATTTCATCCTATTTGAAGTATTACTCAGAGTTCAGCACACCCAGCCTAGGGCAGGAAAGAAGAATGATGTGTTAGCTCAAAGAGAAAAATAACAATAGTGATACTGAGGAGAGAATGAGATGATGAAATTCTTGATCTCACATGGGTGGCTAGTTCAAGAAAAAAAATCATTAAGTAACTCTCATGATGTTACCATAACAGAATCCAAGGAAACAGAGATTACAAAGAAAGCAAAGTTTAAATATACTCTGTAGGAGTGAGGGTCACCAAGGAGGCTGAATGACCAAAGAAGAAAGAATGGGAATGGGGGTGGGGGGAAGATATCTGGAAAGCAGTGTTGCTGGTAAGAGGGAAAGATATACCCTCACATTTCCAGGCAGCCAAAAAACAAACTGGATCTCACTGGCAAAAGACTATTTCATCACCATTATATATAATAAGCATTTTAATTATATCTTGGCTTATTTACTTAGTAAAAATAAGAGAACAAAGTAAAAAGAAGAGAACAAAATAGGAGTAGACAGTCACACAGACTAGGAGTTCTGCCTGATATCTAGTTTTTTTTTTTTTTTTAAATGTGGTTGTTGGGCCATTTTTCCTATCCTGCTATGATAGCAACGAGTCATAACTACCTACCTTCCCATACACTATGTTTTGCTGTGATGTAGAGAAAAATCCATTATTTTTCTCACTTGTAAAATGAAATTAATCATATATTTATCAAATACAACAATCTATTTAAGTTACTTTTAAAATGGAAAATAGGAAATGTTAGTAATTACTCTTTCTGTATCTCAAAATGAGGCATCCCTGCTTAAATCATAAATGAAGACGGCTATGACTACTTGGTATTATAGTAACTAGCTGTGTGACCCTGAGCAAGTTACTTAACCTTGTTTACCTCAGTCTCCTTATTTGTAAATTGAACTGGAGAAGTAAATGGCAAATCACTCCTGTATCTTGGCCAAGAAAACCCAAAATGGGATCATGAAGAATCAAATGTTACTGAAAAGAACTGATTTTATAGAAAAAATCTTCATGAATGACTGAATTTTACTACTGTTATTACAAATCAATTCTTTAAAAATCTAAGCTTCATGAGGTCAGGGACTGTCTTCATGTTTGTTTGTTTGTTTTTTCTTTCTTAAACTGTACCATATACATGTTGTTATTGTTCAGTTATTTTAGTCATATCTGACTTTTGTGATTCCATTTGGGGCTTTCTTAGCAAAAATATTAGAGTAATTCACCATTTTCTTCTTCAGTTCATTTTTACAGATGAGGAAACTGAGGCAAACAGGCTTAAATAACTTATCCAAGATCACACAATTTGTAAATGTCTGAGGTTGGATTTTGAAATCAGGTCTTCCTGTCTCATATTCTATCCACTATATCACCTAGCTGCCTTTATATCTTACACATAATATGTGCCTTATTATTTCTTCTCCAGTTGAATTGACTTGAATTTTTCCTTAAAAAAAGACAAACATCATCTTAGTAGGTTTTCTGGATGATTATTTTAAATGACTTACAATCAGTAACTATCATTGTATACACTTCCTTGACTTTGTATCTATTGTATTAATATAAAATGGGGTCTTAACAACTATTTAGTTAAAATAATCAGTGCATGGGGGCAGCTAGGTGGTGCAGTGGATAGAGCACCAGCCTTGAAGTCAGGAAGACCTGAGTTCAAATGTGATCTCAGACACTTAACACTTCCTAGCTGTGTGACCCTGGGCAAGTCACTTAACCCCAGCATCAGAAAAAGAAAAAAAATAATAATCAATGCATGGAAGACATATGAATTGATGCATGAAAAAATAAGCAGAACACATATTCATATATATGTTTGTGTGTGTATGTGAATGTTTATATTTTTGTATATAACATATATATTGGAGGTATATACATGTATTTATAAGCATATATGTGTGTAACATATGTGTATATATACCTTACCACATGAAAAGACTAACAATCACTAAATGGTTAAAACTAAATACTAGGAAAACATAATATCTAAGCTAAACCCTAGCAAAGGGATTTAGCAACTCTCTCCTTTCTTTGCTGAGGTGGAAAACTACAGTTATGGGACACTGTATATGATCTTATATTTAGTTCATGTGTTGGGAAGTTTGACTGAACTTTTTTTAATCTCTGTTATTCTTGTTCTGTGCCTTAGTGTAATCAGAACAATTATCATCTGCAGGCAGCAGCATCTGCAGGACCTGACCATCCACAGGAAATCCCTCTTTGATCTGAATTCTGCATTACATCTTCTGCATTACAAAGAGAAATACCTTTGGTGGATACATTTCACTCTGTTTTTGCATCATCTAACATCTTTTTTTTAATGATTAACTTGTTTTATTTTGGATAATGAATGATCAAGTTATTGCAGTAGATGATTTATACAGTGTCAAATGATGATTTTAGGAAATTTTTCTAAACAACTTGGTAACTACTCCAACACTTTAGATTCCAGTTTTGTATCAATACCATCAGAAAAAAAATGCAATTCACTTTAAATTCAAATATTCATTATGAAGTCACAATTATTTAAAGTAGGCAACAACATATTGAGAATACACTCTTCTGGGGTTGACTCTATTTTAAAATTTTAACATTATTTCTTTTTAAAATGTGTTCCAAATTCTCTCCCTTTCTTCTACCTCTCCCTCAATTACTGAGAAGGCAAGTAAAATGATATCAATTATATGTGTGAAATCATGCAAACACATATTTAAATATTAGCCACATTACCAGATGTTTCTTATAAGAAGGTTGTTGAAAAGAATTATTACTTTTGGTTTATCTTTCAGGGAATCTTCTATATAATCTCAGTGTTTGGATGGATAGGAAACGCTTTATAAAACATCCTGAAAAGTGGCCTATTGTCCCATTACATTTTAAAATTTACAATAAATATAATGGGTTCTTTTATAAACTACATCTTCCTATTAATTGTGAATTGGTAAATATGGTTCACTATTCAATATCATTTGCAAAACTTACTGATACTTTCATGAAAAATACTATCAATTCAAGTATTAAAAACAAATAAAAAGTGGTAGATGATAAGATCTTCCAGGTGCTATTGTTTGTAGATGAAATCTTAGAACATTTCAGGCTCTCCTGGATGAAATCTATAATCATTTATAATAGTTTGTTTTGCCCATTTATCTAGGAAATATCTAGTGAATGAAGAATTGTCTATCAACTAAATGGATGTTAACATGCATTTGTATGGAGAAACTATAGAATTTATTCATCTATATTTGTATCTAAGAGAAAAAGACATATAGAAAATGAGTTGAGTCCAGAGTTTAACAAGGAGAAGAGAGGGCTGAATTTCCTTTGGAAAATAACAGAACTTCTTTACCCCCAAGCTTCTTATGAAGGCAAATGGTCACCTTAACTATACCAATGCAGCTATATGACTGTGCGACATGGAATACAACTAATTCTGTGAAATTAAAAATGAATTAGCACATAGAAGACAATGGGGCAATGGGGGAAAGAGGCAAATGCACATTTATTAAAAGCCTACTATGTTCCAGGTACTGTGCTAATACTTCGCAAATATTTCACTTGTTCCTCACAACATCCCTATGTGGTAGGTACTATTATTTTCCTCATCATGTTTTTGAGGAACTGAGATAGTATTTATGTGATTTGTCCAGTCAAAAAAATGAATAAATATCTGGGGATGAATCTGAATTCAAATCTTACTTATTTCAGGCTGAGGACTCTACTGAAATACCTAACTGCCTCTGCCAGTGCATAGTGAGTGTAAGTAGGTTGCTACATATAACCAAAAATGAACTCAAGAATAGAGGATTAGAAGATATTATCAAGGAATTACATAATAAGAAGAAAAGATGGGCTTGTCATATGTTGAGAACAGAGCAACTGGACATCCACACTGCTCTACCAATAAGTATCATTACAATGTACTTGGGCAGGATATGCATAGAATAGGAAGACATGGATGGACTGCTATGCTAGGTGATTCCTAAATATATGAAATCATGGATGTTTTTGAGCATCCTCTTTTTGAGAAAAGGGGTGGAGAAGTGATATGTGGGAAAATGTAGGTGGTATAAAAACAATGACATAATTTTTAATTGATTCTTTTAAAGTCAACTTGAAATGATTTAGACTACAGGGATGCCACAATTATCAAGATTGGCCCACTATAGTCCATATAGTTATGGACCACATAAGTAATAAATTTCCATTTTTTTCATGAAATATAGATTAAATTTTAAAGTGTTTGATACACATCAGCAAATTAATTCTGATGGGTTAGGTGGATATTATTCCCTTGTGCAAACCAAAAAGATAAAATGACTTGGTCAAATCTGTAAAATTTGCCTATGTACAAAGTGAGTAACCAAGACCCAAGATGTCCTGGCTTGCAGGATTATATAATAAAATCTTTCTGAAAAAATCATTTAAAGACAATTTCCAAAAGCAAATTATGGTAAAAGATAGCAAAGGCATAAATTATAAATTGATAGATCTTCTGGTATTAAATTTGTGTCTCCTGGATGTATTTCTATTTGTTTTATGTATGTTTGGTTTGAAGCCCTCGGTGGTGATAAATGTCCAATTTAATGCTTCATATAATATCTAACTCATTGGTCCTCAGTCAATTTTAAATAAAAATAATTCCTACCTTTTTTTCTCTTCTAATATTTGAAGTAGAAAAGCCTAATTATTTTAAGACCTCAGCTCTCCTTGATAGATCCAAATTACACTGATGCTTGCAAGGCAAGTGGGGGAAAGCATAGCATTAAGGTGTTGGCCTGCAATTAACAGTAATTTCAAAGAGATAATACTGGCCCTGAACCTCAGTGGACTACAAAATTGATACACTGCTCAGTGACCAAAAAAGTGACTTTTGCATGTGTGTGTGTGCGTGCGTGTGTGTGTGTGTGTGTGTGTTTCTCTTTCTTTCCCTACAATTCTCCAACTTAAAAAATAAGTTCATTACTTTTGCACCCTTATTCCTCTTTAACCACCTAATTTCCCCCAAACAGCTTTACAAAAATAAATCAGAATAGATCTATTAGTATAATTGTTGGGTAGGTCATTTACCATTTTGTAATTGTTGCAGGTCGTGAATGATGTATGAAATGAGAACGTCTGCAGGGGCCAATGATGTGCTGCTGTGTGCTAATGAGAGAGGAATCTAATGGTGAGGCCCCAGGGAGATCCAGGACAACAAAAGCCCACCACTCCAAAACCACAAGACAACAAATTATTCTGAAAGAGCCTGCAAAAATATATCTATTATTAAGCATAATCCTCTCTTCTTCCCCAGTTCCCTAGGAAGGCTGTTTGCTCATTCTCTTCTTCATCTCTTAGCAGCCAAAGAAATATATCTGTAGTGAAAAAATATCTTCATTCATTTTCTAGATCTAGGTTTCAGTGCTTGGCAACTATTTGTGGGGTACTTGGTAAGTGTGAGTTGTGGTGATTTTGATCCCTGGTTGTTTGTATTGATCTTTTTGTTTCAATATTGGGCAGTGTTTATAAAGGATAATGTCATTGCTCTCTCATTACTATATATATATATATATATATATATATATATATATATATATCAGCCTGTAAAAACCTTAAGCTCTTTTCAGGGTGGTATGGATGCAATCCATATTAGGAAAACTATTCCTCCTTTTGTTTTTGATATGGGACCATCCCACAACTTTTATATCAACAGCAAGAGAAGAGTCTTTTCACAAGTCTAGTTCTTAACAAATCCTTAAATGCTAAGTGTTTTAGATTCACGCATCATGCAACATGGATAAAAAGCCACATGCTAAGTTCTATGTGATTAGTCTGTATAACAAAAGTCTATGATAGATTTATGAAAATATACTCCTGTTTGAAAGCAGAGAATTGAAGGCTTTCTCTAACATTCTGAAGAGTATTTGCTTATCTTGTAGGACTTTCCTCTTTGAAACAAAGTATTTTAATTTTTTATAATATTTTAGTACTTCAATGGGCCCATTCCTTCATTAATGTGGACATTACTTTTTCCTGTGCCAACCATTCCAAAATCACAAAACAATAAAATATTCCTAAGAAGCCCCCCCCCCCCAAAAAAAAATATATATATATAATTGAGAATAATCTTCTTCTCTTCCTCAGTTCCCTGGCAAAGCTATTTCTTTGCTTCTTTTTCTTTCATCTCCTGACAGCCAGTAAGAATATGACTATTGTGAAAAATCACTTTAATCATGCATAAGTTTCTTGAGTGTGGGACTGTTGTACTTTTTTTGTATTCCCAGAAACTAATAGAAAGCCTCATTTTGATGACTTTGGTGAGTTTATGTTCTATGATTTCTCTGATACAAAGAGCCCCAATGTAGACATGCAATCATTCTACAACTCAATTACCTAACCTAAGTGAATTGCCCAGAGTATTATATTGAGCATGTGTCTGAAACAAAATTTGAATCAGATTTTCTTGAGTCAGAAGATAGCTCTCTATTTATTCTACCAGGGTGCCTAGGTATGGCATTGAAATTTCAATATTTATTGAAAGTTAGTCTCAAAGGGTTACAAAGAATTGCAGTTAAGAACCTAGATCAGTGAACTTGGTATTTGGCCCCCAAAACACTCCCTCTTCCTTATTTTCTTATTATATTGAGGATACTATTGCCTTCCTGGTCACTAAGGCTTCCAACATAAGTGTTACTATCAACTCCACATTGTCTTTCCCCATACTCAATTAGCCGTCAAGTCTTGTCATTTCTACCATCATAAGGCTCTTCTTGTGCTTGCTTCACTATGCTGATATTGCCACTACCCTGGTGCAAGCCTTTATTACCTCAAACCTGGCTTACTGCAATAGCCTGATGGTTTGATCTACCTTCCACAAGTCTCTCTCCAGTCCATCCTCTACTGTCAAACTAAACTCTTTTTCTACTTACTATATATATATATATATATATATATACATGTGTTTATTGTCTTCAACATTCTTTTTTTTTTAATTTGGAGTTCCCAATTTTCTTTTTCCTACCACTCCTATTCTGAACATTGAGAAGGCAAATAATATGATGTCAATTATATATGTAATATGCAAAATATTTTCTATATTAACCATGTTGGAGAAAAAAGCAATAAAAATCAATAAAATGAAAAATTGCTTCAATTTACACTTTTAATTCATTAGTTCTCTCTCTGGAGATGTATAGCATTATTCATCATTCTGATTTCAGTCATTTTTCAATCAGATCTTACTCTTCATGACTTCAGGACTATGAGGTTTTCTTAGCAAAGATAAAGTAATATGTTATTTCCTCCAGCTCATTTTACAGATAAGGAAAATGAAGAAGAGCGGGGTAAGTGACTTGTCCAGGGTCATACAGGAGTAAGTGTCTAAAGCTATATTTGAATTCAACAAGATGAGTCTTCCTGAGTTCAGACCTGCAATGTAACCATTACACCACCTACCTGTCCTTAATTATCAAAAATCCTTCAGAGTTGTCTCAACTTACTCTATTGAGCAAAGCTAAGTCTTTCACAATCATTACAATATTTCAGTTAACACATATAGTGTTCTCCTGATTCTGCTCCCTTTGTCTTCCCAGGTTTTTTTGAAACTATCCTGCTTGTCATTTCTTATAACATAATAATATTTTATTAAAACCATATACTGCAACTTATTCAGTCATTCTCCAACTGATCTGCATATTTCCAACTTTTAGTTCTTCACCATCACAAAAAAGAGGCACTATAAATATTTATGCTTTTACTTCCAGATCTGGTAATGGCATTGCTGTGTCAAAGAGAATGCACACTTTTATACTCCTTCCTGCACTGTTCTAGAATTGTTCTCTGGTTTGCCATTTCCTAGAATGGTAATTTTATTTTACAACTCCAGAGTCAGCACAGTCAGATGCATTAGAATCCCAATTTTTCCATATCCCTTCTTGATATTTTTCTTTTTTGTTATGTTAGCCAATCTTACAGGTATTCATGGTATCTGAGGATTGTTTTAATTCGTGTTTCATTCATCAATAATGATTTAGAGCATTTCTTCACTTGACTATAAATTTGATTTCTTTTTTGAAAACTGCTTATTTGTGTCCTTTTACCATTTATTATTTGACAATGATTCACATTTTTATGAATTTAGCTCAGTTTCCTATGTTTGAGAAATGAGACCTTTATTAGAGAAACTTGCTGTAATTTCCCTATACCCAATTTCCTATTGTCATTCTAATTTTTGTTATATTATTTTTGTTTTTAGTTTCATGTAATCAAAATTATTCATTTTACTTCCTATTATCCTCTCTATCTCTTGTTTACTCATAAATTCTTCCTTTATCCAAAGATCTGATGGAAAATTTTCCTTTCTCCCCTAATTCACTTATATTATTTTTTTATGTCTAAATCATGTACCCTTTCATACCTTATCTTGGAATAGGATGTGAGATGTTTGCTATATCTAGATTTGGCCTAACTTCTCTAGTTTCCATCCAACAATGAGTTCTTGCTCCCAAAAGATTGGATTTTTGGGTTTATCAAAAACTAGATAACTGTGCTCATTTACTACTATGTATTACATACCTATTTTATTACATCGATCCACCATTTTTCTTAGCCAGTGCTAGAATCTTTTGATGACTTCTTTGTAAAATAGTTTAAAATATACTTTGAAATCTGGCATTTAGGCCACTTTCATTTATATTCTTTTCACTTATCCCCTTGATATTTACATTTTTTCTTCAAGATTAATTTTATTAAGTTTTTTTTTTAGAAATATAAAATAATTATTTAGTAGTGTGATTGATATGGTGCCAAATGGATTAGAGTAGAATTGTCATTTTTATCATATTATCTGAGCCTACTCTTGAGCAATTAATATTTTACAAGTTAATCTTTGTATGAAAAGCACTTTGTAATTATATTCATATAGAAAGCATAGGTCTGATCATGCTATTCCCCTACTCAGTAAACTCCCATGGCTCCCTATTTCTTCTAGGATATAATTGTAAAATATTTTAATGTAAATATGTAATCTGTTTAGTCCTTTACATACCCTGGCCCTTCCTATCTTTGAAGCCTTTTTATCTTATTCCTCTCCACTGTGCTTTAATAGTGACTTGTTTTTAGCTACATCAGCCTTAAAAGACTGAAATCTTCTTTAGCAAGTTTCATTCTGAGTTATTTGGTTTACCTATGCAACTAATTGAGAGTATTTTGAAGATAACAATATACAAGATCCTATTATGATAAGATATAATGTTGGTTTCCTAAAAACTACCTTTTCTCCTAACTTCCCTATTTTTGGCAAGAAGCATTACAGTTCTTCCAGGTACCAGTTTAGTAACCTTGGAATCATCATCAAAACTTCACTCTCCCTCAATCACTATAATTCATCATTTGCTAAGTCTTACAAAATCTCTAATATCCATCCAGTTTTCTTATTCACACTACAACCATCTCAATCCAGGCCTACCTTCCTATTTTGTCTTCCCATATCCAGGCACTCTCCCTCTCTAATTGATCCTCCATACACTTGCCAAATTGATATTCTTAGAGCATCAGTCTAACTATGTCATTCTGTCTGCTTAAGAAGTTTCAATGATTCCCTGATACTTTTAGAATATAATACAAGTGGCTCTGTCTGGCATTTAAAGTCCTTCACAATTTTTTTCCAAGATGATAACAAAAAATTATTTTTAAGCTTTCTTCCTCCTCCCTTTGTGTATTTCAGTAGCCTCCCAATTAGCTAAAATGAACTTCCTTTTTCACTAAACTCAACCACCACCTCATTAAGAGGCAATTCCTGATTACCCTGAGTCCTAATCTCACCCTACTTCTCCAACACTGTGTATTATATATATATATATATTATACATATGCAGTTGTGAGCATGCTAAACCTCACCTTGACTTGAATACTGGAATTCTCTGATTCTTGTCTTTGTATACTCATTGTCCAGAATCATAGCTAGCCTACTGACTACTTCATATGAATCATTTTACAATTGATAATTTGTGTCTTTGCTGTTATTTAGCTGTCCAACTATTCATGACCCCATGGAGCATAAGCATATCAATTCATAGAGTTTTCTTGGAAAAGCTACTAGAATGGATTGTCATTTCCTTCTTCCATGGATTAAGGAAAAATTGTGATTTGTCTAGGTAAATGTCTGAAACTGGAGTTAAACTCAGGTCTTCCCAACTCCAGACTCTGTGCTCTATCTATTGAACCACTTAGCTGCCTCCAATTATTGGTTAATTAGACTATTTAAAAAACAAAACAGAACCTTCCCATATCCATTATTCCATATTGTAGCCTTATACTGTCTTTTCTTCTACCAATGGATGGAACCAACCTAGACAAAATTATAAATTAAATAGTTGATATATGTAATATAATATTAGACCTGGAGTCAGAAGGATTTGAGTTCAAATTGGGCCTCACACAAACCATGTGATTTTGGATATGTCACATAGGGTTATTATGAGATATTTTTAAATATTTCACAATCTTCCAAATATTATATAAATCCTAGCTATTATTAGTCTACTTTTAGCACTTCTATAGTCCTTAAAAATTTCACACCTTTAGGTGCCCTTAACAATCCTCTTTCTTAGATGATCAATTCTGTTCATGTAGTGGTCTATTGAAAAGAGCTTGGGACTTATAATCTATTCGTCTGTCTTTGAAACCTCAGGCTGTCACTCTGAGCCCTATTTTTTTCATCTGCAAAGTGGAAGTACATAAATTTCTTACCGTACGAGGCTGTTACATTCAAATGTATTAATGTATATGATGATTTTTATAACCAAAACATTTATCTAAATAGAAGCTGTTAATATTACAAAAGATTTACTTCCATATTAACTTCTCATTTCTTCAAATGTAATAATGCTTTATTTCTAAATTATATTGCCTGTGTTTTGCCATGCATACATATGCTAGATAGTTAATATATTTGTTTGTTAAATTAAATATAATTTTCCCTCCCTGGTTCAAATCTTGCCTCTGACTCTTACTACCTATATTATCTCAGGCAAGTCATTGAATCTCCCTGGGTGTATCTAAGTTTCCTCATATGTTAAAAAGAAGATGAGAAGTAAGGCAGGAAGTCTGCTAAGCCTATTTCTAGTTATGGAGTTATGATCATATGATCTATAAACAACTATCAAAACCTCAAATATTAGTCATTTTTACCTTAGTGAGAAATGAATTCAATAAATTACCTTTTTTTCAAGAGTATTTACAATTCATCTTCATTTCTTGTTAACTAATTTTTAGAAGGCTTTCTTCTCTATTAAAGAAATTCAATACCTAAATGGGTTCATGAGGTAAATATGCATTAACATTCCCGAAATCATCCACCACATTGACAGTTGCCTATTCTGCCTAGGATGGAGGTTGCTTACCCACCTCTCCATCCCCATCTGATGGATCAAGTTGTCATCAATATCAACATCCTTATCAGCAATCAACAGTTTTCATAAATTTCCTATCTCAGAATACTGTTCATTCTTTTGCAGCAATATGAATTATCAGAGAAATGTTTATATTGCCACAAAGATAAGTACAAGTTATGAACTTGATTCATTAGGGCCACAGAAAAATGACAAGAACCACCAACCCTGATCACAGGGCTTTCTTCAATCCCCAGATGAAATTATCCTCTGGAAAAATTTAGAATTATATACCATGGTGGATTTAGAGCTGGAAGAGACATTAGAGACAAGTAGATAGAATGTCACATTTGAAGTCAAGAAGTTCTGAATTAAACATGATCTCAGATACTTACTAGCTGCATGACCCTGGGCAAGACAGTTAATCACTGCTGGTCTCAGTTTACTGATTTTTCTCCCTGCAGAATTTTCCTGGTTGGTAGTGCTCAACTCCACTGAAAAACAGTACTACTACAAAATTTCCCTACCAATGGACATCCTCCACCTGATTCAATCTTATGTCTCAAAATACTTCATAATTGACCTGTGATAAAGTTTTAAAATATAAATTAATGTATATTTTTATCTTATTGCTTCTTTTCTCTATCTTGACGTAAAACCTATAACCCTCAACTCAGGGAATAAAAAGAAGCTAAAGAAAGCAGCCAAGGATTCAGGTTTGCCTAGACAAGCACACGTTCCTGCTGTCACATACATAATAGCACCCACTTTGCAGGATCGTTATAAGGATCAACTGAGAAAACATCGGTAAAGCCCTTTGCAAACTTTAAAAGGCTACATAAATGCAAGCTATTATTATTATTATGTGGGCTCTCATTATGAAGGATTGCCAGCTAAGACCACAATCATATTATCCTGAAACCATCTTAAAAACTTGGCAAATTTCATTGAGCAACTAACATGTGCTTAACAAATGAGAGATAGTATAGAAAGTAGAAAAAATATTAGATTTAGCACCAGGGGACCTGGCATCAAATTCTGATTACTTTTTTACTTTTGTGGTCTTTGGCAAGTCAATATTTTGGAGACTCAGCTTCCTTACCTATAAAATAATTTTTGGACTAGATAATTTTTAATGTCCTGGCCAGTTCTCACCCTCTGTTTTTAAGATCTTAGATGGTTTGTATCTTGTGAAGCATGCAAAGATATCCTAGGGCTAACTCCTCTTTTATCACAACTAACATTATACAAATTTTGTTATTAGCTATGACTTAAAACTACATTATTATCATTCTTAGAGATATCGGTAAGCCTGAAACACTTGAAATACAAATTTAGACAATATGATAGTTGTATTTCTTGCAGATTAATAATTTTTAGAGCTGGGAGTCATCTGCTCTATCCTCAACATTTTATGGATGAAAAACCTGAGGTCCCATGAGATTTAGTGACTCACCCAATATCACACTGGTACAAAAGTGTTCAGGATTCAAAGAAGGTTCTCTCTCCACTTGACAGACTAGAATATAGTGAAGAGGATGCTGGTTTAAATTCAAATGATTAGAATTTAATTCCTAATTTTGCCACTTACCATCTGTATTTCCTTGAATAGATGACTTAACATATCTGGATCTCGATTTCATTTTTTAAATGAGGAGACTAGACGAAGTGGCCTCTAAGATTCTTTTTTAGCTCTAAATTACTGCTCCTATATAATATTCTATATTTCCACAACAATAAACACAGCGAGTGAACAAACAGAATGATGTACTTTGAAGACAAATACGTGGGACCCCACTCTTCGAGGAGGCATTCACAAATCTAATTTCAAAGGCCCTTTAACATCACAACTATGAGTCATAGTCTCAAGTACCCCCTCCATTTATCTGAAACATTTTTCAAAAGACCACTCTGAACAATGGAACCACTTAAGATTCCTATTCAAAGAAACCATCCTCAATGCTTATTACATTAAATTAAACACCTATTATGATGTAAAAACATTATGCTGTGTTTTGTCCTAGATATACAAGGGTAGGAAACATTTAAGTATGCATATACACACACAAACACACACAATTTTTTGACAGTGACCACCCTGTCAAATGTATATGTTAGGCAGGTATTTGTTAGCCCTATTTTATAAATCAAGAAAGTGGAGCAGAGAAGAGTAAATGATTTGTTTAGGCTGTACTGAAAATGAGACTCAAACCAAAGTCTTAAAAACCAGTGCCTTTACTGGTACAAAATTATTGTGGGAACTTTTGCCCAAGTTCAAATTGTGGTTTAGTTCAGCAGAGAATAAACATCTATGGCTCAGGTTTATGTTTTTGTTGACACTTTAAGAGAATAAGTAATATTCTTCTTTCATTGATGACAAAAATATTAATGTTAGCAATGTATAAAAAATAAGAATGTTTTCCCCTCACATTTTTACTGCTTTCTTTCGTCCCTTTTTTCTATATATTAGAGAATCAGAGTGGTAAAAGTGGAAAAAAAAGAGTTTGCAAATATGTTATTTTATTACTGTTCATTGTTACTAGTATAGAAATGACCAAACAACAAAGAACTGATTTAGAGTAAGTAAATCAGGGTTCCCAGAATACAATGAAATCCATTCTCACCAAAGTAGAGAAGAGTGATGTATCATTGTAGCTGCTGAGGCATAAAAGCAGAATTAAGTTCAGCTTGTTGATGATGATAGGTGTGTTTGGAATCTTTTGGTGGTAAATAACAGAGGGCCATACTTGCAATCCACAAACATGGTATCATATAAGAAAGTTTGATAGCATTAATGATAATGTCCCACTGTATGGGACAGTCTTCATGTTCCTTTACATTTCTTGTGATTTGGCAGAGGTTCAAAGTTACCATATGTGCATTTCAGTGCCGAAGTATTTTTGAAAGTCTGTGCTAACACAAAATGTGCTTTCACCTTACTGATTCTATAACTGGGTACTATAATAAATTCCTCAGCATGTCATTTAGACATAGGGTAGACATTAGAAATCTGAAGTCTGGTGAATTGTCCACTATCACTCTTAAAAGAACTTTAAACAAGAGAATGATAAGACTTAAAACTTCAATGTGTGTAAAAGCCATATTCATCTGACTTTAAGGCATATTCTTTTTAGCTTGGCTAAAAAAGGTAAATTTTGGATAAAGACATAGAATTGAACAAAACGAACAAGCAATGCATAACTATATGATTATGAAGGAATTGAAAAATTGAACTATAAAAAATAGACAATGACAATACAAATTTTAGAATAACAACAATGGTGTACTGGTAAGTATTTAACTATAGTTGTCTTTTTTTTAGTATGTATAAAATACTTTTAAATTTAATCTATGTTATTAACATTTCATCCATAACTTCCTTAAGTCTAGACAGTTGACAAAATAATAAATTAAGTCATAATTTGTAGCATTTGCCAATTCCTGAAGTGTCAAGTGTTCACATTAAAAATTTAACAATCAGCTCTAGTTTGAGCAGTCTTCAGCACTCCCCTGAATAAGGAGCACATTTTATATGTTCTGTAGATTAGGTCTTCAGCTGCCCTTGCTTGCCCTTTCATAAACCTGCAAAGTTATTCACAACCTACCAGAAACAACTCTTTGAGCTTCTATATCTTCTCTAAAGCAATAGAACTTTTTTCTGTTTTTGGCCCAACCTTCTCATTTATTTTGTCTGAATAACTCCTAGTGAGGAAATTCCCTTTACCAATTCTTGTCATTCTGCACTGCAGTCCAAGGCACTGGGATATTAAATGACTATATTATATTTAACACAATTAATTTATGTTCTATGTAAGATTTAAACACAGATTTACCTCATTGTAGGGCAGGATTTCTCTCCACCATGCTATACCACTTTTTTAACATGAAATAGTATACTGAAAAAATAAGATTTTTGTAAGAGAATCTGATATTTATAGTGAATTATTTTCTTCAGTTAGCTTTTTATCTCCTTTTGGAGATAATTGAACTTTTAAATGAGGTGTTTTGCTCATTGTATTTTTTTTTTCTATTTCATAAGTTTTGTTTTTTTTTAACAAACTGGTTTCTTTTTCATATCTATTTTGTAAGGAGTTATATGCTTTTTTCCATGGTGAAAAACTTATTTTTAAGGAGTTTTCTTCAGATAATTTCTGTTTTTTCTTTTCCAAACTCTCTTGCTAAGTTCTCATTTCCTTTCTGCATTTTTCTTCTGTTTTTGAGATCCTTTTGGAATTTTTCCGAGATAGCCTTGTGAAATGGAGATCAACTTCTATTACCCTTTGGGGCTTCATCTGGAGATGATTTGTCTTTAGGATCCTCAGGGTTTGAAATCTGTTCTTTTCTTTCTCCATAAAAGCTATCTGTGGTCAGAGTTCTTTTGCTTTTTTGCTCATTTTTTGGAATGTTGAGTGTCAAGTTCTGATCGTCTCTCAGTTGTAATCCTTCTCTGGGAGGAAGTTTCTTTTCTCTGTGAATCTTTTTCTCTGTCCTATTCACTTGCAAATCCCCAGGACGTCTTCTCCTTGATCCAATCCAGAACTGACTTTCCAGACTCTAACTTCTTTTTTTATCCTCCCAGAGAATGGGTGTAGAATAACTCAGGGGCTTGTGGGAGAAATACTTTAACCAATGAACATACTTTTCTTAAACATGTTAGCTCCTTTCCAGAAGTTCAAAGGGGTAAAACTCCCCTTAAAGGCCGGAACCAGAGAATTGTTAAGTCCCGACTTAGCACTTAGTAAGAACCTAATATCTCATTATCTCATTAGTACTTAATAAGAACCTAACATTTGAGGTCTTCTCTTAAGGCAAAAGAGTGACAGATACTTTAGATTGGCCTGAGGCCAGTGATGCTAACTGAATTCTGATGCTGGATAGGCATAGCCGGATCCTGTGTTTTTCTGGGTTTCAGAGGCTCACTATTTGCCTTTTTTTTATTTGCATTGGGTGTCTCACAGCTAATCTGCTGGTCCACTGGCTTGTAACTAAGACAAAGTAGCCAAAGAGCCTCCCAATAGATTTCCAGTTGGAGAACACCACAAAGCCCTAACTCTTTGTCCTGGGCTCCTTGTGCTGTGTCTGTAAAACCTTTCCCTCCTGCCTAATTGAAATATCTTTTCTGAAGTTTTTCCAAAGTATCTTCTTCTGGAAATTTTTTATACTCCAAATATTTTTGAGTTATATCACTTCAAAACCAGTTCGTAGATTTCATATGGTGTTGATCTGAGGAACAAGGAGGAGTTTAGATAAAGACGTGTCTAGTCTCCATCATCTTGGCTCCACCCCCCGAATCTGATATTTATAAATGAAAATGAAAATGGCATAAAACCCGAAGACTGACAATCTAATAAATATAAATGACACCTTGCCAAACTTTCAATGACTAATAAATATCCACTGAGGTAAACTCTATACCTAGAAAACCTGAATGTCTTCATTCAGCATATTCTTATCTAAAATGTCTCAACAAAGGGAAAAATAATCCAACAAAATTCATTTGGAAAGACCTTTAGTATGTCAAAAGAATTATCAAACAGCACAAATAGGAGTGCAAACAGTCTCTAATCCACACAGACACATTTTCTGTCATTTCCCAAGAATAATCTCCAAAGTTATCTCCTTTCTGATTTTTGACTAGAAGAAAACAAATAAGATGAAGATGAATAAGAAGGAAGAAGTAAATGAACAAGAGAGAAAAAGAACAAGAACAGGAAGACAAAAAGAATGTTTATTTTATTAAGACAGCTGACCTCTAGCTCTACTGGACAGCTCCACCTTGATATTTCAGTTTTCATATCATCATGTCTAAAATATGTCACCTGACCAAAAAAAAAAAAAATGTTACTTGCACTGATAGTTCTGTCTTTATTAGTGGTAGCACCATTCATCCAGTTATTCATTTTCAGTATCTTAATATTACTTAGAAATATATTTTCTCTTAATTTACTAGATCTAATCAGTTCTATCAATTATCTCTTTCCCTAAGTCCTCCAATCTATTTCCTCCTTTCTATTTACATTACAACTATGTCTATATTAGTGTTGTAGCCCACTATCTGATCTCTCATACATCCAAATTCTTATTATGATATATCCTTTATATTATTGCTGGATTGATATTTCTCATTCAGAGTTCTCCTCATACCAGCCCTCTGCCTAAAATCTTCCCATATTTCCCTATTGCCTACTTACTAAGGCATAAACTTTATTTAGCCTAAGATTCAAGAAACTATATAACTTGGTACTTCCCTACTTTATAGATTTATGTCTTAATATTCTGCTCTTTGTTTACAGTGATACAGCCAAATTGAGCTATTTGTCATCTTTGCATATAGCTAATGTTTTCCTATCACCATGCCTTTGCTCACATCATTACCTAATCCTGGAATATCTCTGAACTCCATTTACTCATTCCTCACAGAACTGTATCCATCCTGCAACACTTAACTCCAATGATTTAATTTCTAATCTTACTCACACTGGGAATGCTTCTGACTTGAATTTCATATAGCACCTTATGCCTTTTGTAGTTTTCTTCTGTATCACAATTACTATATGGTCATCCATATTTATAAACATTTCAAATTCTCCCTTTAAAAAAAAGTATAAGCTTCTTGAGGTCAGAGTGACCAAGTTATAATCTTTTCCATTTTCCCTCAGCATGTATCATGGTGCTTTGCACATAATAGAATACAAGTAATGAATGACTGATGACTGAATGAGCTGGAACTTTGCATTCTTATAAAAATATCCTCCAAAGATTGACTCTGGGTTATGTAATTAGATTGAAAATATGATGTTTTTAAAGTGCTATACTTCTAAAACTTCATAGCTTAAACATAAACAGTGGTGCACAGAGAAAAAGTTGCAAAGGCAAGCCTAAGGCTGCTATACAACTCTGAGGGTATTAATTCTAGAAAAGGCAATGTGCACCAACATTGCTTTTCATGGATAAAGTGTTTAATGAAATATGCCATTTCCAGTACAAATAATTGCCTTTGTTTTCATCATCTTGCCTAGCACTTCATAGCTGACTACAGAAAATTGTACGTTTTCTCTGATCTACAATCAGACAGTTCATAAAAATCTAATGGAAATGAAGATTTTGCTATTTGAAGTGGTCAAATTTCCATTTTCAAACACATCACATTTTTAAAACCACAGATGGCATTTGGGTTTGCTTTTGAATTTTAGGATAATAGCAAATTACACAGAAAATCTACCAATTCTTTGTCAACTGAACTATTCAAAAAAAAAAAGGAGAGAAAACCCATATAGAATATTTTTTGTACACGCTAAACATATATTTGTGTAAAATGTGTACTATTTCAAAATAAGTTCACCAATATGGTTTATGCTAATAATAATTTACATATTATATGTATAGTAAGTTTTTAATGACACATTTCTTTATACTTCGCAAACAATGTTTTTTTATGAAGAGAAATATAAAGAAAATAGTAGAGATAAAATTTTCTTCTCTTCTATTAGTGACCCATGATCCATGAACTTTGGATGATATCAATAATCTAAAATGAATTAAAACATGCTGTTTGTTCCCCACCCATGCTATTTTAAATCCCTTCTAATAAAGTCCTCCCTTTTCTTGCTCACTAGATGCCTCACTCTGCTCAAAGTTTGTTTACCTGCTTTCCATTAAGCATCTGCCTATAATAATCTCTCCCTTTTAGGCACTTCTCTGATACTTATTGTATGAAACATTCAGCAAGCATTTATATTTTTTTTTGAAATTTGATGATTTTACAATCATATTATAAATTTTTGAAGGTAAATAATACATTTTATGTTCCTTTGTATCTCTCACAGCACCTAGATTAATTACTGCCTTGTAACACTCAAATCTAGAATTTGATCCTCCTATTCACAATTTCATGTTCCTCTATAAAGTATATCTGTGCATATAGAAATAGTATAGTATACTATGTCTATACTTAGGCTGTAAGTATGCTACTTAAATTTTCATTAATGTTCATTTCTTCAAAAGCAGAAAAGTACTTTTTCTTCCCTAGATAAACTCCCCCAATACCCAAAACAATACTCTTCAACTTCCCCCCAAAATAATCTGGATTACTGAAATTTCTGGGAATTTTAAAAATTCATATTCACTGAGATAAAATTTATATTGTGTCTCTTTAAAAATATAACAGTGTTTTATATTGGTTCTTTATTTTACAAGTTAAAATCTTCTGACAAAAACTTATACTTACCTACTGGTAGGGTTTCAGATACTATTACTATAAAATCAAAAGCCCCATTTAAAACTTGGAAACCTACCAAGGACATAAATATTGGGGGAAATAGAATAGTGGGATAAATTAATCTACTATTCCATTTTTATGTCAATGCCCTTAGGCATATCCCATACAGAAAATTATCTATGAATTAGGCTTTGAATTAAATACAGATTTAAAAAAATCCTCAGTGACTTTTACCTTTGAGGGTAGCAGTTGCAAGATTTCCCACACCCCAAATTGTAATTCCATGTTTATTTTAGGTTTCCAAAATATTCTTCCATCTTATCCATTTAAATGTTTGCACTTATATTTAAATCTGTCTTATCACATAGTTGAAAGTGAAATAAAACTTTGAAGTTCACATTTTTCTGGACTTTTTTCCTTTGCAATACTTAGAGATTTATATCATTTCTTCCTCATTTTAGGGTTGACCAAACTGATGGTTTCAACTACTATTAATGTGGACAACAATTTGTATATTTCCTTAGAAGTTGCTCAAGTGATGCTTTTGAATTATAGTATCCATATTATACATGTGTGTGTGTGTTTGAGTCTGTGTGTTATACTTCCCTATCCACCTCCATGTATACACCTCCACATTACTAGACTCTTTGTGAGATATCATTCCATATTCTGATTTTTGAGTATATATATATTTTTTGACCATAGTTTTGATTTCATTAGAAAGTTGGTTTAAAT
Source organism: Sminthopsis crassicaudata (assembly GCF_048593235.1). Lineage (NCBI taxonomy): Eukaryota > Metazoa > Chordata > Mammalia > Dasyuromorphia > Dasyuridae > Sminthopsis > Sminthopsis crassicaudata. Next base: position 460,946,681 of record NC_133619.1, on the reverse strand, counting down.
TGGAAAATACGTTTTTTTGTTTTTGTTTTTTTAACATATGGAATCTACAAAGGAAGCTCTCAATTTATTTTCATACTTGAGCTATATAATAGATTGACATTCTTATAGGTTTTATTACCTGTTAAGATTATGTTTCCCAATTTTCCCCCATTTTCACAAAGAAAATAAGAAAATCTCTGAAACCTTTCATATTTTTAAGTTCAATTCTTAAATGAAATTGTTAAAAGTTTGAAGAAATTCAAAATAATGTATTTTTTTCCAAACAATTGTTTGGAGAACATTCATTTGTATCTTTTAAAATATACTTATAAACTATGCCATTTTAAAAGACTGCCACTTTATTATCAGCATTTTAGAGAAAAATGTATTTAGGTCTTACATGCAAAGGTACAGATATGTGAGGAGAATAAGCTCTTGTGCAAAAACAAGAGAAAAACGAAAATATAGTTTTCCAATTAGATAGGATTTTCTCATCAGTTCCCAAAAAAATGTTCTGAAGGACTGTTATCCAGATAACCTAAACTGGAGAACATTCTCATTTTGTTAAATATAATATGTGTAGTATGTGTGTTTATGTATATGCATATGTATATGTATGTGTATATGGCATCTAGGTACAATGAATAGAGTTAAAGTCCTGCTGTCAGGAGGACCTAATTTCAAATCCAGCTCAGATGCCTGCTTACTAGATGCATCATACTGGACAAATCATAATCATGTTTGTCTCAGTTCCTCATATGTAAAATGATCTAGAGAAGGGAATGGCAAATCACCCAGTATCTTTGCCAAAAACATCCCAAATGAGGTCCTAGAGAGTGCAACATGATTGACACAACTCAACAACAACAAATATACGAACATACATGCATGCTGCCTTCAAATACATAGAATAACCTGAAGTACTTCAGTTGCACCCAAAGTGTTTGGTTTGGAGAGAGGATGTGTGAATTCTTCTAACCAAAATGATTTACCTGAGCAAAGGCAGGAAAATTATTTCCTGCATAGTTAATGCAAGAAAAACCTAAAAATCAAATTGAATCAAATAATGATCAAGAAACTTAATTTAAAATATACTAAATGGCTACTTTCAATCTGCTCAAAAAGTCATCTAGCTGCCTAGAATCAAGAGAAAGAGAATCAACACCAATGCAAATGTCAGCACAGCCAAGCACATCAGAAAACTCTTACATAATGTTTAAGACTGGCTTAAGACTTTTAGTCTGAAAATATTCATACCAAAAAATAATTAAAATCTCCCCCAAAAAAGCATTAGGTTGGTTGGAAAATTAAAGAAGATTTCTTAGAATCTATTAAAATCAATGGAAATCAGTATGGATTAGGTAAATGAATTCCCCTGACTCAAGTACTCTGAGGTCCATATTCTGTTCTGGGAACACAAATAGGTTTCAGAAAATTCTGTAAACTGAATTTCAAAGACACAACTATAACCTAGACTAAAAAAAATAAATAAAGATCAATAGAAGAATTCAGTTTTAGATCAAGCAAGATCAACTACTCCATCTAAATATGCAGCAAGAGGCAAAGACTTATTGAGCCATTAAACCCCAATTCAGGAACTAAAGCTGGAGAGACAGACAAACACAAAAGATATTGTTACCATAAAGAAGTTAATGGAGATAAACAAAAATCCAATCTAGAATGAGAAAGTAACTTTATAATAACTGTAAACAGAGAGTCAAATAGGAGTGACAGTGGGGGAAAGGGAAATGATTTTCCATGAAAACTACATGAATACATAGAGGAAATAAAAAAGTTTTTAAAAGTTCCATTAAAAAGAATTATAAGGAGAGTAAATAGCCTAAAACAGAAAACACCAAATCTTACCAGTACTTAATTCCTTGAAGATTAGAATGGGCCAAAGAGAAATTAATGGCTTCATGAGTTATCAAGAAATATTGGACCAAAATCAAAAGATTATAAAAAGAAGATAATATAAGGGGTGTGTATTTGTGTACACATATGTATGTTATATATGTATGACTTGTATGTGTGTATATACCTACACATATATGATTTATATACATGTATGTATACATATATAGATGTATTCGTGTAAACATACATACAAACATATCACCTAGCCTGGAAAATAATTAGAGAGAGAATTTAAGAATCATTAGACTCTTTGAAAATCTTGAATAAAAAAGGCCTAAAACTATATTTTAAGAAATAATTAATTTGTCCAGATTTATTAAAACTGGAGGAAAAAGTATTGATAGAAAATATCTACCATTCATTTCCTGAAAGGAATTTCAAAAGAAAATGTCCCAGTAATGTTAGCCAAAATTCAGAGCTTCTATATCAAAGAAAAATAATATAGCTAGCAGTTTAAAAAAAGAGGGTTTACTTACAAGGAATCTTAGTACACAAGACTACACAAGATCTGGAACCTTCTTCAACAAACAAGAAGAACTCTTGTAACACAATATTCCAAAAGCAAGAGATATAGACTTGCAACCGAAAATAACTCATCCTGCAAAGTTAAATATAATTCCACCAGGGGGATGGAGGAAGAGAATGTATTTTTAATGGAATCAAGTTTTTTAAATAGAAAAAAAATTAATTAGAGCTAATTAGGAATTTAGAAATAGAAACATGATAATCTGCAAAACATAGGAAAACTATTTAATCATTTGGAAGAGGATGTATGATCATATTCTCCAACATTCTATTTTCAAAACCATCTTGGAGATAAACTTATTCTGTTCTAAGAGTTTAAAGATAGAAAACCAAAGAAAAGTTAAAAAAAAAAAGATAATATTGAAATGAGAAAAAGGGATGGAACATGCCATTTCTTAAAATGGAGGGATGTGGGGATGAGATGAATTTAAAAACATAAAGAAATGGACAAGGATCACTGGTGACATATGAACCGTATAGACTTGCCTGAATTGGATAAAATATGATTGAATAAACACACACACACACACACACACACACACACACATACACAAAATTATATTTAGTTGGACAAGTGGTATGAGATATGGATTATGGGCTTCATAAAGAACCTTCATTTTATGTAATGTGTGCATGTAATGTCTGGGTTCAGAATAAAAGTTATTTTTTTAAAAATGCAAACACAAGGGAAATCTAGAAAAATAAATAAATATGGGTAATTGGAAAAAGATGTATTATGACAAAGAGAGAGAAGAAACAATTGTCCTTTTAGAACTATAATGCCTTTGAAGGACATTAAGAAAGTTTAATAAGAAAAATAAAAAATCTCTTCAGTGCTTTGAAGTGAGACAATGGTAGGGTAAAAATCATAAGGTAGTGTAGAAAAAATTGATGTGAATAAGAAGACAGATATACAAACATGGAGGAAGGTATGAAGGAAGCAGATAAACTTTACTCTTACTTAACTCAGAAAAAGGATAGTTTGAACAAACACAGAATTTGGTGTAGAACTATATCAAACCCAAACTCAATAGGAAAACAGGCATGAATTGGGAGAGGGTTGGGAAGATGTTAAGATGAAAGTAAATGCCAAAAAGGAAATAGTTATATACAAAATAAACTTCTTGAACTGAAATGGGGATGAAGAAAAGAGGAAAAAAAGAAGAGATAAAACAATATAGAAAGGAAAGAAAAGAAGGAAAAAAAGTAAAGGAAGGAAGGAAAAGGGAAAGAAAAGAAAAGAAAAGAAAAAATAAGAGGAACTGGAAAGCAAATGAATACCCATCAGATGGGCATGACTGAACTATTTGTAGTATATTAACTTAATGGAATATAATTGCATTTTAATGGATGGAGAAAGACTATTTTAAAGAATTATAAGAAGTTGGAATGATTTAGAGTAAAGTGAGCACCACAAGAAGAATGATTTATACAATGATAACAACATTGTTTAAAAAAGAAAGAAAGAAAAAGAATGGAAGGAAGGAAGGAAGGAAGGAAGGAAGGAAGGAAGGAAGGAAGGAAGGAAGGAAGGAAGGAAAGGAAGGAAGGAAGGAAGGAAGGAAGGAAGGAAGGAAGGAAGGAAGGAAGGAAGGAAGGAAGGAAGGAAAGGAAGGAAGGAAAGGAAGGAAGGAAGGAAGGAAGGAAGGAAGGAAGGAAGGAAGGAAGGAAGGAAGGAAGGAAGGAAGGAAGGAAGGAAGGAAGGAAAGGAAGGAAGGAAAGGAAGGAAGGAAGGAAGGAAGGAAGGAAGGAAGGAAGGAAGGAAGGAAGGAAGGAAGGAAGGAAGGAAGGAAGGAAGGAAGGAAGGAAGGAAAGGAAGGAAGGAAGGAAGGAAGGAAGGAAGGAAGGAAGGAAGGAAGGAAGGAAGGAAGGAAGGAAGGAAGGAAGGAAAGGAAGGAAGGAAAGGAAGGAAGGAAAGGAAGGAAGGAAGGAAGGAAGGAAGGAAGGAAGGAAGGAAGGAAGGAAGGAAAGGAAGGAAGGAAGGAAGAAAGGAAGGAAGGAAGGAAGGAAGGAAGGAAGGAAGGAAGGAAGGAAGGAAGGAAGGAAGGAAGGAAGGAAGGAAGGAAGGAAGGAAGGAAGGAAGGAAAGGAAGGAAAGGAAGGAAAGGAAGGAAAGGAAGGAAGGAAGGAAGGAAGGAAGGAAGGAAGGAAGGAAGGAAGGAAGGAAGGAAGGAAGGAAGGAAGGAAGGAAAGAAGGAAGGAAGGAAGGAAGGAAGGAAAGGAAGGAAAGGAAGGAAAGGAAGGAAAGGAAGGAAGGAAGGAAGGAAGGAAGGAAGGAAGGAAGGAAGGAAGGAAGGAAGGAAGGAAGGAAAGGAAGGAAGGAAGGAAGGAAAGGAAGGAAGGAAGGAAGGAAGGAAGGACGGAAGGAAGGAAGGAAGGAAGGAAGGAAGGAAGGAAGGAAGGAAGGAAGGAAGGAAGGAAGGAAGGAAGGAAGGAAAGGAAGGAAGGAAGGAAGGAAGGAAGGAAGGAAGGAAGGAAGGAAGGAAGGAAGGAAGGAAGGAAGGAAAGAAGGAAGGAAGGAAGGAAGGAAAGGAAGGAAGGAAAGGAAGGAAGGAAAGGAAGGAAGGAAGGAAGGAGGGAAGAATTTGGATAGATGTCAGAATTCTGAGCAAAGCAAAACTAAACATGTTTCCAGAGAACCTTTGATGAGACATACTATTTAACTCCTCAGAGAAAGATTCTGAAGGAGACAAATACTTATGGAGTATTATGAGTTTATTTTGTTTGATGGTGCTTATTTAGTATAAGTTTTTTTTTTTCTTTTGATTTTTTTTAATGGCAGGGGGTGAAGAGGTTAGTTATAGAAATACTTCACCAAAAATAGCAAAGGGGAAAAAAGAGGAGGACACTTGAAAGATTATAAAAAGTACATTGAAGAGTATAAAAAGGAAGTATATAAATAAAATGAAGTAAAGGTGAGAAGAATATATTTGAAAATAATGAAGTTAGTTTATTATATATTATTCAGTATAAATATTATTTTTAAAATGTCCATTGTGGCATAGCACAAACATTCCAAGTTTCATATACTATCCTCATTTTGTATTCTACTTTCTTAAAGTCTTAAATTCTTTTCTTGAGGGGTATTTAGGATCTAAATAAATTAAATTTAAAAATAAAGTTAGTATGTTAAAATAGTAGAAGGCCATTCTATTTTTTACATAGATTCCTTAGATCTCTTTCTTTAGACTCTTTAGACTTCTTTCCTAGATCATTTCAACAGCTTCTCCTTACTCTAGTCCCTAACCATGCCCTATTCCAGGAATGTGCTCCTCTCTCTCTTTACCTTCATCTCACAGAATCCCTCTCTTCATTCAAGATGGCAGCTCCAACACCACCTTCTTCATAAAGCTGTTCTTGCTTCCCTACTTTAAAGTTCTCTTCCTCCCTAACTACCTTGATTTTGCTAATATATTTATTTTATATATATATATATACATATATATATATATATACATATATACTTATCATCTCCCCAATTAAATGTAAGTTTCTTAAAAGTAACTTGTATCACCTGCACCTAGTATAGTAACCTTTCATAGTAAGGATTTAATAAATGCTTTTTTTATTTAAGAAGATATATTCAAGATACTGTAAGGCAAAAAGCCTTTAAGTATATAGATTTATTTATTTATTTATTTTTTGTGGGAAGAAAGCTTCATTTTCCATTCTCTTCTCCATTTGGCCATTTCACTATGGCTAAGAAGATGTTTGGTATGGTGAAAATAACACTAACCTTAGTGTCACACTATCTGTGTTTGAATTCTGACAATTTATTACCTGAGCATTCTTGGAGGAACTGTTTACTTCTCTGAACCTCAATTTATTACCCAATGAGGATATTAGACTAGATGTCTGGTAAAATCCATTCCATATATATATATATATATATATATATATATATATATATATATATATACATATATATATATATATATACGTATATATATATATATATAAATCATTTTGTTTCACATCTTCAATTGTCATCTTTTTAAACTAATTTAAAATTTAGTGATCAAAGAATGTTTCAGTTCTAATCACTTCAAGTTGCTTTCTTTTATTTTCAGTAGAATTGAAAACATCTTGGCTCTATATAGTAGACTATGATAACCATGAAGATTTGTAGTTTCATCTGTTTAAATACTCCTTTCACAACCTCATCCATAACTTAGCAATGTTTACCATTCATCACCCACCTAGAGGCAAAAATATGATGACTAATCCTTTGGAATCAGAACCATGGACTGGAGCTTAGATCACAGACATGTCTTACATTGGACTTAAGGAGTATTCATTATTCTTATTTGAAAATAATAACAGTTAAGAATAACAATGCAGTAACAAACACTGACAGAATCTACCTAGAACCAGTGCCAATAATTCCAGCTTCTTCTCTTCAGCAAAACAAAACAGCAAAAAACTATCCTTTCAAGAATCTATTTGTATACTTCACCTTGAGGAGTACCATATTGAATAAAATAATTTGTTCATAAACTCCAACCTTTGGGATTTCTAACTGTGAAGGAAGGAAACTCTTCAGGACTGAGGAGGGAAGTGGCACATACTAATTTCCTTTCTTTTAACCTTGTATTCTTCAGCTATGATTATCTACTAGTCATAAACCCTCAAACACCAAATATAAGGATACAAAAATAAAAAACTAATTCTGGGGGCTACATAAACATAATTAGCATTTACAAAAATCTTATGAGGTCTTTGTATAGTTTAAAATAAGTTATAGTCAGGGCACTTTTAAATGTTTTTAATGTTAAAGCTGATGGCTACCACCTGCCTCAGTTTTCAAAAAGTATATAAGAGATTTCATACTTAACTTTTAGAACTGTCCTGCTTGTTTATGCTTCTAAATAATTCTCTTTAGCTCCTTTCTATGCATTAAAAAATGTTACAATGGGCCTTTTATTATTTTTTTTCATTGCTAATGCTAACAGTGACCATGCCCCAAAATAAATGCTCTGTACCACATTTTTTCCCTCCAACACTTTTAAGTTAGGAGAAGGGTAATATGTTTCAACATTAGCTCACTGGAAACATAGTTGATCATTACATTGGTCAGGATATAAAAAGGGAATAAGATGATAAATAACAAATTTATAAGCTTTCAAATATAGGTCATTGGCATAAGTATTACTAGATTTTTTTTTAATTGAAATACAAAGTGCTTTATAGCACATGAAGTATCATCAAAATGTTTGGCTATGTTGATGTTAGTGACCCATATTTGAAAGCCTAAGAATTTACTTATTATTAATTTTCCTGGCCAGTCAATGTGTCTGCAAAATAAAACTTTCATAAAACTTGCTAACAGCTACATTTTTAATTATTTTTCTAGAACTCACAATGAATATGAAACCACAAACAATTTTATAAATTGGGGGTGGGTAGACATTTGTCCCAAAAGCCAAAGAAACGAATGCTATGGCCATTATAAACAACATAACTTCTAAAAACTTTTTTTTTTTAAATCAAGAGTGTTAAGAGATAAATGATGGCCTCATTCCAAAGCACACATTTCCTCTTCCCAACACCATGACAAGTGTTGATATCACTAAAATGATACTGAAAATGAATGCAAAGTAACATCAATTTTTTAAATGTTGAGGAAAGTAAGATGATGGATAAAGTCACAAAAGTCTTTTAAATCTTTCCAGTGCCTCTAAAACCTAAAGTGGATTTCTCCAAATTGCTGCAATTTTATCATTTCAATAATTTAGTTATGTCCAACTCTAAGATACTGGAATGATATACCATTTCTTTCTCCAGTAAGTTAAGTCAAGTAGAGGTTAAGTGACTTGGCCAGCATCACACATATAGTAAGTATTTGAGGCCAGATTGAATTGTTGTATTACCTTCTAACAATGATGATGATAATAATATTAACTATGATAATCCTCTTCTATAAAAGCAATCCATTTCCTTGATTTAAAAAAAAAGAATAAACAAATGGAATAAGAAATCTTCTCTCCAAATTCCAATGTTAATTTGTCCCATCTTTTCCTTTGACTCCTTTGCCAAAGAGTAATCAAAATTATTATTTCTAGCCCATGTACTTTTAAAGAAAGTTAGTAGAATTCTCTTAAAGAATGATCTCCAATCACAGTATGATTTTTCCAAATAGTCTAAGAAAGCTGGGTGAATTAAGCACTGGCATTTCCTATCCCTTTTGCTAATCACATCAAGCTCCCTAATTTCTAACTGTAAAATCAAATGTCTTAGTGTCTTTCTACTTGCTGAGGCTTCGCAAATAGCCCCCTCATATTAAAGATTCAGTGGCTGTGCTTTCAATGAAACGGCTTCACTGGCAGGTGCCTGCTGGTTTTTAGGTTTTAAACGGTACCATTACTATCATTTATAAGGATAACATCACAATTAAGAATGTATGAATAATTTAAAATTGAGTAGCATTCAGTTTCACAGTCTGCCTGCCATGGAGGTTTGAAAGTGCAAGGTCTTTATTTTATTACAAAACACTGCCTGTCTGGGTAAAGAGGAGATGAAAAGTTACTAATTTCAGGCTTTAGTTCAAACCCTTTAATCTTACAAATAAGTGCCTTCAGTGAGGACTTTGTTATCTCCTAAAGCCTACCCAGAATTGTTCATCTTTTTTGTTTTATCCCAAGGTTCTTACCTTATCCTAGGTGAGCCAAATGAAACAAAGGGGGAATCCACTGGAGGAAGTGATTATTTAATAGAGCTTTCCTTTTTAAATCCTAACTTGTGCTGTTGGCAAATATTATGAAACACGATCATTTCATTGCCATAAATAATGTTATATAATTAAAATTTCATTCCGCAGTTGAGAACAGTGTGATAAACTGTTTGCGAATTGGTGATTCTATTTATTAAAAACAGAGGCATTAATTTTGACACATTGAATTATAACCTAGACAAACAGATCTTGTTTTTTAATTAAATGTTTATATTTTATATGTTGTTGTATTTTCAACACCAAGATTTAATATAAAATACTGTGTTTAATATAGAACAGAGGACAGTTTCAGCAAGGACCAGTCCAGGGACATATGTGGATAATCCCTGTTAGTATTCAAAAGCAAAACCTCGGAAAACATTTTTTCTTTGTGTCAAACCTGGCCCTTCTCATAGGACTTTTCCATAATCTCTCACTTACCTGCTTTCTTCTCATCCTAATATCCCAGCAAGGCTTCTAGTCTGTTGCTGCATTACTTACTTTCTGATGATGAAGCAGAGCTGAATATTAAAAAAAAATAATAATAACAACCATACTGCTCTGAGCTTTCCTTCACATTAAGCTACATTTAATATTCATTTCACATTTTTTTCTATTAATTAAAAGTAAACCGTGTATTGTATGGTACATTATCCCTCTAACAGCCCCATGTGGAGATCATGAAGTGGAAGACTAATGGTGTAGACTTTAGCATTTAGTTTTAACCAGAATAATTTACATATCTGTGAGAAGAGTCCAAGGCATGTGTAAATAAGCAGAACTCTGAGATACCAAGACCCTTGCTTAGTTTACTATGGACTGCCAGGCTTTGGGCTGTGTATTTATTCCATCAGTCAGCTAATTTAATGAGACTTTATACAGCATCCATTTCTGCAGAAGAGACAAAAGTTATTATTAAGGAGAGGCATGTGGCAGTAAGAAAAATGTGTTTGTTTGCTTTTTTTATTCTATTACCCCAAGTAGCAAAGGTGATCCCATTCACTGTTCATTAAAGTTTACCTTTATAATTTATCAAAGGAGACCCATATCAACAGTTTTATGCTGAGATTTCAAAATTGGAAACATTAAAATTTGATACAAAATGCCAGAGATTTGGGGGTGCTTTTTATTAGAAATAGCTTACATGGCTTGGCTTTAATCTATAGATTTTATTAATGTTCAACTCTATTAAAGAGCTGTAGGAAGTACATTAAAGAAAAGTCATCAACTCTGCAATGGCATTTTACCTTCAAATGGCTAGAATTTTTAGCGAATTCTAAGAAGAAAAGTATGTTTGTGAAAAAAAAAAAGTTTTTTTTTAATATCAAAAAAAATTTCTAAGGAACTCATGTGATCATCTTTTTCATTTTCATTATTTGCAAAACTAGGAAAATATTCAGACATAAACTATTCTAAAGTATTTGTGTAACTTTGTTCAGATGAAATGTATTTTTATTTTTTACAAATTATGGAATCAGAATTTTGTATTCTAATTAGACTTGTGTAATCATCTTTTTAAGTGTGTTTTTGTGAATAAATTGCTCATGTTTGACAAGTGTTCTCAAGGTTTTGAATACATACAAAGACTGGGTTTGCATAATGCCAAATATCCAGGAAAAAAAAAAAAAAGGAGGGAGTCATAAAAATATATAGTTCTTAATTAGAATTCTCCCAAATATTCAGATCTTGTGCCTCATTCAGGTAGTACCACAAAGTTCAATGAATAATCAAGATAAATATCTAGGTAGTATGTTTCTAAAAACAATTTTGCCTCTGAATGCCCAGGTAACTGAAGCAAAGTTGATTTATATGAATTGAACAATCCATGTAATTGTCTACATAGTCAATTTCACTTTGTGGGATTCACAATGGATTTGAGTATATTTAGAATTGACGGACATGGTGCTGTCCTTTGGGTGGGGGAATCTTTTCTAAACCAAACCAACTGCAAGATAACACAAATTTCTCAAACATCGACACTGCATTTTTACATGGCCTCTTCAGTGTTCACACTCCTACAAAGGCTGTCAGACCTGCTAAATGGCATAGCCAACTTTCTCTTGAATCTTTTCTTATAATACAATGATACATAAGTCTACAACATTACAGCATTTGACTCCTTAAATACCACCCTAAAAAAGCCCTCTAAATACAGAACTTAAATAACAGTCTATAGGACAAATTTGGTCCAGTGCCACAGAAATGCCTGCAACTTTTCATCCCCTTTGCATATCATAATCACATTTCAAACTGCAACACAGTTACTGCTGCAGTTAAAATCGCAAAAAGAAAGTGTGTTTTTACCTTTGATTTTGAACACTCTGACATGTAGATAGCTTTATTATCCAAATCACTGGGTTTCATTTACATAAAAATAAATAAATCTGAAAGCTGTATATACTTCTAACACATTTTCTCTTTTCTTTCCCCTAAAAGGAAAGAAGGATTTTGTATAGCTTTATTTTTATTTAAAATAGTCTTTATTTTGGAGAATATATATACTGTTTTATTTGTGATAAATTCTAGTACTCTATGGATCAAGCCTGAAAAAATGCTGATAGAACTTTTCTGGGATTCCTTGGACAAAGTTAAGTCAATGAGCTAGGGTCTAGAGAGATTTTAACTGAAGAAAGAGAGAGAGAGAGAGAGAGAGAGAGAGAGAAAGAGAGAGAGACAGAGAGACAGAGAGACAGAGAGACAGAGAGACAGAGAGACAGAGAGACAGAGAGAGACAGAGACAGAGAGAAGAAAGAAGAAGAAGAAGAAAAAGAAAAAGAAGTATTAATAGCAGTAGCAGCAACAGTAACAGCAGCACTAAAAGAAAAAAAAATCCACTAACAATAACTGTCAAGTTTTAAAAATTATTTTAAAACCTCTTCTTAAGGTCATAATAGATGCCCCATCCTCTTTTCGAATGAACAAAGAAAAAAGGAAGAAAAGGAAGAGAGGAAATTGACTTATATTTTATATCCATTTCCATTTTGTCATGAACTCAAACTGTTTCAATAGATGCTTTAGCCCATGTCATTTTTTTTTCATGTCATTTTTTAAAAAATAAAACTGCTCTTTAATTAACATCATTTTGGCCAAATGTTTGATTTCTAATGATGTGATTTGGGGTATTTTGTTTGGTTTTTAATGATATGATGCTGTCTCGTCCTTCCTCTTTCAACAAAGAGTTATGATGTTGGTACTTAATGAGTAAATCAAAAGATTAGTACTTTGATTATGTTACAACAAATACTCTGGAGCCTACCTGTTATAAGATATTCCTATGCATTTGTAATAAAACTTCCCAGGACAAGGCCTAAGAAAGCTTGAATTTATATAAAACTTCATAAGTTGCAAAACACTTTACATATAGCATTCCATTCCATTTTTTTCTATCACATCCCACCCTTTACTGGATTATGTTATTTCATCCTTGGGGACAGAACAGCTAAAATAAACTAATCCTTTAGCAAGTTCAGGACACTGAGAAATTCCTTAACTTAAGATATGGCAGTTTTAATCGCTTTTACATATATGATTTTATTGGTATTTTAAGGTAACTTTCTATGTTAAAAAGAGATACAAAAATATAGCAATGTGATTTATTACTATCAACTTTAGATTATAAAAATTTATAAGCTCTATTATTTTAAAAAATAAGCTAGAACATGGCTTTTCCTGAAAAGCCTCTTATAATGTTCAGTTTTATATTTTGAATGTTATTATTATTTAAATAATGCTAGTTTAAGATGATAGCAATCGGTACTGGAATGCCCTGCCATGTAGTATATTTCCTCCCTATTAATAACAGCCTTCTGAGCATACATAGTCACTTTCAGAGTTTTAAGCAATTAGTTTGCAGATGTCACTAAATAAATGGCATTCATTCCTTAAGCAGGAACCATACCTGTTAACCATCTCAGCCTATTCTAGCTTTAAAGCTGGGCTTGATGTGCACAGCATGCTCAAAAACTGTACTCACAGTTCAAATGAGCTGGATTACAGACCATGACCACTGAGACCCTCACATGACAAAGCCTTTGTGTAATTAATATGCAGGGTAAAATGCTCCCTGGACTGCTGCTAAAGCGATTTAAATCATGCACATAAAAAATGTAATCACAAATTTAGCATGGTGGACCTAGTAGTCACACTGTGCTTGATTGCATAGAAGGTTCCAAGTGTGTTTTAAATGTCCTTTAAGATTGAGATTAGGACTTGTACTTACAAGATGCATATTAATCTAAAACTCAACATTTTTCAGTGTGGGATCACAGTAGGAGAACATTATGGGCAATAGAGGTTCATTCTAATCCCAGTAGGTAATTACACTTTGAAATAATATTCTTTAATTAAATCTTGTTTGCAGTTGATTGATTTAAACACTAAATCTAAAAACCTAAATTTGAGTTTTTATCAATTTTTGATGCTTATTGCACACAACTTGGGCTTTAATTGATGTTTCTGAAGTTTTTAAAGCTCTTGTCCACCGTATCCTGGTTGAATTGAGTGTAATTACCAGCATCATTCTTTAGCACTCTCAGTGACTTCCACTGGAAACTCAATAAGTTTGAGCATTTTATAAAATTTAATATGTATATGAGATGCATCTAACATAAAAATGTCCACATCTGACTTAGTGGAGGGGAGGGTGAGAAGGATTCTCTGATCATAATGAGCAAGTATACAACCTAAGTGACTTTACCATACTGTACTTATGGGATCTGCTTTCTTCAGCATCCACCATTTTTCTCATATTATAACATGAAAATCAAACCATAATGCCACTGATGTTACAGGCTATAAATAGCAGGGCAGGTATCTATCTGGTTATCTGATGTCAGAGGTTATTTTCATCATTTAAAAAATAAATATAACATTAAACAACAAAAAGAAAAATTCCTTACAGTTGTTCATAATGAGCCATTCTTTAACAATACAAGTGAACTGTTTTTGTGATTGCATTTCTCTTCTTACCTTTTGACATAACATACAAAAGCAACTCTTAAGAAACCTATTGTATACATTTTAAAATGAATTCTTTTTGTGTTCAATGATCTATATGACCCCAGCTCTGTGAAATAACTGTTAAAAGTGATACATTTTGCTGTCACCAATGTGAAGTAATGGGGTGCTGACATGTAACATTAATGTCTAATTGAATTTTATTCTTGTAGATTTTGGAACTCTTTCAATTCCTCAATCTCTTGACATAAGTGCTTTTTTCTAGAAGAAAGTTGTGAAAAATTTCATGTTGCACAACCTGAAAAAATAGTCTAAAATACATTCTAATTTAGTAAATGATATTATGTCAAAGATGATCAAAGAGCTTCATAATTTGTTGTAAATTTGCAAATTACAATGGTACTTTAATAAGCATCCATACAACTAACCAAGTTTTGTAATATAAACTATGTAGCATATACCCAGAAACACAAAATTAGATCTGTTGATTTAAGGGTTATGATTAAAAGGGGTTGATCATGTCTGTTTCTACAAAAATCTACACATACAAGGATCAATTGGTTTGGTTCCAGAGTCAGCTATGCCCATCATTTGGCATCTTGTACATGTAGCCCAGTAAATTACATTCATGAAGCCATATTTAATAACAGAAAATTCACATTTTACAACAATTGCATTTGTCATTGCTGAAAAACAAACTAGCATGTAGAATGTTTTATTACAATGACTACACTCTTGTGAGAAATGATTAAGTCACTATGAGAGAAAAGTAAGACCATAAGACCTCATTCACCATAACACAAATATTAATCACACATAAATAATACAGGTGTCTTACAGTAAGCCACATTCCCCTAAAATATAGATTATACATCCTGGGGGCAAACAGTAACATAACAGACTTGAAATAAATCCCTCAAGCCATGGTGGCCAAAAGAAAATCATTTATATCTTGACAGATTAATGTACTTTTTGGTTATGCATAGCTGATGAAAATATTTACACCAATATCAGTGAGTGGAAGAAAAATTAAATCTGACTAATCGACCTGTTCAAGGTATGATTTTTAATTTCAGAGAAATTTTTATAACTACTTCACATAACAAATATGCTTCTAACAATTCAATTGCATTTATTCATTTGTAATTATTCTGACCCAGCTTAAAAATAAGTCATGTTCTCAATTTAAAGGGGAGTTTCTTTGAATACCATTATGCCCCATTTTCAGAAAAAAAGGCTATCAACAAAGATTTTCAGACTATAGGGCAAAGGGACAGCCCAAAGGATTTATGTCCCATTATGGATACTAGAGTCTTACTTTTTATATATTTATATTACTTCCTGGAAATCCAACTGTACTATACACCCCTGGGGTTCTTTAAAAGAAAGAAAAATAATAGAGGACCCTAATTTCTGCCCATGAAGATTTTAACACCAATTGGGGAGCTGAAGAGAAACTAAGCAACTCTGGGATCAACATAAGAAAATATATCAAAAATGAGCTTCTGGGGGACTAAACAGCAGGAAAGGGAGGAATCAGTTTGTTTTTCACATCCTACAACAAAGAAGCAGAAGGCTTATTTCACGGACTGCCATAGGGCATAATCTTCACATGAAAAGTGAGAAGATCATATAAATAAAAGGATGGTAACGGCCCACATACTTCCTTCCCTGTAGCCTGCAGAAATGTCCCATGAGGCTTCCCTAGATAGTTTTTGACTCAGTCCTACTCTCCCAAGTTTCTACAATCATTGACCTTCTTTCCTCTGCTTCTCCTCCTTCAATGATCTCAAGACTTTGGAGGGAAAAAAATTAGTTCTTTCCATATGAAAAGAAAATTTTGTACCTTACAGTACCAGTGTTGGATGAAATTACATGGAGAAGAGTAGATAGGAGAATTAACCTTGAACTCATTCATGAGTTCACATAGTAGAACAATTCTGCAAAACTCAATCTTGTCAGCTTCTTCACACAACTTTACAAAAAGAATGAGATCAATGAGGCCTTTAAGGTGCCAGATGTGTCAATATGCTTAAAACCTACAGAAATTTAAGGGAAGAATTAAGGTGCATGGAAGAAATTGGTTTCCACAAAGTACACAAAAGGATTTTTATAATTTATTTATAAAATATTTATAAATTTATTATTCTTTGAGATATTGGGTAGATATTCTGTGGTATATTTTCCCAAAATCCAGGGCATAAACAAATGCAAGGGGAAACATTATTTGCAATGAAGTTTAGTGAAAGAGAAGAAAAATAAAGGAGATTAAAAAATAATACCATAGATTTACAAAGTGTAGTTATCTTCCAAAGGTCTTAAAGTACTTTGCTTCTTTGTTAGGACAAAAAGACTGCTATGGTGTTTTATTTATGCTATTTCCAGATAGAATGAGATTATATTCTAGCAGATCTATCCTGCCAAAGAGATTAAATGGGAATGTCTTTTTATTTATGCTCTTCTAGTTGTTCAGTTGCTTGACCTCATTTGGGATCTCTTGGCTGAGATACTAGATAGGTTTGCCTTTTTTTCTAGCACATTTTATAGATAAGGAAAATGAAGCAAAGAGAGTGCTTGAGGCCTGATTTAAACTCAGTTCTTCCTGATCCCAGGAAGTCATTTTATTAGAGACACATAAAGTCTTGTGACCGAATCAATAAGTAGGCAACTGTAGCATAATTTATGCTTAGTGCCTAACACTAAGTAGATGCTCAATAAAGATGTATTGATTAATCATTTAAAATATAGGCAAAGCCCAGACCCAGATTAAAATGTAATTGTGAAAAATTTGACAAGATAAATAAAAATATAATATAATATAGATAATGTTAACTTATGGTTTTCTAAATCAATAAATATTCTACAATCTGTTTCTATTTGAGTTTGATATCACTAAAGTACTACATGATGAAAAATTCATGTAGATACTTAACAAAAGAAATGAAGTCTCTTGATTGGTGCATAGCAATCAATCAGTTAATAGACATTTATTAAGAGCTTACTGCATGCCAGGTACTATACTAAAGTCTGGGAATACAAAAGGAGCCAAAAGATAATCAGTCCCATAAAGGAGTTAATAATTTCATGAGGGGGAACATCAAGCAAACAAATATATACCAAAAAAATGTAGAAGATATTAGGAAGTAAATACGATAAGGAAGAGGTTGGGAAAGGTTTCTTACAAAAGAGAGGATTTGGTACTAAAAGGAAATCAGGAAAACTAGGAGGCAAAGTTGAAAGAACATTTCAGATGTGGGAGAAAGATGGAGAAAATACCTGAAGCTAAGAGATGAAGTATTTTGTTGATGAGACACCAAGAGACCAATGTCACTGGATTGAAGATTATGTTCTACAAAGTAAGGTGTAAAAGACTGGAAAGATAAGAAACGCTTTGAACATCACAGGATTTTGTGTTTGATGCTAGTGATAGGTATACCCTTTAGAGTTTAGTAGGGTAGTGACCATGCTTTAGGAAAATCACTTTGCTGACTGAATAGAGTCTAGATTGGAGTGGGAAAGACACTTGAAGCAGGGAAATGCACTAACAAACTATTGCAATAATTCAGGAGAGAGGTGATGAAGGCTTGCATCTGGATAATGGCAGTACCTGAGAAAACATAATTTTGAGAGTAGAATTGGCTGATGAGATCCTTGGATTTCTTTGTGAGACATATTCTCTGTTAAGGCTGCCTCCAGAGACCCTAAGGAAACCTTAACAGAGAATATTACATTTTTCTGAAAGAGAATATTACAAGTTACAGAATCATAAGAACTGGTTTTTGGACATATGAAGTTCATATCCCATTCCCATTGTACAGATTAGAAGACCTGAAGGGCTTTTACAACAGCTGATTAAAACAATAAGTGTTAGTGTTTCCATCTGGTTTTAACCAGATGGAAAAAAAGTGATTTCTTTAACTTCGAATCAAATTGCTTTCTAAAGACAGCAAGCAGTCATTTAACTAAAGGGTTATAAGGCTGCAACAGTAGTAGGCACAATATTGGCATCATCCATTTCATTTTGACAGACATTGTAGACACTATTGCTTACAACGTGTACACAATGAGTGAAGTTCAGAGAAGAATTTTTCAAGTATCACACATATTTTTAAAAATCAGATTCAGAATTCCAATCCAGTATACTGGGCCCAGCAATCTTTCCACCACACCATTCTAACTCACTGGATTTATGGATCTCTTGATTGAAGTTGTATGCAGAAAATGCTACAAGTAGAGTTAGAAATTTGTGTGACCTTGATATATTTTAAGAGATTTGAACTATTATTCTAAGTAACATGATAAGAGTATTGTGACATTATTTCTAGTAGTTCAAATAAGGGTATAAACATAGTCTTAGACCTAAAGCTAAAGCTATTCTTAGACCTTAAGATCCAACTTGGGTACTATGTCTTCTATGAAGTCTTCCTGAGTCCTTATTTTGACCCATTCTTTTAGCTAATAATGTTATCTTTCTCCTCAAATTTCTCATAACACTTCCCTTGTTTTTGTTCTTTGCACTAATCACATTCTCCTGTATCTCTTAAATATTTTCATGCATGTATTTGTCTTTGTTAGGTAGCAAGTTTTTTGAGAGAAGGATCTGCGTTATATTGATGTTTATAGCCTTAGTGTTTACCATCTTGATTTACACCATATCTAGTTTGGCCTATAGCCTCCTTTCTTCTCTTATATTGATATGATAACATCATTAGGTGTTCCTTATTCCTCTCCAAATTACTTGGATAGTTTAGATGATGTAAAAATATCCATAAAGAAAACTCTTTCTCTCTGATGGGGAACCAGAGGCACTTTAACCAAGAGGATCAAGAGAGTGTATTTGAGGTAGGATGCTCTTTCCCTTTTCCATTTTTATCCTCTGAAGCTTGTTTTCTTCTACTACCTTCTGTAACTTCCTGTTCCTCTCTTCAATACTGTAATTCCTCACATTTTTCTTTTTACTTTCTAAATCTCTTTTGCTTCCTCATTTCTTCTACTACTTCTATAATCTAACACCTTTTTCTTCCAAATTTTCCCTTAAGTTGCTTTATCTCCATTCCTTTCACTGCATGATAGAACATCTTTGCAACTTCGAGATTTGTCCCCCTGTATCCATGTTCCTTTGTTTCTCTTCTTTGTCCTTTCTTGACATGAGAAACAAAGCAAACTATATCTTGGGGAGATTCTGACTTATGCCTAGCCTATAAAACCTTAGCATGAATAGCACTTAGTGAATTGACCAGCTGTTTGTAATAAATAGATTGTCTTCTGCCACCAGGTTCAAAATGCATGGAAAATAACATTCTCACAGAATCTCATAGTTGGAAGGGAACTCAAAGTTCAGATAATCCAATCCATACTTTCGCAAGAATCCCTTCTGACCAACAAAGGTTATGTAGTCCCCTTATAAGATGGTATAAAAAAGGGGGAAGGAAACTTAGAGATCATATACTCTACCTTACTCTATATACTCATTTTATGGAGCACACACTGGATATGTGACTTCCCCAAATTCACATGGCTTGGAAGTGGCAAAATCCTTTGCTAGCAAATCCGTAATGAGGGAGAATCTATCAGCTCCTAAAGCAATCCATTCTGTTTGTGGAATTCTTTAAGAAGATTTTCTTTATTGTAAACCTGTGTGGTACGGAAATGGTGAGGGGTCACCATTTAATAAAAAAGCTGGAGAGAGCTCTAGAGAAAAGCAAAGTTTATTGTACATTCTCGCGAGAAGGGCGTCCCACTCTTCGAGTAGACTTTCGAAGAGAGGAAGCGCCTCCTGTGGGCAGGACAGCACCTTTAATCCCTAACGCAAAACGCCCCCTCCCACCACTGACTCTCATCCTCATTGGCTGAGAGTCTTACATTCTAAACGCGTGATCTACCCATGAATTTGAACTTGACCAATAAGTACATAGTTGCCCATATTTGGATGAAATAGGGAGATATCATAGGAGGGGAAGGCAATGTCCTTTACTTGAACTTCAGAGTCCTTCAGACCTACTAGAACTCTGAAGTAGATGAAGCCTTACTCGATTTTCACAACTGTCTTGAGAGATCTCACCTCATCTCATTCAAACCTAAACATAACAGTATTCCATGTCCACTTATTCCTAGTAATTCTGTCTTTAGGATACAAGCAAAATAATGTTTGTTCCATACTCAAAAATGTGTTTATTCCATACAGTCCTTCAGGTTTATGAAAATCTAAGTATTATGGAAGAAATATCTATTCTTTGAGTTCACATATTAGGTAACTTCTGCCAAATACATATTTACCACAATGCAAAAATTATTACGGTAAAACCTAGGCTTTATTATTATTGTTCTCAATCATAAATTTAGGCCTTAAAGAAAACATGAGCCACAAATAAAATTATGTCAGAGTGACAGAGAAATAATTATTTTTTACTTAGTGCTATCTTTTTTATTGTCATAAAAAAGAGAAATTAGATCCATAATCCCATGCTTCTTTTAATGTCATAAAATTTGGATAAATTTAGTTAAAAATAAGCAAAGTCTTAAATATCCCCTAATGAGACAAACCTCATCAAACATACTCTATAGATAAACTAAGTCAGGTTACAGATTAAATTATATTTACAGAGAAAAATAACCTAATTGAGAAGGAAAATTTACATATCCCTTAGGAGTCAAGAATAGTGGAGATGCTTCCTCTGACTTATCTAAGGAATTCTTAAGATTCTTACGTAAATTTTTACAAGTCATGAAACAACTTTTATTCAGTGGTATTAATATTCAAGCAGACTTTTAGTTAATAGTGAGCAGGGAACTATTTATATTTGAGTTTGATAACACTGCTTCACCCTATTACATTATGCTAAGAAGACAAGAACATACCCTCCCCGACCATCAAATAGGTGCCAATCCCTACTCACCCATATTCAGCCAAAAAAAAAAAAAATGCAAAATAAAATTGAGAATAAGGCTTACTCTGACACTGCTGGACTCCCATAGCTCCACCAAAACCCTGATCTCATTCTCTTCTGACTGGTACCTGCCTGTACTCTGACTGATTCTGTGGACATTGATTATGGCATATGTACTGTGAGGTCACTTGCTTTCCATTATGTCTTAAGTTTCTTTATTTCTTAAAAAAAATTTAAACTCCTTTCTATATTTTCACCATCATTTTATGTTCTTCCCTCCAAGTTCTCTATTCTGTAGCTGAACCAGATGAGCCTGTCCTAGACACACCCTATACTTCCTGCTTCTTCAGTTAATTCAGTCTGTCCTTCTGTGTAGAAAATCATTCTCTCCTTTCTCACTTGTTGACTTCCTATCCATTATTCAAAATGTAATTCAAATATCACCTCCTTTTAAAAGTCTTCCCACATCCTTCATCTGTAGTGACCTTCCACTTCTGCCCTCACATGATTTGCTGTAATAACTATAGCAATATGCATTTTTCTTACTCTTTTATGAGATTGTAAACTCCATGACAGCAAGAACAATATATTAAAAACGTTTTTTTTTTTTTAATGTCCCAGAGCCCTCAAGCACATATTATATATTTAATACTATTTCTTTTAAATTGAATTAATTCCTTCTGAGATTAATGTATAGTAGATAGAGCACTGGACCTGGAATGAGGAAGACCAGAATTCAAATTCAGACACAGACATGTACTCCCTTTGTGACCCGGAGCAAATCATTTAACTTCTACCTTCCTCAATTTCCTTGGGGGTAGTGGATAATGGATAGGGTACTAGAGAAGAAGTCAGGAATTCCTGAGTTCAAATCCCATGCTCAGAAATTTACTAGTCCTGACACCTGCAGCAAGCCACTTACTTTCTTCCTGCTTCAGTTTCCTCTTATGTAAAACAGAAATAAAAATAGGACCCACTTCTCTGGCTTGTTCTGAGAATCAAAGGAAATAATGCATGTAAAGGGCTTAGCAAAGTACAATATAAATATTATCATCATCATCAGCCTCAATATCCACACCTTTCTTCCCTACAGTAGAATGTCCTATGCCTTAAAAGTTAAATCAATTGTGCCAGACTTGGCTTAACTTGCCTGGCCTCATCTTGGAACTAAACATGCTTAAACATTTAACAGAACAATCTCCCCCAAAGAATACCCTGTGGTCATATTCACAGACAGTTAAAGCAAATGGGGTGAGATATGGAGATATTTTCCAAGGATATTTGTATTATGCTATTTATTCCTCCATCCAGCTTTATGTACAGACTGACTACAAGTAAGCAACTCTATAATATGATTCTAGAAACAAGAGTGACCAGAATAATCCTTACTCAGCTACTAGTTCTCATCTAATATTTTAACTACAAAATTTCATTGCTTTATCTTAACTTGGGAGATTATAAATATTGTTCCTATCCTTTAAGAGATAATTTATATCTTATCAATCACTAATATGTTAGTATGAATAATAAGGTGCAAATGGAGGAGAAAAGGAGAAATAAGTATTTACATAGTACCTACTATGTGCTAGGCACTATGCTAAACCCTGAAAAATGAGAGAACTGAGACACTCACTGGGAAAGCAAGGATGCCCCCAAGGAAGTAAAGAGCAAGGAAGGACAAACATGTAAATTTAACAATTTTGCCCAAGGCTTTCCCAATCCAAGATCAAGAATATCACTGCAATAACTCTTCTGCTCTATCCTAGCCTAAAAAAACAAAACAAAAAAAAAAAAAAAACTTTGTTCTCACATAAAGTGAAAGAGCATTATTGCATATAAATTTCTAGAAAAGGAAAAGCATTTTAAATGGAAAAAAATAATTATAAGGTATTTTGTTTTAATTTGTTTTGTTTTGTGTTTTTCAATTAAACCTTATTTTTCTTTGCTATGCATCAGAGAGAGATAAGCATTTTTGTAGGGAGATAAGAATATTTTCCAAGCAATCAAGAAAACAACAAACATTTATTAAGTGCTTAATGTGCTAAGCTGGGGAAGCACAAAAACAGACACAAAAAACAGTACCTGTCCTTAAGGAGTCCAGTAAGATTTGATTGATAATATGTAAATGTCTATGAATGAACAAGATATAGATCAAATAAATTGGAGATAAAGGCACTAAGATTAAGGAATAACAGAAAATGTATAAAGCAATGGGGGTTTCCAAAAAAAAAAAAAAAAAAACATAGAAAAGGTCTCTTGAAGAAGTTGGGATTTAAGTTGATGAAGGAAGACAGGAAGTGAAGATGAGGTAGAAAAACACTCTAGTCTTGGGAGACAGCCAAGCCAGTTCAAGGGCCACGAATTGTAAAGTTGGAGTGTTTTTTATGAAGAACAAGTGTCCAATAGAGACAGATGCAGATGTAGAAAGCCTGGAACAATTGGAAAGAGCCAGGTTTTGAAGGAATTTGAATACTAAACAGAGTAGTTTTATAATGCAGAAGAAAGTGAGCAAGATAAAGATTAGAGAGTATTCAATACAGAATTTATTAAATGGAGAGATTTACTGGGACCAATAGATCCATGGTTGGTCCCAGAGCTGAGCGAGACTATCATTTCAAAGAATCCAGCCCTGAATATCTGAAAAAGCATTCTTTTATGGGGTAACAAGAACAATGACATAATGGGGGAGGTACCTGGATGGGGATGACCTAATAGGGGGAGGCACCTATGATGACATAAGGGAGGGAGAGGCTCCTGATATTCTAAAGATATCTAAAAGGGATAAAGACCTTTATCCCATCAAACATTAAGAGGGAATAAGTATAGCCTAAGGTCTAAGATATAAAACCTTTATCTTAACATTAAAAGGGAATGGTTATAACCTGAGGCAGAGTAACTGAACAGGACAATTAGGGAAACTGGGTCAGGACTTTAAAAGAGAATAGTAGCACAACAGTTTCTGTTTGACCCAGGAGATAACAGGTATCTACTGAGGTATATTGATTTGAAAGAGGAGACAATTAGGTAGTGTCAAATCAGATCTGTGCTTTAGGAAAATCACTGTGGCAGATTTTAAGGCAGGGAGGCCAATTAGAAAGTTATTGTAGTAGTCTGGGCAAGAAATTATTTGGGTATGTATTAGAATGCTAGCTCTGATAGCCACTGGAAAGAAAAAAAAAAGTCATATACAAGAAATTGTTAGGATTACTAGGTGAGAACTCAGGTTGTCTGGACAGTGACAAGGTGAGAATTCAGGTTGTCTGGACAATTACAAGGTGAGAACTCAGGTTGACTTGATAGAAGGAGCAAGCTCATTGGCTGAAGTGGTTCTTCCCAGAAGCCCTTGCATTATCCCACGCCCATTCTCTGGGAGGATAAAAGAGACAGCATTGGGCCCAGAGAGCAGATTGGCCTGGAGAAGGATAAGAGCTGGAGGAGATTCAAGAAGAAGACTCTGCACTACATCTGGCTTGACGCAGCTCTCTGCAGGAAGGGAAGTCACTTCTCTGGACAAGAGTTAACAGCAACTGCCTGGAGACAACGGTTCACTACAAGAAATATTGCAAAGGAAGAAACTACAAGATTTGTAAACAGGTTGTCTGAGTAAGGAACAGAAAATGATACCAGAAATGTAAATCTGAGTAACTGGAAGAGTCTGAGTCAAGGTCCATATTGACCGTACTATGAATATTACAATAAAGGTCCTCCTGTTTTAGAGAATATAGTTTATGAATGTAAATATACAAAGATCTGAACTAACATCAATAAAGAGAAATCTTCAGAGCAGATACTGCCTCCAACAAGGCAGTCTATGACTTCACAAACCTTGGTTCATATCATATCCAGTTATCCCCCTAAACCATTTTTCTACCTTTACTTTCATGCTGTTCTGCTTCTTTCCAACAGAAATAACACTTATTTCTGAAATGGACCTTGAGAAATCAAACTCCCAATCCCTGGATAAGTTAACCTATTCAGCTTTGAAATATCTATTTTTATTTGATTAGTAATAAATACAAACTTAGTCCAACACACACACACACACACACACACACACACACACACACACACACACACACACACACACATATCTTGTTCAACTTTAACCATGTTTGACAGCCCATCCCATCTTCTATTCAGGATATCTTGTCACCTGATCTTTTGCCATGCCTATAACTCTCCTCTATTCTTGCTTTCCACATTTTGTTCTGGCCACAGGAATCTTATCAATTATGCCATTGCTTCAAAAACTGGCAAGTCAAGTAATTGTTTTATGGATCAGTTCATTATCCCTATAACTTCCCACACCAAAGCTTCCTCTCTTCCATATATGTCTCTTGCTAGTTGAAGGTAGGCTCTTTGAAGGCAGGGACAATAACCCAATGCTTAACATAGAAAGAGTTTAATAAATGCTTTTCAAGTCATTGGTAGTTAAGTCCTGGGTAGCTATTTAAGAAACATAGAAGTGATGTTACTTGGGTCAAATAGCTAACCAATCAACCAATAAAATAAGATTTATTAAATGTTTCTTATATGTCAAGCACCATTAAACCCTAGAAGAAAGACAAGAAAAAATCCCTTCTCTCAAGAGTCACAGCCTGGTGAAGACAGCATGCAAACAATTGTGTATAAACAAGATATAAAAAGAACTGGGTGAATTGGTGATAATCAACAGAAGGAAAGCATGAGCTTCATGGGATATTGGAAAATTCTTCTTGTGGAATTTTAGCTAAGATGTGAAGGAAGTCAGGAAATACAAGGGGATAAGAAATCAGGAAAAAGAGAGTTGTCCAGGCTTGGGGGACAGCCAATTGTAAGATGGAGTATTTTGTGCAAGAAGCAGTAAGGAGGCCAGTACTCATGGATTTCACAATATACAGAGGGAAAGAGGAAGAAGTAATGAATGCATATGACGATTGAAAAAGAAAGAGAGGGGAAGGGAAGGACAAGGACTTTGAACTGCAGAAAAAGGATTTATATTTGATTTTAGTGATCATAGAAGGCCACTGGAGTTCTAGTCTGAGAAAAGATTTGAATCCATTGTTTTCCCCACTCTAAAGCACAATATTTATTAGCTCACACTCCCTTTCAGTTTTAGGCATATTTTTCATATAACAAACAAACAAACAAACAAACAAACAACAATAAAAAAAAAAACTCAGATATTTTCAAAGGTAAAAATCCATTGAGCAAGCCTTTACTTAAGCTACTCTGGCCAGTATGATAACCTTTACCTCCTATAAATCTGTATCATAAGAAATTCAAATCCAAATAGCCCAAGATATTCAGACTATAAATCCTTGAACACATGGGAAAAGTTTCAAGTCACATAGACTTAAGCAAATGTTTGTCTGTTTTCATAATAATAAAAATAATAATAAATCCTCAACTTTGATGACTTCAAGCATTTAAGTGATTTTATTTGTAACCTCACTTTCATTTTCTGACTGGCAATTGCACACATTAACAGCTATGTGCAGTAGAAAAAAAAAAAAAAAGAGAGAGAGAGAGGTGCATAGCAGCTGGTAACCTACTGGACCATTTGCTGGTTTTCACCCTACCATTGTAAGGAGTATGCATCTATTGCTCAAATTTTGTTTTGCAATTATGGCCCCAAAGAATTACACATTCTTTGGACTCTAATCCCAAGTATGCCAAGTCAGTTTAGTGAGGAAAAGTAAATATATTAGACAAATTTTGTACCAGAATATCCAGTCACTGTCAATCTAATGATTCATTATATCTGAAAAAAAAAATGGGATAAGTATTTATGGAACTGTAGATTTCATGACTTATGAAAAGTGTACATTGTTTGAAATCAATATTTTTTTAAATTGAGAGACTAGCATAAAAGGCTGCAGAAGAAAAATTTTTTGTATGTGACCAATTTTATTTTTTGTATTAGATTTATGGATAATTTCATAGTCATTTTAGGAATAATGCATGTTATTTTTGTTTTATTACAAATTA
The DNA here is from genome assembly GCF_048593235.1 of Sminthopsis crassicaudata. Classification (NCBI taxonomy): domain Eukaryota; kingdom Metazoa; phylum Chordata; class Mammalia; order Dasyuromorphia; family Dasyuridae; genus Sminthopsis; species Sminthopsis crassicaudata. The sequence continues at coordinate 460,919,739 of NC_133619.1, read as the reverse complement.
ATGTCTTATTACAAAGTGCTGTATTTGGAAAAATATTTTTTCAGCAATCTCTTGTGAAATATTATGAGTTTGGGTGATTGTGGAAAACTAGTTCCCAATTTCACATAAATTCTATGTGTATCAACATTTATATTTTTTACTTTTGCACCATTTTCTGGTGCAAACCCAGAAAAGTTGAAGATTGACAATTGTAACAACAGCAATTTATATAGTGCATCAAGGTTTGAAAAACACTTTAGAAATAATATTTCATTTTTATCTTCACAAAAATTATGGAACTTGATACTATTATTATCCCTTTTATACAGATGAGGAAAATAAGACAGGCTGGGTTAATTAACTTACTCAGAGTCACTCAGAGTCACATGGCTAATCAGTGTCTAAAATCACATTTAAACTCAAAACTTCCTGACTCTGTGTCCAGTATCATTCATCCTAACAAAAAGACATAAATAGTGATTTTAGTGATCACCTTTTGCATGTATAAATAGAGGGTTTTTTTTTTAGTTGAATTGAACAATAATAAGCCAGACTCTTACCTTTTGAATCTCTGAATAGAGTGTGCATTATCATCTTCAATTATACAAATCAATATCAAATCATATATGAAAAACAATTTTAAAAAGGGAAAGGCTTTGGGCAAGATTTCCAAGATGGGATTTTAATGAGGACTGGAAAGAAACCAAAGTAGCCAGTAAGTAGAGATGAGGAAGGAGACCATTCAAGGCATAGAAAGCAGCTGGTGAAAATATCCAGTCAGGAGATGAAGTGCCTTATTTGTGGCAGAATCAGGAGACCAGTGCCACTGGATTAAAGAGTACATGTTGGGGAATAAGGTAGAAGGAAGGTACGTTCTGAAGAGCTTTGAATACCAGAGGATTTTGTATTGATACTAAAGGCAATGGGAGCCACTCAAGGTTTTTTTTAAGTAGTGATTAATATGATTGGAACCACACTTTGGGAAAATCATTATGGTGGCTGAAGGGAGGCTAGATTGGAACAAGAAGAAACTTAATGAAGGCAGATCTATCAGCAATTATTGCAATTGTCCAGGAAGGACTTGATGAGATCCCTTCATCAAAGTGGCAGCAGTATCAGTAGAAATGGATGTATTCCAACAAATGAGAAATTGACATCAGCAACAATTTGGATATGAGAGTGAGACAGTGAAGAGTTGAACATATCTATGTTGTGAGCCTGAGGAATAGGCAAATGGGTTGCCCTTTACAGTAATAGAGAAGACAGAAGGTGGGGGAGGGCAGGATTTAGGGGTAAGATAACAAGCTCAGTTTGGTTATATGGAGTTTAAGGTATCTACTGGACACTCAGTTTAGGATTTCTGAAAGACAGTTGGAGATATGAGACTGGAGGTCAGCAGAGAGCTTAGGAAAAGATAGATATATTTGAGAATGGTCAGCAGAGAGATAATAAATAAAATCCATGGGAGCTGATGGAATGACCAAGTGAAGTGATACCTCCTGTCATCATAAATTCCCTCTGTTCACTTACAAAAATAGGTCTCTTATGGAGGGTTTAGAATAAAGGATAGTCTATTCTTCCAGTATTTTCTTGTTTTTTCATTGGAACCATTTTCATTTTACTCATGACTTTTCTAGTCACTGATTGTCAATGATTAGTGGGATTTTCTTGGTTAGTAGATGGTAATCTGATGGAAGTCTTTCTAATCTTTGTTTTCAACTGATTGGCTGTTTTCACCATTGGTGTGCCACTCAATCTTAATAACAGCTGGTTGATCTCAACTGACAGCAGTATATTTTAATGGTAGGAAGCAAGGATAAGTGCATACTGCATTCATTTACATAATTTCCCCTTTTCTACAACATTTTAATTCTAAAATAAAGGAGGAGAAATGAGAGTCATTATATGAACATCTGGATCCTGATAGGATGACATGATGGCAACCTGAGAACAAGAATTTCCTATAAGAAGGACTGCTTAAGGAAGCAGGCAATAATTTGCAAGTTGGAGTTTTTCTTTAGAATTTCCTTTCCTTTCAAGATTTAGGGTTGGATTGTAAGAACATTTCCTTCATGGGAAAGGAGATCAGGCAACTAAAATAAAGTCCAATTCCTTGGTAATTTCTCTTCCAGTGTTTGAAAGTATAGGATGTACTCAACAATTCTGTACCTAAAAGAATGTATTTGAGACAGACTAAGACAAGAAGTAGTAGAGCAAAAGGATATTGGATAAAGTAAGGCAATTCATAATGAATATCTCTATATCACCCCACCTCATCAGCCAATGAGTACTCCTTTCGTTTAGCTATTTGTCTGCAGACCCAAGAAGAACTCCATATATAGATTTTTTGCTGACAATGCACTTGTCGCTTATAAGCAGAAATTTTTTTAAAAAATGTGCTGGTGAATCTATCTATCTATCTATCTATCTATCTATCTATCTATATATATTTTTTACATAAAGTACTTTTGATGGTTGGGGGCTGAGGAGAGAAGGGATGCTTAACAAGGAAAATAGACCAACAAAAGGTGTAATGCAAGTGAAAAGAGGTGATGTTATCACTGTGTTCCATAATTAGAATGAATATGAAATACTCATCAACTAGAAAATCTGCATTGGCCCAATTAACTTTACCAATCCTATCCCTGCCTTTTATCATAAGAGCCATAATCTCTTTTAGTTTGCCATGTCACTTGACTAAATGAAAATAAGCATTCTGGCCAAGTAGTTATCTTTTTGTACTTGTTTATTTATCTCCAAAATACAGGGTTTGAATTAGATGATCTCGAATTCTAAATCTGTTTTCCTATGTTCCACTGCCCCACTGCCTAATTTGCTTTAGATCCAGAATTACTTTTTAGCTCAGTGTAGATTATATTAATCTCTGCAAACCCTTTACAACAGATTTATCATATATTTAGTAGTTAAGCTTTGATTACCTTGAAATCATTAAAGCTAGGAATAATGGGAAAGGGGCAATTGATAGAGACTTCCCAGGTATTACAGTCAGAAGACTGTTGTATATGAAATTGTGTTTTATGAATGTATACACTAGTTAGCTACATATAGAACAGTACCATCTGCATGTACACTCACTACTGTCTATCCTCAAGTTCTCATGAAGTAGCCTCTGGCCCAGCAGGTGCCTCGGAAAAGCTTGCACTCCTTAAATTCATACCGTGTTCAATATTCAAGGAGTTAATTAAAAAATGCTCTCCAGATTTTATTCTCTCAGAGTAGATCAAAAGAGGGTTTGGAAATACAAACCTAAAGTAAATAAGACCAACTGCTGATTTTTCAATTAGGTTATGTTTCAGGGATACAAAATTGCATATTCCTTTCCTATGCCTGTCCCTTGCACTTTTTAAATGCAGAGCAACCCATTATTAAGCTATTAATCACCTCTTCCAATTAATTGCTCTAAAATGACCCAGGCTTTAGTAGTAGTGTTGCAATTGAAAAGCTCACTGATATTTGGCAAGGTAAAGTTGCAGGCAGTAGTAATTTGAGACAGCCAAGCTATTAGCTGCTGTTTAGAATCTCAATTACTCTAAAGATGGATAATTACAAATAAAACAAACTTGGGTGCCTGCATTAGTAACTCCATTTCCCCCCTCCTTTATGAAATTTATAAGTGATTTTTCAGCTACTAGATATAATTTCAACATGAAAAATTGACCTTAACAGTATGAAGTATGGCTACATGTAAAAACTGTGTTTTCATTGAAGAGAATAAATGCATTTCCTGAACTCTGGCTGTTAAAGCTAATTGATTTATTGGCTCTCTATATAGTATACTATTGTCTTTATGCTCTTGGGACAAGGAAGCTCTTCAGGAAAGGACTAAATTCTGCCACACTATCATGACAGCTGGAGAATTTTTTAAAAAACTCATATGTGGATTTTTGAAGAAAAAAAAAAAACCTCACCTGAATTGGTAATAACCAACTGACTGCTACATCCATCAGTTTATTGAATGTGTACTTTTGCTGCTTCACTGTTGTTGAGAACTTAATGGTGTGGGGGTTCTCTTCTTTTTAATGAGATTCCTTTTATAGTAAAATATTTATTCAAGCAAATATAAAGTAGTTGTCAAAACAAGGGAATATGAAATAGATTTTTAGGTTTGTTGGTATTATTCTAAAGCACTGTAATAATACAAAGTAAAAATAAAAAAGAAACAGAAATTCCCCTCATATACACACAACATCCCATGCACTTTTAAGTTTAAAATCCATACAACTACAAAATATGTGTAATTATATTTCTCATCTACCTTTTGATTGCCATGCAAATGATTCTAAATAAGATCAAAGAAGTTGCTCAGCTGCAGTTGATCTCAAAACTACATATACAATCATCTCAAGAAAAGGCAATGATGAAGGAAAATAGAGTGCAAAATGCAAATAAAAGAAGGCTTCCATTTCAATTTTTCCATTAACATAAAGTGTCATCAATAAAGAGAACGAATCCTTCTGGGAGAAATACATAGCACCACAGGGAAAGAAAGAAATCACCTTGTCTATAATGTGAGGGGTTTGGACTAGACGATAACAAAAAGATAACTTATCCAGTGGCTAGAGAGCCAGCCTTGGAGTCATATAGGCATAAGTTTGAATCCTATTTATGATATACTAGATGCATGTGACTATGTAAAAGTCATATAACCTCTCAATGTTTAGTTAACTTTCAAAAGCTTTAAATTAGAAAAAGAATAAATCCTGTTATCTTTCAGTGGACAGATCTTCTATAATGGAAATTCTACTGTTCTTAAGACCAGAAATAAGACAATCATCAATGTCAAGAAAACTCTTTGAGAGTTTAGAGGGCCCCTTATTCTATAATAAATAAATACTTAGTCAAGGATGAACAAACTACCTTTCCAAAACCTTGTAATCTAAAATATACAAACTTACCTATTATAGAATCTGTTTCAATAATCTGAATATATGCATTATAAAAACAATTGAATTTGAAGAACTTGGATTTTGAACTTTAGTTCTACTACTTGAGAACTGTGTGAATTTAGGCAAGACATCTAAGTTACTAGTCTATCATTCATTTTTCTGTAAATTTGAAAGATAAGATTAGACTACTTCTAAAGTGTTGATTTTTTGTTTGTTTGTTTTTCCCCATTCTAGATGTTCAATTTCGTCTACTAAACTTAAACAGGTTAGTGAAGGGCAGGGTTATGTCTCTGTGGTTTGTTTATTTCCAGGCTTTCACATCTCTCAACATTTACAGCAACTAAATTTTGGAAAAAAGGAAGCCCTAAAAAGCTATAGTTTGGGTAAAATACAGCACAACATGAATCTTAAACAGGCTTTGATATGGTGCTTAGGTATAACATTCTTAGGTAAAGCATTACATTTTTTAAGGGTAAGTGCAAGTATAGAACCTTAAGCTAGAGATGGTACTAGGCATCAATAAACTACAATGAAAGAGAAACCATATCTGGATGAACTTATCATTTCTTATTCTATGAAAGAACCTCTATGTCTAGGTCTATGAAAACACCTGTTCTCTGATCATTTATTGGGAACAAAATGAACCTTGAGATTGTCTATTTCTCTCTTGAGATGAAAATACATTCTTATGAAATCTTGTTTGTTTTAATTCTTCTAGGGAATATAAAAGGATTGATAAGAAACATAGTACAATGAACAATAATTAGGAGAGCTTAGTTCTATTGCACCATATTTTTTTTTTTTTTTTCCATTCGTTGCATCTATAGTATTCTCTAACAGAGCTCCTTATCTGGATACTACTTATTGTAAATCAGCTTAAGTATTTAATTTTTCTATTCTTCTTTATGATATTACTCATTAGTCAGTCAGTAAGTATTAATTGCTTTCTATGTGCCAGGCACTGTGCTAAGCATCAGGGATACAAAAATAAAAAAACAGTTCCTACTTGTGGCATAGTTGATGGGTTGAGTGTTGGGTCTGGCGTAAGGAAGACTCATCATCCAGAGTTCAAATCTAATCCCAGATACTTACTGATTGTGTGACTCTGGGCAAGTCACAATGCTTCTTGCCTCAGTTTTCTCATCTATAAAATGTGTTAGAAAAAGAAGGGGCAAACCACTGTATTATCTTTGCTAAGAAAATCCTAAATGGAGTTACAGAGTAAGAACAAAAACAACTATATATATATATATATACATATATATATATATGTATATATATATATGTATATGTGTACACCTATAAATATATATATATAATATATGATACATATATATATATATATAGGTTTAAATAACTATATGTGTTTCTGTGTGATTGTGTATATAAATGTAACATGTGTATATAACTATCTATACACAAAGAGAGACAGAGATAGACAAAAACAGAAACAGAGAGAGAGAGAGACACAGAGAGAAAAGACAGAGAAGGAAAGCCACAGAGAGAGAGAGAATAGATATAAGGGAATCAAAAAAGAAAAAGCACTAGGATCTATGAGAAGCAAGAAAGGACTCTTTTCCAAATTGGAATTTGAACTGTGTCAAAATCAAAGAAACCTAGAGGTACAGGTGAGGAAGATCAGCCGTCCAGGGTGACAGCTAGTAAAAAGCCATTGAGTCAAGAATTCTATTTTTATGTATGAGGAATATCAAATTGATCAAAATAACTGGATCATATGGAAGTAGACCAAAAGAACAGAAAGAAGCTAGTGTATGAAGGACTTTAAATGCCTGATAGAAAAGTTTATATTAAATCCTGGAGGTAATAAGGAGCCAGTTTTTGAGCATGGAGGTGACATGAACAAATCTATTAATTTATAACAATTACCTCGGCAGCTTGTGGGAGAATGAATTAAAATGGAAAGATATTTAAGGCAGGGAAACTAGGTATAGAGTTATTACCATAATCTAGGAGAGGGGTGATCAAAGCCCTCAATCAAAGTATGACCATGGCTATTTGAGTAGAAAGAAACGTTCACATATAAAAATTATTTTATTATATTATAAAATTATAAGATTTTATAAATGTAATACCAAGAATGTTTAACAATAGACTGGAATGTGTAAGTTAAGTGAGAATGAGGAGTTGAGAATGACACCCAAGACAGTGAGACTACCCAGCCAAAATTATTTTATCTTATGTATAAAAGCTCTCTATACCTATTGTTTTGCTACTAAGTGGACACTGTGTTCATTATAATTGAGAAAATAGGTGCAAAAGACTTAATTCCTCACTGTAGGGAACTTCTTTTGGCCCTATTTGGTAGAAGGTCCCGTGGTCTGCAGAAAATAAGCATGTATTCCAGGAGGAAAACATTTCACCCTCCCACCGTTTAACAAAACCTTACCAATTCCCAGAGAGATCGATAGAAGCAGATATTAATGTTGCCATAATATAAAAGAAAAAGAAATTAGAACTCAAAAAGATTAAATGCCTTTCTCCTAAAAGGACCATGAATCTGTCTAGATCAGAAACTAAGGCTCCCTATGCCAAAACTCAAATCATGTTTATTTAGTTACCCATACCTTAAAACAGGCCAGACTCCCAACTGCAAGATTAGAGAAAAGAAGGTTTGGGAGAAAAATAAAGAGATTTTTTCATAATTTAACATTTGCTAATTTCCCAGGAATTTTTAAGATAGATAAAAGAGAATTTGTTAAATCCCATTTCAAGGCTGGAGGAGAAATAGCAGGCCTACATACAAAGAGCTATTCCTGCCTCTGTTGCTTCCTCATTTGCTAAAAACCCTTTGTAAAATTGGATACCCAACTGAGTATTTTCTTCTACCATTAACTCCTTAAACCATGAATATTTAATGCAAACAAAGTTTAAACCCCTGACTCTTTTCACAGTTAGGATCTATAATCCTTTTTTCCAGACTAGGTACTTCCAAATCATGTTAAATCTTTCATCCTTCTTCTGGTCAATTTCAAGCTTTTTACAGAATCAAATAAGATCCTTTTTTTAAACACCAGTTTTTCTTAAGCTTTTAAACACTTCTACTACTTTAGCAAAAGCTGTAAATATAAAGTGACTTCCTTGTTCATAGTTCACTCTCATAAGTAATGCTATTTTACAAGATAGTTTCTAATAACTACTTTCTTATTATTATTTTAATGCATGTAATAATTTAGGTAAGAATCTCAACATTCAGGCGATTTTGTTTTATGAACTGGAGATATCCCAATAACCTTGAATCCACTTTAGTTGAATGGCAGGTTTTCCATTTTAATGGAGAAAAAAGACTAAAAGAAAAATAATATTGTCCAATGCTGAAATTAAAAATATTTTTTTTAAAAAGGAGTCTTTCTATAACTACCCTGAAATTAGGTATTACTTATACTACCATAAAGCAAACTTTTAGAAGAGCATTCCCTCCACAAAGTTACTGAAAAGAAAAACAGTTATTCCTAGAGTTACTTTTTTCTCCAATAAGGAATTCCATTTCTCCCCCTCACCCAAGTTATAAAAGATAGTAAGCCAGACCTTTTTTTCCCTTAAAATTGGAAACTGGAGGAAAGGTAAAGAGGAAGAACAATTAACCTCTGGTGACCAAAGGTTCACTTGATCTGTTATTTTGTATTCTATACTCTTCAAAAGAGCAATATAAACAGAATTATTTATGCCCAGCAAAATGTTGCTTAATTACTTATGCACCACTGTTTGCTTGTATTTTAAGCTCTCTCTACCACCCACAGGCAGACGTTAAACAGCTGCTAAAAGCTAGCTTTAGTCTTGCCTGTTTGAAATTAGCATACTTGAGCTTTGAAAAAATTTTGTTGCCAATTTACATATGCATAGAGACTGATATTTAGACTCACCATATGATATGTCCCTCAAGAGCTTTTCTTATTGCCTCCATCCTCAGGTCTCAACCTAGAGACTGTAAATCTAGCAGGTGATTAATTCTATACCCTTGAGAAACTAGCAATTAGCACTTGCAACCAGTAAAAAATTGTCATTTCAAAACCCTGTTTACTATGCCCATGTATTTTCTATGAACTCATAGTTAACTCTAAATAGGTGTACGTGGCGATAGATCTGCAGTCATTTCTGTCTCTTTATGTAAAATATAATAATGCTACCAGCTAATCAACCTATTAAATATATATAATTGGCATTCCCCTTTTTTTAAAAAAATATAAACTAGCAAGAAGTAGCAAGCATGAAAACATTATACATGATGTTTTATGTTTACCAAACCTTAATCAGTTCATTTCAACAATGATGACTTTGTAGGGTTTACCTGTTCTGTGTCAATTCTTATCTCTGATAGCTGAAATTACCGTACTTCCAGATGTTCTTATGCATTATTGAGGTCTTCTGCAGTAGATGCTGGAAAAGGTAAGATAAGGTTTTATTTCTTTGTAGTAGTCACAACACTGAGATCAAAGACAGTAAAGTGCAGTGCTTAGTATTGAAAACTATGATGAATCTAACATTTATTTTCAAGTAGTAAACCTATCATAAACCTGCTCATCAATCTTCAGTTAACTATTTCCTGTGTAATCCATTGGACCAGCAGTGAAACATTTGGAAAGGCTTAAAATACATATTTGTCCAGCACATGAAAATGGGTGCTAATTCTCAGTGTACATAAAACAAGCTTTAACTGGAAAAGGTGTTCTGAGAATTGGAATGTGAGGGACAGGATAAAGATAGCAAAGTAGGGGGAGGGGAAGAAAATGTACACTGAAACTATTTCAGAGATTAACTTTTCACTCAACATTTTAGTTTGGTTAGGTTTAGAGGTTTCTGTAAGGAAAACTCATGTCATATTAAAAGGTGATTTCAGATAAAAATCAGCGGCACCTCTGGGGAAAAATGAACGAAAGGAAAAACAGTAATTCCATTCTGTGAAATTTTTTCAATTCATGGAAAAGGAGAAACTTGGTGAAAATAACTACCATTGATGCTACCTGCAGGGTATCATCTACTTTAACACCCTATGCCTGAAACATTTCATTTTTAATTGCAAGCAGATGCTTTTATAATTATGAAGGGAAAAACAAATGGTTCTTGGTCTCTTACTTAAGCAGACTTTAGCCATCAAGTAGCAGTCTTAAAAATAAAGACTGAAGGCCCGAAAGGACAAACAGGCACACTTTAAGTTCCACTGTTAAAATACTAATACAACATGTCCATTCAATCTATTTCATCCACTGACATGAAGTTCGGAGCCTGTAAAAAAATGATTGCTGATGAAAGTACTCCTTCTCTCCTCCAGTTGCACAGTCATTAGACAGTCTCCTGAAAAAGCCTGCTAGACTTTCTCCTAATTACATCATCAGATCATCATACTGTTAAAAATCAGTTGCAGGGCACTTGTACACAACTAAATCCCTGCTTCTAATTACTATTTTAGTCTCTTTTTCCTTGTGACATGTTGGTGATAGATCATTATTTTTTCAGCAATTTGTTCGCATTTATATGCAATATAATTGGATCTGATTAATTATTATGATTAATGACTGCAGAATTTCCTTGCAAAGCTATTAATACTGGTAGTATCAAATGAAAGACATGGACAAATTAAAGCCAATGGATTCCTGTTGCTCGCACTCACATGGCTGGGCAAAAGTAACCCTTTGCTGTGCCTAGCTCTATAGCAATCAGGCTCTGTCTAAAGGTGGGCTCTTTGAATGGAGAACCAGGTAGTATTGTGTGCAAAATGTTTGTAATTAATTTCAGCATATTTAGTCTTATTATAAATGAGAAATTTAATGATTCTATTGCTAAAATGAGACTTTAATAGTATTGATTTAAAGTAGAGGGAGATTATGAAACATTCAAAAAGAAAGAAAAAGCTATTAGGAAATATTTCACAATCTCAAAGAATATTTAGAATTTCTCTTGTTCTCCCCAACAAACATTATATAGGAGCACTTAGTTAACATCTATTAAGTGTTAGATAGCAAAATTTCCAAAGGACATATTTATGTAGACTGTTTTGTATTTTAAATTACACTGTGGCTTAGAAATAGGATATTACATGTAAAAAAAGCAAACAACGACTGAGTAGCTTAGGGGATCGACTTTCCTGTTACCTCTGGGACCTGACTTTAAATCTGGCTTTGAGCAAACTGAAGAAAAATCATTTCAATCTAATGGCAGCAGCAAATAAAAAAAAATCAGATAGTTCAAGTTCCTTGCGGGTGGCAGCAAGCTTTTTCTTTATGAAGTGTTCAGAATCCTGAACCAGGAGGGAAGGAATCTGATTTAGGGGATGCCTGTCTGTCTGATTGTAAGCTGTAAAACACAAAGATGTTGAGAGTAATTAATTTGCATCTTTCCCGTAACAGACTCATGCTTTGAGTCTTTACCAGGGGCATGAAGTCTCATGTCTTGCTGAGAAAATGGATTCATTCTGCATATCTCTGAATCTGTTGTGGTGCCTACATGAGGGCCAAGATTCTGTTTTAAAAAATTAAATATCCTACCTTCCCTAAAGAATGTAAGAGAAAAAAAAAAAAAGAAAAGAAAAATTTAAATTCAAAAATTTTTAGTTTTAATTCAGCAATGAATTTAATGATTTATTGTGGTCAACACAACAAACAAATGTAAAAGATTTTTTTTCTTTATAATATAATAAAGAGGTGTCTATTTTTCCTCATTATGTATTACTTAAAAGAAACAATAAAGCTCATCAAAAAATTAGTATAGGTTGACAACAGTAATACTCTCTCTCTCTCTCTCTTTCTCTTTCTCTCTCTATCTATCCTGTCTCTGTTTGTCTCTCTGTATCTTGGTCTGTCTCTGTCTCTTTCTCACACACACACACACACACACACACACACACACACATGTATATACATAATTGGTCTCAGTTTTTTTTTGTTATAAAAAAGAGAGAAGTTATTTGATTATTATATGATAATATAAGAAAATTCCTCATTTTGGTTTCACATAATTTTCAGAATTTCTTTTTCCATGGTATATTTTTTTGATGAAAGTGGGTGGAAAATGTAGGAATGCAATTTAAAAATCCTTCTAGTTTACTACAATACATACATAATCGAACCATATAGGTATATATATATATATATATATATATATATATATATATATATATATAATATTATATATATTGAGAGATATGTGAGAAATCACATATATTTCTCAAATAATATGCTTTTCAAGAATTAGCTTCAGTTAAATGATTTGTATCAGATAATTTTTTTTTTTTTTTACTTTATAGTATAGGAAACAAACTAACCAAAAAAAATTAATGTTAAGATAAATCCTAGGTCTATTCCCCTAGATTTTTTTTTTTTTTTTTTTTACTCTGGGCAGTGTTTTAGAAATTAGATCTAACTTAATTCAAGAAGGAAGAAGGGGTTATTTAAAATGGTAAGAATTATGTTCGTGAATTCTAATTTGGCATTGCCATACAGGCTAGAGGCATACTCACATATTGATGAATAATGAATGATTTTCATATTTACTAATATGAGAAAAATGAAGAAACATACTAATGCAAGCGATAAAACTGATTAAAATAATGAAATCTATGTTAGAAATAACATAAACAAAATTGTTTTGTTATATTTTTCTGAAAAAAGGCAACTCTTTCAATTTTATCATAATAGAGACAATTAACAAGATAGGATAAAAGAATTCCACTAGTTCTGAAATTTACAAAAGAATAAGTTAAAAATACCATATATATTTTGATGGAGGCCACCTGCTAATTACAGATCTAACATGTTCTTATAATACATGATTGAAGTTAACTTTATGTGTCACCTTCTCATAAAAATAACATTTTATAAAGCATTTCTTTTTGAAGATGTGAAGTAGTCTTCAGATAATATCACACTCAGCATGCTTATGATGTGGACAATGAGGCATATTAATATTATCATTGTGTCCTTTTTATGTCCAAGAGAAGTAGTTAACCCATGGAGTTCATCTATATGGCAGCATGATCAATTTAATGGATATTTTGAGATTTCTATCAATCAGGTCACAGTTGAGAAAGACCATCAAAAGTTACAGTCAAAATAACTTTCTATCTGTCTTATTACCAGGAAACCAGTTAGGAGATGTATGAAGTAATTTGACACCTAGGTCCTTCAAAGTTAGCCAAATATTTTATTGTCCTACTACAATTCAATATACACTGCAAGTGAAGGAAAGTCTAAATCTTACTCATGCTTCAAGGTCCTTCTTCTTTTCTCATCACCTCAGCGCTTTCTCTCCATAATAAGCCAAATTTTTTCCACCTTCTGAACTTAGTTATTCTTCAGTCATTTCATTTATGCTAGACATTATCTGTCTTGAGGATAGAGAGACGTTATCCAAAACTTATTTTTTTTATCCCCCACAATTCCTAATGCTCAGTATCTATTCACTAATGAATTAATTGATATTATGGAATATTCCTTCCAGGTTTAAGCTTATTTCATCCAAAAAAAAGTTTGTATTTTTACATAGTATTACACTTCTTCTCTGTGAAGTCCTACTCAGTTACCTCCACATAACATGGAAATAAACATGGTTCACAGTTCTGTTGATATAGCACACACTTCCTGATTTACTTTAATTATGACGCCTTCCCTCTGTTTTATTTACAGTTTTTCTTGAGTGCATTTTGTTTTTGCATTGTTGTTTTCTTTTGTCTCCTTCAGTAACATGTGAGTTTCTTGAAGGCAGAAATTGTTTTATCTTAATTGGTATCCCCTGGGTATACCTGTGCCAAGCAGTTAGCAGGTACTTAACAAATGTTTATTGACCAACTGTGTGTGTAACTAAAAAGATTTTCAGTAGGAAAGGATTAGTGACCATATTTAAAAAAAAAAAATAAATGTTTACATTAATAGTTGCCAGGGAAAAATCTGTGATAAATTATCACATAAAAAAAATTTTAAAGGAATGGAACATTCTTCCTTTAACATAACAGAAAGCATGAATTTGAATACACTATAATGTAGCAGAAAAACCACAAAACCTTGTCCATATCAAATTGGGTTTTAGCAAAGCATTCCCTGCCACTACTCTTATCTGACATGGTTGGTCCTAGAAATGTCTTATAACTATAGACAATATGGGATTTAGTTTGGATCTGTGATTTCATTGAAGAATGAAATTCCCAAATTAACAATTACTTCTATCAGTGAAAATCTGCACTTTCTCTGAGAAACTTCATTAAAATAAAGGAAAAATTATTGGTAAAGTACACATTCAAAGACCATATAGCATAGTAAATAGAAAGTCACTTTGGAGGCAGGTACACCTGGATTCAGATCCAGTCTCTGAAATACATTTGTGATCAGAGGCAAGACACATACATTGGCATCTTTTCTAGGCAACCATCTTAGATTTTACATGATACTTACCTAAAATGTTTTCCTTTTTTTAACAGAATTTTATTTTTCTAATTATACACAAAGGTTATTTTTAATAATAGTTATTTTAAAAATATTTCAATTTTTTTCTTTTCCTCTCCCACCTCCCTAAGGTAGTAAACTAGGGAAATAAATTAAGGTTGGTGGCAAGGAGTAGAGCATTTTAGGCACAGAAGACACTCAGGACAAAGGAACATGAACAGAAGACAGAATATTCTATGTTGGTAAGTAAGAAAAGAAATAAGCCAATGCAGCCTCAGTGCAAAGGAGTAGAGTCAGGGATTAAAGATAAAGAGGAGAAAAGTGATGAAGAACTGGAAAGATAGGAAGTAATCAGATTGTGAAGGACTCTAAATGCTAAATAGGATGTGTATATCTAAATTTGGGGGCAATATGGAGGCACTTTATCAACCATAGGAATGAAGGGACACAGGCAGATCTATACTTTAGGGAAAAAAAAAATCACCTTTCCAGAGAATGACTTGGGGGGGGGGGGAAGAAACTGGAAGCAGAGAAGCTAGTTAGAAGGCTATTGTAATAGTTCAGATAAGATATAATGGAGGTTACACAGTGGATAATGCAAGAGGATTTATACATTTATCTTGGCTTTATGAGTCAGGAAGACTCATCTTCCTGAGTTCAAATATGATTTCAGATACTTAATAGTTTTGTGATCCTGAACAAGTTATTTAACCCCGTCTCCCTTAGTTTCCCTATCTATAAAATAAGCTAAAGAAGGAAATGGCAAACCATTTGTCAAGAAAGCCCCAAATGGAATCACAAAGAATCAGACACAACTGAAAAGTAATTGAACAATAAAATGTAACAAAGGTAAAGAGAAGGGACAAATATGAGACACGTATTGAAAGTAGAAATAAGATCTGCCAACAGACTGGACAAGGTGAGTGAGAGTTAGCAGTTAAGAATGATATGGAGGTTGTAAACTTTGGTAACTAGGAAATAGATAGTACCCTTCATTATAATAGAGAAGTGTCTGAATTCTTCTGTGGACATGTTGAGTTTGAGAAAGCTATGGATGCTCTATGTTGACATGTGCAAGTCACTTAATGATAGAGATGAATATTTCCTTTATGATATATCTATGAGATCATCAAGTGAGATTGTATAAGGTGGAAGAAAAAGGGAGTTCAGGACAAAATCTGAAAGGACACAGCTGATGATTGATGGGCATGAGATGTAAGGATCAGCAGAGGCTAAGAACTAGATAAACAGGTAAAAGGAGAAGCAGGAGAACGTACCTTCATGAAAAACTAAAGAGTAAATATTATCCATGAAAAGAAGAAAGTCAACAATGGCAAATGTTGGAGAGATATAAAGAAGACTCAGGATTGAAAAAAAGTCTTTTTATCAATTAAGAATCATTAGCAACTTCAAAGAATGAAAAAAGAAAGGAAGGAAAGAAGAAGGGAATCAAGGAAGGAAGGAAAGAAAGAATGAAGGAAAGAACACAGATAAATGGATGAAAAAATGTATATTAAGTATTGATTATGTTCTATATACTTGTTATGCTCTCTGGTCACAAATATAAGTAAGAAAGACAACTCTTGAGCTCTATAAATTTAAATTGTAACGAAGGAAACAACACATAAAAAATTGGTCAAAAGGAAAAAAGGGTAAGAAGGGAATAATAAAAAGTCCTGCTTCACAATGAGACCAGGTAAAAACTCATTTGTCAGACCTGTAAATGAACAGAATGAACAGAGGGAAAATAAAAAAGTGACCAGAGAAGATAGAGCAATAATGAAGAGGAAGAGAGATATAGGATGATAGCTAGCAAAACTTAGTTTATCAAATTGGCAATCATCAACTCATAGATAGATCATTAGAGATAGGAACTAACTTGGAATATATTATACCAAGCCCCTCATCTTATAGATGTAGAAATTAAGCCCAAAATAGAATTGATTTTGCCCTAATTTATATAAGTTCATGACACATGAAGAACCAAAACCTAGATTTCATGACCCCAAAGTCTCACCACACTTGCTCTCAAAAAGAATCTTGGCTGATAGTCCCCATACATTTAGAACTTAAACACTCTAAATGAAAACAAATTACTCTTCATTTCTCTTGGGCTGCAATCAGAAGATGCAATTCCATGTATATAATAAAAAACTTAACAAATTCACTTTGGTGAGATATAATTTTTCAAATGGGAAAAAGCATCTTAAATGTTATATTTGAAAAGTCTTATGACTTATTTGCTATAAAGAATAACTCGTTTTGAACATTTTAGAATTCTATCCTTAGAGAAGTATTTGCTCCTATTAATATGATTTCATTTAAAAGTTTAGATGCAGCTCATATTAAATTTACTAAAATATATATTTTATGAATTTAAAATATTCTCATTTCTGCAGTTTTGGAATGTGCCTCATTCTTGTGCAAAATATAAAAATCTCTAATTTCAATAGTCATGTTTATTTTCCCTTATTTTTATTGAAGTTTTTTATTTTCAAAACGCATGCAAGGATAATTTTTCAACATTGACCCTTTACAAACCTTATGTTTCAATTTTCCCCACTTCCCCCCTAGATGTCAAATAATCCAATATATTTTAAACATGGTAAAATATATATTTATACAACATATTTACACAATTTTATATATTTATTTATTTATATTTATACAATTATCTTGCTGCACAAGAAAAATCAGATCAAAAAGAAAAAAATAAGAAAATAAAATTCAAGCAAACCTCAACAAAAAGAGTGAAAATACTATGTTGTTATCTGCCCTCAGTTCCCCCAGTCCTCTCTCTGGGTGTAAATGGCTCTCATCATCACAAGATCATTGGACCTGTCCTGATTCATCTCATTTGAAAAGAGCCACATTCATCAGAATTGATTATCATCATATATTGTACATGTTGCCATGTACAATTATCTCCTGGTTATGCTCATTTCACTCAGCATCAGTTCATGTAAGTCTCTCCAGGACTCTCTGAAATCATCCTGCTAATCATTTCTTATAGAAAAATAATATTTCATAACATTTATATATTATAACTTATTCAGCCATTCTCTAATTGATGGGCATCTACTCAGTTTCCAATTAATATTCATGTTTAAAAAATAAGAAATTCCAATAAGAGGAAGAAGTACTGATTACAGTGATGTTAAAAAGGAAGGGAATCATTCCATTTCTGGGCTTAGATGTTCTGTTAGCTCAAGAACAACAGAGATAATCAGCATCAAAAGCATCATTCTAGAGAAATCGTAAATGAAAAACAGCTTAAGGAAAGAAGCCATATACCACAGGTAGGAGAACAATAAATCACATGTATGTATGAATAAGAAGGAAACATTTATGTAAGGAAGTATCTGTAGCAAGAATTTCATAACAAGACAATGGAAATGAGTAGTTATACTATGAGGTCTATCAGATAAAATCATATGGTCTGTGATCAGAAGGAACATTAACAACTGATCATTATTGGTTGTTATTTTTTCCCCAGATGATAACAAAATTTGTGAAATTAAGGGGATGAAATTCACTTAAATTGACACATATGTTTTAGAGAAATGATGGATAAATTGAATAAGAACAAATGACTGAACCCTATACTCCTGAATAGCTTCCATAAACAATAGTATTCAAGGCATTCTAAAATTTATTTCTGAGGGAAGCCAACACTATGCATAGTTTCAGAAGGAAAATTCACTTTTTCAAATTCACTCTTTCTCTTCAGTAAGTCAGATTTGGATTTTACTGGTAAAATGCATTAAGCCTGCCAAAGCTGAAAGTCATTGAAGAAATTAAGGTGTCCTAGATGAAATCAAAGAACATTCAACAAGATTATTTGATGATGAAGGCAGGATTAATTTTCTGATGACTACTTATGTGTTAGCCTGCTCTAGAATTTAGTTCAGTCAAAACTAAAACCAAAATGAAAGTAAAGACAAACTAAGGTGGACCTCAATAAATGGAAACAGTGATTTGGCAGGGTTCAGGAATGGGAGAGAGGACTGGATTAAAGGCATCAACCTGTGTTCTTAAAACAAAACCTTAGTAGTTTTGTTTTGTTTTATTTTATGGCTTTTTTTTTGGTTGTTTTTTTTTTTTTTTTTTTTTTTTTTAAATAAGGAAGGCTTTTTGACAACATCCAAGTAAATTGAGCTATTAAAGTGATAATTAAAAATGCAAAGACATCAGGATAATTCTCTTCTTTCTTTGTATGATATTGAGCATTTTCTGAAGTACCTAATTATTATTAAAATACCCATTATAAATGATTTGGGCTGTTGTTTTCTTTTAGTTGAAAAAATCATTTGAAAGTTCTTATAAGAATGTGAATAAGAAAGAGGTGATTCGAAGGGGAAAATATTTCTTTCTTTGCCAAAATTAAATGGTATTTCTTAGTTTAATGGTGGTGGTAGGGAGGATAAGAGTTGGGGGACAGATTCTAGACTCATAGTGCTTAGAACAAAATTAGAAATCAAAATCCTCTAATCTTTTTTTGAATTTGTCAATAACTTAGCAATCCTGGTGCCTCAGCTTGTTTCTCAGATAAATTACATATATTCATAAATATATCAGGAAGTAGCATGAATTTATAAACCCTTATTAAATTTATTTACAAGAATCACATCAGTATACTAGAGCATATTGGCACAAGTACAAATAAATTCCATCAATACAAAATTAACAGTCCAGCTTGCTGGTGTTATAATCAATTATTTGGCAGTTTGTTTAGAAATCATAAAAAAGATAAAATGCCTTGTGCCTTATCACTAATCTATCTACATTTTAATACTAGCATTTTAAAATGTGTTTTAGTCAATGTGCTGATAATATTTACTTTCTTGTCAGCTTAGAAAATGAAGTGAAAAGATCAGAGGTAAAGCAAGAAATAAAATAAATAAAATAAATTAAATTAAAAAAATGGAAAGAATCAGAATTGGCAAATATGAAACAAAACTATTATTCATTGTAGACAATAAGATGGCACACTTAGAGAATCTTGGAGAATCCACTAAAACTCACGTAAATCATCAGCATTTCTACATACAGCAGGAAGAAAGGGAATTTCCATTTAAAATACCTGCATATAATATAAAATACTTTTAAGTCTATCTGCCAAACAAATCTAGGACCTATAGGAACATAGTTACAAAGCACTTTTCACAAGAATAAAGGCAGATCTAAACAACTAAAGAAATATTAATTGCTCGTGCATAAGCTGGGCTAATATAATAAAATGACAATTTTTCCTAAACTAATTTATTTATTTTGTACCATCCTAATAAAATTACCAAAAAAAAAAAAATTAGAGCTAGATTCTGCTGGAAGAATAAAAGGTCAAGAATATTAAAGGAATAAACTGATGAGGGAGGTGTTGTAAAGGTAGTACCAGATTTCAAACTGTATTATAAAGCATTAATCACAAAACAATTTGACATGCTAAGAAATAGAGTGGTGGATCAATGGAATAGTTAGATATACAAGATAGAGTACTAAATGACCAGAGTACACTAGATGCAAGATTTGGGGACAAAAATACTTATTTGACAAAAATTGCTGAGAAAAGTTGTAAGCAGTTTGGCAGAAACTAGGCCCAGACCAGTATGTTACACTATATATCAAGGTCAGATGTAAATTGATGCATGATTTAGAAGTAAAGGGTGATATAATAAACAAATTAGGGGAGCATGAAATATTTTTATTTTCAGATTTATAAATAAGGGAAAAACTTAATGATGAAACAAGAAATAGAGAGCATATGGGATATAAAATCAACAAATTTGACTACATCAAATTAAAAAGGGTTTATACGAAGAAAATCAATGAAGCCATGGGTAGAAGGAAAACAAAAAACTGAAGAAATGTGACAAGTTTCTCTGATAAAGGCATCATTTCTCAAATACATAAAGAATTGAATCAATTTTGTAAGAATAGGAGCCATTCCCCAGTCGACAAATGGTCAAAGAATATGAACAGGCTGTTTTCAAAAGAAGAAATAAAAAACAATTTATAGTAGTATGATAAAAATGCTCTAAATCACTATTGATTAAAGAAATGAAAAGCAAAGGAAAGGTGAGGTACTAGTTGATACATATCAAGATGGCTAACATGACAGAAAAGAAAAATGGCAAATGCTGGGGGACATATGAGAAGGAAAAATGAGACACTGGTGTTCTACTGCTGCAGTTGTGAACTAGTTCAGACATTCTGGAAAACAATGTGGAACTATGCCCAAATTGCTATAAAATTGTGCATATTCTTTGATTTAGCAATGTCACCACTGGGTTTGTACTCCAAAGAGATTTTTTTTTAAAAAAAAGGAAAAGTATCTATATATGCCAAAAATATTTATAGCAGCTCTTTTTGTGGTGCCAAATAATTGGAAATTGAGGGGGTGTTCATCAGTTGGCTGAACAAGTTGTATATAATGTTTATGGAACACAATTATGCTATAAGAAATGAGAATCAAGATGGTCTAATAAAAAGTATAAATACTTACATGAACCAATGCAAAATAAAATGAAGAGAACCAGAATATCATCGTGCACAATAACAGCAATACTGTTCAATGTCAATTGTGAATGATTTAACCATTCTCAACAATAAAATGACCCAAGACAATTCCAAAAAAACTTATGATGAAAATTTTCTCTTTGAGAGAAAGAAGAAATGGAGTCTGAATGCAAATTGAAGCATATTATTTTTATTTTTTTTTAATTTGGGGTTTTATTTGCCTGCATTTTCTTTTGTAACATGGCTAATATGGAAATGTTTTGCATTACTGAAAAAACTGTGTTATTTAAATCAAATTACTTGTTTTATCAGTAGAGGTAGGGGATGGGGGAGAGAATTTGGAACTCAAAATTTTAAAAATGAAAGTTACAAATTTTTGTTTACAGAGAATTCAGAAAAATAAAAATTAAATTAAAATGTAAAAAATGTAGTGAAGCTTTCATATTGAGAGTTTTTAAAATGATACTTTATTTTTAAGTAATTTTTTTAACATTCATGTTAGCAGGGATTATTTCATATATGAATGCCTACTCCTTTCTCTCACAATGCTGTTGGCTTAGTTAATAATTTTTGAATATTGACTTCAAAGCATTATTCTTAATCTTAGCTTCCAAGAAAGTTCAGAAAATTCTGCTTTAAGAAATTAGCATCAAGAAAGGAGTTATAGCCAATTCTTTTCTTTGTTTAGCTACCAAAAATTATTTTTCCTTCAATAAAAGAGATTTATTCATATCCCAGGAATTGCTATATTAACAAATTCTATCATGTTTAAAAAGAAAATTCACTACTAGAGATGATAAATTTTATAAAATATGAATAATCAGGAGAGAAATTTCTGAAATTGTTTGCTTCTTTTTTCTTATCATTTATTACATTTCAGAGTAATGGTGTGTGTGTGTGTGTGTGTGTGTGTGTGTGTGTGTGTGTGTGTTTTACAGTTGTTTAATGATTTCCATGATTTAACCATGGGATGTCCATCTTATTTCAAAAATTTTAAAAATATTATAATGATATTTTCTATTTCATCACTATAATTTCTCAATACATTAGTACTCAATACAGTAAGCTAGTTATATTGAAGCACTAGCATCAATTGCCTTCTTCAGACCCTAACCAATATTTTCAGTAGAAAAATTGATCATACCATCTGAAATGCAAAACACTACTTATGTATGACAATCATTTAGAAAGTCTCATTGAATTCATAAATCCTTTGTATGTGTGTGTGTGTGTATGTGTGTGTGTGTGTGTGTGTGTGAGAGAGAGAGAGAGAGAGAGAGAGAGAGAGAGAGAGAGAGAGAGAGAGAGAGAGAGAAGATGAAACAGACAGAGGTAGAGAGTCAAAGACAGAGACAGAGATAGAGACAGAGACAGAGAGAAAGGGTGAAAGAAACAAAGGAGAAAGGAAAAGAGGGAGGGATGGATGGAAGAAGGAAAGATGGAAGGAAGGAAGGAAAGATGGAAGGAAGGAAGGAAGGAAGGAAGGAAGGAAGGAAGGAAGAGGAAGGAAGGAAGGAAGGAAGGAAGGAAGGAAGGAAGGAAGGAAGGAAGGAAGGAAGGAAGGAAGGAAGGAAGGAAGGAAGGAAGGAAGGAAGGAAGGAAGGAAGGAAGGAAGGAAGGAAAGAAGGAAGGAAGGAAGGAAGGAAGGAAGGAAGGAAGGAAAGAAGGAAGGAAGGAAGGAAAGAAGGAAGGAAGGAAGAAAGGGAGGGAGGGAGGGAAGGGAGGAGGGAATGAGGGAGGGATGGAGGAAGGGAGGGAAGGAGGGAGGGAGGGAGAGAAGAAAGAAAAAAATGTTAAACTAGGGATAAAAATTTAAGGACAATTTTAAAATGTCTTTTCATTATAAAACAAATATACAAATATGATCACTCATTTTCTGTCATTAAAATTACTTTGTCATTCATCTGCCCCCAAAATGTCCATTTTTGCTTATTGAAATATTTTTGGAGGGGAAAGGATATCTGATCATAAAGGAATCTATCTAAAATTTTTGACCAAGAGAAATCCTTGTTTATCATCAGTGGTTTAATATTCTTGTTCTAATAATCAAACTCAGGGGGAAAAACATGCATATTGGTCTTAATTTCAGGAGTCCAGATGAAAATGAATTAGAAGAATCTAACAGCAAACTATTAATTTCCTCATGAAATCATAGACTCTAAAGGTTGTAAAGAAACTTATAGGTCATCTTGTCTAATATTTCTCAATGCAGTGATCTCTTCTACAATATCTCTTTTAGATACTATCTTTCTTCATATGTCTCAAAATACCTCAAACAACTCTTTATAGGTAAGTTTCCCATTTTTCCTCTCAAGTTCACAGAATTGTTCCATAGAAATTTTCATTTGAAATGGTCATCCATAGAGAATAGAAATACCAGTACCATATGAAAACTTTTTTTGATTTTTGATGCTTTATTATGAAAGGCAATACTTGCCCTAAAAATTTGAATCTCGGAGAATGGTGTTGACTCCCTCTCCCTTTAAATAAACAGAAGTATAAGTCTGTAATTCTGAATTAATTAAACAAATATATTTATATAGGAGGGGAAATATTAAAAACCATTGGAAAACATCATTAAAAAGAAAATGTATTTAATGACTTTTAAAAAGGAATTTAATTGAGTAAAAAATTTAGTGGATCCAAATTAGTTGACCATGTAAATATGATGGTACTACCATAATGCTTCAATATAATATAGCATGATTTAATTGAAATTTATTTACCCAGTCTAGTTATAGTTCTTAAAAATATGCAGGGCTGCTTAAAGGTCACCCCAACACTTTAGAATAAGAAAATGCCTAGCAACCTGTGGGAAGTCTAAGCATTACTGTAACATCTCTGTTTAGGAACCAACAGGATATGGTGATAACTTTAAAATCAGTCAGTTTTTAAGTGAAGGGGACTATGTTAAAATATCTCAGGTTTTTTTGTTTGTTTGTTTTTTACACAACCTGCTATCCTGGAACATTAGTACACTACCTTTGGTAAAATAATTACTTGCCTTTTTCAAGATATTTTTCTCCCTTTTCCCCTTATAATATTAATTCAGATTGATAACAAAGGAAGCCGTCTAATAAATAACTGCATATCTCTAATAAGCAAAAAGAATATAATTCTTTTAGGATCCTTTAAGTAGGAACTCTAAGAAGATGTTGGAAAAATTGTTTTGTTTTCCTATTTTCATTTTTTCATGGTAATTTGTTCATTCTCTATAATAAAGGCATTTGCTATAAGTGAGAGATCAGTTCAAAAGTAAGGCTGAATACACAATTTAGACAATGTTAATAGAATAGGCCAGTAGGAGCTTCATAATCTGTTGGTGCCTTTTGCATTGTATTAGCAAAATACCATATCATCAATCTCCTTTCTTTTTCTGTGTCTGACTCAGCCACCTTTTGGGCTTGCAAACCCTGAGGAGCATAATTACAGGCACGTAACATATGCATTGTGGCTTTGAAAGTATGGAATTTAAATTACTTCAGTACATAAATCACTCTTAGCCCATAAGTCCATATTTTTGTGTGTAAATGAGGAAAACCTCATGCTTGTTTACCATACTTTGGAAAAGTTTAAAAAAAACAACAACAGGGAAGTTGCATAATTATTGGCTTTGTTAAAACATGGTTTGATAAAATGAAATGGATATTTGGTCTGTTCAAAGCTATTTTCCATAATCCATTACACAGCACAAATTTCACATAACTGCTGTACATAGCAACTTGTAAATAGACCAGTATATTTTTCTTCAATTTGGCATTTACAAAAAAAATAAAAAATGATTTTTTAAATGCTTTGTGCTAATTCTTTCATGTATGAATTGTAGTTTTAGAGTTTAAAATCACAAACTGTAAAAAAAAAAAAAAAAAAAAAAAATCAACCCAACAATTCCACTGAAAATATATAAAACCTGACAAGATTTCCCTCCTCCCTGGTTAGTGCCTTTAACAACAAAGCACAGACAGGTTGAGTGGCCAGTGAAAACTACAAATTCAACAAGAAATAAATATGCTCATGTGCTTATGAAACCTGAAAGTAGACATCCATTATTTCCCCAAACCTAACACAAACAGAAGCCCAGACCTTAATCTTATCCTAATTTAAGATAAGGGAAGCTTGCTGAACCTCATTTTGGGCTTAATTATTATCTTCTGAAAAGCAGTGCAATGTTCTCTGGGGCGTGAGTAACTAAGGAAGATTAGAGTTCAGGGAGAGGCTCCATTTATTTCCTTCTTCCAATTTAAGTCTGGATAACAGAGTTCAGTTCTAAGAAAGGGAAAATGACCCAAACACATGCATATAGTCACATGTGTTCCACGCTCATTCTGCCTGTGGGGGCAACATTCAATCATTCCTTAAAAAGGAATGAAAGCTTCTTTTTTTGTAGCTCTCAAGATGACTGGGATCTTGTAGCTAGAATTAAAGTATATAAGTCTTTCTCTCTCTTTCTCTCTCTCTCTCTCTCCTCTCTCTCTCTCTCTCTCTCTCTCTCTCTCTCTCTCTCTCTCTCTCTCTCTCTCTCTCTCTCTCTCTCTCTCTCTCCCTCCCTCTCCCTCTCCCTCTCCCTCTCCTCTCCCTCTCTCTGTTGGGTCTCTATTCCACATGGGAAATGATTTCTGAGAAGTCAGCTTTCATGGATATAATTTTTTATTTAGTCACAAGAAACAATAAAAGTCCCAATGCTGATTGGGCAAGCAGAATAGTGAAGGACCTCAAGTTCTGCCACAAGAGGATCAATTAAAGAAACCTGGGACAGTTAGTGTGAAGAAAAGACTAGGATGAGGGAGGAGACAGAAAAGGACAGGATAAGCGTCTTAAAGTATTCAAAGATCTGTTATATGGAAACAGAAGTAGATTTTCCCCCTACCCTTTGCCCTGAGGGAGCCAAACCAGGAGCAATGGGAAAGTTGTTAAGAGACAAATTTATATTTCATATCATGATAAATTTCATAACAATTAGAACTGTCCAAAAGTGGAACAGAATGCCTGAAAAGGTAGTGAGTTGCCTCCTCAAAAGTGATAAGAGGAGCCCAGATATATAAATGTAGCCCTGAAACTTGGACAGCAATTGCCATTCTTTCTGGATACAACCCAGTAACACAGGTGCAGGTTACAGGAGTAGCCCTTAGGGAATCCCACACTGTGATTCTGTAAATAAAACGAAACAAAAATGCTACAGGATGGTTATTTTATAATTAGAAAATAATATCTCTTTTGGCAACATTAGCATTCATTAGTTATCTAAGCTATTATTTGTTTAAGGTAGTTAATCACTGTACCTAACCAAAATTCTCTTTCTGAGTCTCTGATGGTTTACAATAGAATTACTACAATACATTAGAGAGATTACAGTTTAGTGTACAAAATGATGGGCACAAATGCTAATGAAACTAGGAAAGCAAAGGCTTTCAAATACTGAACTAATAGCTAATGTAAATGAACCAATCGATCAACAAGCATTTACTAAATGTCTTCTAGGAGTCAAGCAATGTGCTAGGTACTAGGGATTTAAAGATAGAAATGGTATATTCCAGGTACTATAACTAAATGAACAAAGGACAATTGCAAATAGACAGTATCATATCTATCTTCTATACACTGGTATACAAAGTCCTACCATGAAGATTTATCCAACACTAAAGTTATTAAAGTAGACAGATACATTGGAATGTAAATTATTGCCTTTTTGTTCCTTAAAGCCAGAGGCTATCTTGTACTTTTTTTTTTTTTTTTTAACTCTTCATGGTATAACGAGGAACTGTCCCTTATGTGTGACATAGGAGTGTTATTGTGTGACCAAAAGGAGAAATACATCCTTCTAACACCTTCTCTCCCTACTCTTTTCCAAGAGAGATTTTAATTCTTGCTATGGGGGGAAATTGGAGCCAGAAGTGGCCACTCTGTTTTCTCCAGAGAAGAGGTAGCAGACTAGAAATAGATTGATCTCTTCCCTTAGATACTATTATTCTAGAAGACGTGATTTTTGGATTCAATCTAATTTCTTTTTTTTCCCATGATAATGGGAAATCATTTTTTTTATTAATTTTATAATTATAACATTTTTTGACAATACATATGCATAGGTAATTTTTTACAACATTATCCCTTGTGCTCTCTTCTGTTCTGAATTTTTCCCCTTCTTCCCTCCACTCCCTCCCCTAGATGGCAGGCATTCCTATACATATTAAATATGTTATAGTATATCCTAGGTACAATATATATAGGTGCAGAACCGAATTTTGTTGTTGTAGTTGTTGTTGCAAAGGAAGAATTAGATTCGGAAGGTAAAAATAACCTGGGGAGAAAGTAGCTAATAGTTTACACTCATTTCCCAGGTTCCTTCTCTGGGTGTAGCTGGTTCTGTCCATCATTGATCAATTGGAATTGGATTAGCTCTTCTCTATGTTGAAGATTTCCACTTCCATCAGAATACATCCTCATACAGTATTGTTGTTGAAGTGTATAATGATCTCCTGGTTCTGCTCATCTCACTCAGCATCAGTTGATGTAAGTCTCTCCAGGCCTCTCTGTATTCATTCTGCTGGTCATTTCTTACAGATCAATATAATTTCTAATTGCTGTTTCACTAATCATGGGGAAGAAGGACCCCAAGTTTTATACACAAAGCTTTATCCCTTTCCCACCAAATATTTGTTCCATAATGAGCACACATGACAATTAGCAAAGAGACCCATTTATCTATTTCAACATCCAATCAGAAATCAGAGAAAATATACATAGACAAATGTATACCAGGCAATACAAAGTAAAGAAACTCTCATTGGGAGTAAAGTACTTCAACTCAATTAAGAGAGAACCCAAAGAAAGTTCCCTGAAGTCTCTAGGGTAGAAAGGTGGAAATAGGGACATGATGGAGACCACAAACTTCTCCTGTGTTGACTTCTCAGAGTCTTTTTCTTCAGGAACCTGAAATTGCAGAAGTTTCTGTCTTGAAGCTAGAATCCAGAAATTCTCAAAGTTACTACAGATTTAAACAACTCAAGCACACTCAAAGAAAACTCCCAAAAGACCTGAAGAGAACTACAGAGCTCTCCTTTTAGGCTCTTATCAATTTTGTTCCACCTCACATGTGGAACTCCACAAATACTAGGTTACTTTCCTTCTTTATGTCAAAACTCTTTTCAGTGCCTTCCAAATATCTAAAGGGAAATGTCTAAAACCTTTAAAAATAAAGTACAACAAAAAGTTTCAGTATTTTAAAATATGCATGATTTTCCTGGTATCCAATTTGGCAGTGATCTACATAGGTCAATAACTTATTATCATTTCATAATTGAAGTTTCATTCCATATATGTAATCTTTTAATTTCTGAGTAATGGCCCACTTCAAAGCCAAGAATTCAAGCTTATGAATAAATAACAAGCAGAGTCAAGCCTTTATGGGAAATGCCATTAATCTTTGATGACCATTTCTTTCTTGGTATAGAACAGCTCCAAAGCCTTCCAGATTGGTATTTGTGTAGGGAAGCCAATGCTGGTATATGGGTAATGTGATTGATTAAATCTGTACATTTATTTCCAAAAGGCTTTGTAAATTTCAAGATGATTTGCCCTTCTGACTTTTTTGGTTCTATGTCTCTGCAATCATATGTGCATGAATAAGATCATTTAATGGTTTGGCAATAATAGCATAGTGCTTACAAATTTCTGAGTAAATCACAAGAAAGTTCTAAAATCTGAAAGATTTGTGGGCATGACCATTAAAGAAGTGCTTTCATCTCTCTTGCCATTTCTCATACTTTGTTGGAAAACAATGTCATCTACAAACTTAATAGAAGTTCTACCAAATTAGTATTTTTTCAATTGACAGCGTTAGATAAGTTTCCTCCAGCCAATCTAATACTTTTATCAGTTTCTCCTCATGTTCCTCCAGTGTCTTACCAAAGACAAAAATGTCATCAAGATATATTTCTAGATAGTTCATAGATGAATTTTTGCAAAGTGGCTGGTGCCCCTAAGATGTCTTGGGACAGTCATCTAAGCTGATAAAATCAAACTGGACAAATGAAGCAATCTTTTTCTTGTGTTCTTAAGTTATAAGGATCTGATGGCACCCACTACACAAGTCCAAGACTGAAAATTACTGGCTACCTAGCAAATAATCCAGGGCATCTTGCATCAATAGCATGGTGTACTGTCCTACTTTAGTCCTTTTATTCAAAGTTTGGATAATCAACATACATC
The DNA here is from genome assembly GCF_048593235.1 of Sminthopsis crassicaudata. Taxonomy (NCBI): domain Eukaryota; kingdom Metazoa; phylum Chordata; class Mammalia; order Dasyuromorphia; family Dasyuridae; genus Sminthopsis; species Sminthopsis crassicaudata. The sequence goes on along the minus strand of NC_133619.1, from coordinate 460,890,743 downwards.
CATACCTTTCCATTTTTCTTATGTACCACCACCATTACCAGTGATGGATAAGACCTGCTGTTTCTATGATGATACCATTAGCCAACATTTCTTTAAGATTGTTTCTGAGATATTCCATCACAGGCATAGGAAATCTCTTAGACTTTCAATAGTTGGGACTCAGTTAGCTAGATTCTGTGGGGTGCACCTTGAGCATCCCAGTTCATAATTGTGGAAAGAGTGCCAGCTTCAAGCTATCCCCTCCCCTCACTTATGTGGTATTGGATAGTCCCCAAAATTGAATGCTTCAGGATCCAGCTTAAAGGATGAAGATTTGACTATCCTGTGTTGCTCATTGGAACTTCTTTCCTCTATCTTCTTATATATCTCAGCATAGTTTGCTTGGATTGTCAAAGTGTGCAAACATCAGGTCCCACCTTGTTGCTTGAAGATCTTTCTAGAATTTTTAGAAGAGTAGAATTAGTTACAATCAATGCTGATATCCTAATGAGTGTTGACTCAAGAACTTCTGTGGAAATTTTCAGGTTCATAAAATGTATCCTAGATATGGGGAATCTTTATCTGCAAATGATGAAGTCCAAGTCTTTTCATATTCATTCTCTGTCTCTGTCTCTCTGTGTGTGTCTCTCTCTCTTTTGCTGAGACATTTGGAGTTAAGTGACTTGACCAGGGTCACACAGCTAGAAAGTATTAAGTGCCTGAGGTCACATTTGAACTCAGGTCCTCCTGACTTCAGGGCTCGTGCTCTATCCATTGCACCACCTAGCTGCTCTTTTTTCATATTCTTTAAAATATTTTACCAAGATATCTGTCATAATGATGCTAATATCTTGAAATCCTCTACCCATGACATAATTGTGGTTCACATTCTTAATTTTTGCCATCACTTCTTCATGAAGTTCTATCACTCTGTATGTATAGATTATACCCATAGAAATCAACATGACTCTTGTTGGGTCCCAGGATACCTTTTTTCCTGGCCCTCTCCAGTTTCTTGAAGCTGGATCAGAAGATTTTAACTTCTTCATGATCAAGTTTCATTATCATCTATGATAAGACATAAAATATGAGTATGGTGTATTTATTACTCTAATGATTACCTGATAGAAGTTTTATATGTCAGACTTTTGTGCCCTCCATTCCCTTGGTCCTCCACCTTGCAAAGGAGACTTTTCACTACTTCATCTTGTGGTTAATTGGATCAGCTTTTGTGACTTGCAGCTCTGCACAAATGATGCTGTTGTCTTGCCTTACTACTGTGGCCTAACCTGTTGAGGCTGTGTATTACTGAAAGCTCAGGAGTTTTCTCATGTTGGCCATTGCAGGCAATAGTTTCTGTGTTTGCATAGATCTGATGACATCAGATCATGAGGGTCATATACCAAATAATTTCTTGCAAAATTCTACTGTTAGAGCTTCTATATATGGTGAGAGGTTGTTTCCCATGTGCAATACAAGGGTGTCATTGTAACACAAGGGCATGGCTTAAATGAGGCAGAATTAAGAGAAAAATTAACTAAAATAAAATTTAGTTTGAAAAATGCAAAGTTTTAAAATTGGATTTAGAAAAATTAATTTCATAAATACCAGATAGGAAAGGAATGATTACATAATTCACATGAAAAATCTTGGACTTTTAATATATTACAGACTCAATAAAAATCAACTATGACAAGATAGCCAAAAAAAAAAAATCTAACGGCATTCATTACAAAAGAGGTGACATGTTGGAAGGAACTAAAGCTTTAGTGTTTCTGAAGGCAGACAATCAGAACTTTAAGAAAACTGGAAACATTGCCATATTATTATTATTGGAAAAAATTGAGGGTGTTTAGGCTAGAGGAAGGAAAATTGGGCAAGGAGATGAACACATGTGAAGGGCCATCACATAGCAGAGGGGACTTAACTTATTTTGCTTATCCTGAAAGATCAGAACTAGAAGCAGGGGATGGGAGCTTTATTAAATCTCTCCAAAAACAAAGAATGATTTTTTTTTCCTCTTTTGTAAGCATTTTAAATTTCTGCCTTACTATCTTTAGTCTGTCTCTACCAGTGCCTTGTACATGGAAGATAATTTTTAAATTATTACTGAATAAAATTTAATAGTGAGTCCAGATGACCTGTTGATAATGTTGTAGTGGGAATTCTTGTTCAACTATATCTTAGAGTATATTGTATCCCACAATCCTTTAAATTTTTAGATTCTATGATTTTGCAAAGGAAGGAAAATTTGGAGGAAACACTTGGGGCAAATATTACTATCATGGATTAAACTTGGAAGGGATTGCCAGAGATGTGATTTACTAAACTAATGGATTCTAAAGTATGAGTGACAATTTTTTATCTTAATCTCCAGAGTATCTGTACTTCAACAAAAAGGTATCCAAGAAAAAGGTACTTAGCCCAAAGGGATTGATCATTAGCCATGGAATTTTCATGCACTATGGCAGCTGGATAAAAGATATATTTTCAAGAGAGAAGCCTTTCCTACCCTCCCCCCCCAGAGTATACCATTCAAACATTCATATACATTTGTTGAGGCTAGCCCCAAGTATTTATATTCACAAGAACCTTAAAGATTAACCACTTTAGCTTAATGCCATCATCTCCAAACAAGAATCAGCACTGTTAGTACTTAGATCACTATTAGTTGGAGGTTGTAGATGCAAAAAAAAGATTCAGAATTGGAAGAATTGGGAGAGAGTTATGAGACAGACCAAGAATCCAGCAGTAACATTAGAGTTTAAGGTCTAGAATCAGGTGAGTTATGTGGCTGGGGGTGGGAGGAAGAGTCAGAGGGGGAGAGATCTAGTTACCTGCTATATCAAATACTAATTAGCAGAAATTTGAGGGAAGCAGCCATAAATAGTCAAGAAATAGAATAATAGTGATAGGATTTGGAGCTAGATAGAACTTTAAAGATCACTTAACCAGGTACCTTTATGATTGATAAAAAAGAGGTATAAAAAATTAAGCCTAAAATTACACAAGTAGTAAGTGGCAGAGTTAGGATGCTAAGAGGAAAGGCCAGGGAACAAGCATTTATATAAGGAAGCATCAAGACCCAGAATTCAGAAAGGATTCTCTGACTATAAGGTCAGTCAAAGTAGAGGTCAAGAAATTTTAAAAGAGGAACAGGAATGGAGTAAGATAGACACAAATTATAATAGTAAAGTGGATCGAATTTGCCAAGATTTAGGATTAATGAAAGGAATATCAGTTTGCCAGATACAATGCTATTTAATCTCATGTTTGTATAACCAGTATAGCTAGAGTGATGTTCTGGAGGTAGGAAGATCTGATTTGAAATCTGGCCCCAGAGACTTACTTATTTTGTGATTCAGAGCAGGTAACACCTTTATTTGCTTTGGTTTCATAAACTGTAAAATAGAAATGGTAATAGCACATATCTTCTGAAGTTGTTGTAAGGATCAAATGAGATAATCTTCATAAATCATTTACTTAGTGCCTTACTTAATGCCTGGAATACAGTAGAGACTTAATAGATACTTGTTTGTTTGTTTGTTTGTTTTTTCCTTTTTTAAAAGGAAATATAGAAAAGCCAAGAAACAAAGTTTGTGATGTACAAATTTTTTATAAAATGATTTCTCCTTAAATAAAATTTGTTATATTCCCATTAAAAAAAAGAGAGAAATAGTAATAATACTAACATAATTCAGAAGCCTGTGAGCTTTCTGGGTATAGAAAAAGCATGGAAAAATAATAGCAATTGAGATCAAAAGGTCCTTCAGAGTTCTTGAGAGTCAGAGCAACAGGGTATGTCAGACTCCATAGCTCATTATTCAGGGACACAGCACTTGAAATTATGAGCCACCAAATCAATTGAGATGAGAGCCTCATGTCCCACATAGCAGAAAGTCCAATGGAGTATATAAAGACCCTCATGACTTGGAGACCCTAATAGACTCCTTAACCAATATTCTTTTCCAAGCCATGATAAAATAGAAAGCTAGACCAGCATCTGAGATGCTCAAACACCAGCAACTATTATATTTGAGTGAAATTTCTTAGGGTCACAGGAAGGAATAGAGCTAATCCTTCTTGGGGGTTGAGAAAAAAAGGAGATAGAGAAAGCTATTAGGTCAAAAATAAATAATCCTAAAAGGCAGGAATCGGGAATAAAGTAAAAGCTCTTCCTAGAGTAGAAAGCCAGAGTTTTAGCAATAGTGACACCCAGAATGCAAGGAAAACAGAACCAAGGATCTGCCCAATCATTTACAAATAAAGGATCTAAACGAATTTAATCCTAACACAAAGTTCCAAGTGTGAAACTGAGGCTTTATACATGAGTAAATAGAAGAAAGCATCAAACACAATGAAAAATTATTATGAATTAGAAGTCTATAAGACAAGCAATTAAAAAACAGAGTCCATAGCAAGCACAAAAAGAGCTTCTGAGAAAACAATGACTTGCTCACAGGTACTTTATGAGTAAAGGAAGTGATAAAAGAATTTAAAAGTGCAATTAGTGATTCTGAAAAAAGTGGAAGAAAATTAAGTAGCTTATAATATAAAGTGAGAAACCTTGTATTGGACTCTTTGTAAAAAATAGAATGGATCAAATAAAACAATGATTCCATGAGACAAAAATAAATGAATTAAGAAAAACTAGAACAAAGTTAAAAAGTATTTGGGGGAAAGGAGAAAAGAAAATGTAAGGTATTTATAATCAAAGAAAACTTACTGGGGAAAAAAGTTAAAGGAGAGATAATTTGTGACTCATTGGCCTCCTGGAAAACAATTATCAAAGAATAAATATTATTACAGATAAATTATATAAGAAAACTTTCCAGACCTGATAGAACCAAAGTCAACATGAAACTAGAAAAATCAACTAATCATTTGCTGAAAGATGCTCCAAATTAAAACCTTCCATGAGTGTCAGTCAAAATCCAGAGTTTTTAGTTGAAATTTTAAAATTTAAGGATCCAGAAAGGGTTCAAATACCTAAATTCAAATATAAGGATCACACAAGCTATAATTGCCCTACAAAAAGAACATCTTGGAATATAGTAGTCCAAAAATAAATTTTAAATTTTACGACTAAAATAATTTTATTCTAAAAAGTTGAATATAATTCTTAGGGCAAAAAGAAAAGATCCTTTAAAAGAATCAAGGACTTTGAAGTATTATTGATGAAAAAACTAGATAGAGCTATGTAGGTTCTATGAGAATCAAATCAAAGAGACAGGAGAAAAATAGTTTGCTTTCAAGGAGTTAGAAGGGGATAAATAATGATAAATATTTATATTCTTATTAGACTGTTATAGCAGGAGTGAAAAAAGATAAATTTCAAAATCCCACTATCTTCTAGAGACATTAAGGAAGTAAAGACAAATGCAGGAACTGAAGGTAGTTTTGTTCTGTATTATAGATACTAAGAAAGAACAGAAGAAGGAGGGAAAAAAGGAATACACTAAGAAAGACATGAGAAAGGAGCAAGAGAAATTTACTATTTTCATGATTCTTGTAGGCCAAAAGAGTATACTATTATTGAGGAGGGGGTCAGGTGAGAGGATATCTCATGAACCTCACTCTTATCTAAACCTGTCAAAGGCAGAATGAACACACAAACCCAAAGGATCAGATGTAAAAATACATTAAATTCAACATGGGGATCTGGTTGGCAGAAAAATATGGATTTAAAAGAGTAGAGTCAGAGAAAATAGTCACAAAAAAGGAACTTTAAATTTAAAAAATGAATCACAAAAGGGAAAACAAAAGGAGAAAAAGAAAATGTAAGAATCATTCATTGGGATCTGGACTAGAAGAAGAAAGGAGTGGGATCAAATCACATCATTTACAGATTTTTAGTGATTAGCTTCCTTCATTTTTTTTGCCACCTTCTATATAAAGAGAAAGAATTTTAACAGGAATATGAATGAAACAAATATGCCAATAAAATATAGCAAAGTAACAGAATAAATTAGAAAACAAAATCCAACAATGTACCATTTATGTTGAAAATACAATATTGAATAATGATACAATATTGAATATGGTATTTAAATAACAAATACAATATTGAAAACATATTCACAGATAGATAAAATGAGTGACTGGGACAGAATTTATTTTATCTTAAGTATTTTTTAAAAGCAAAGATAGAAATAGTGATTTTAGACAATAGTTAAAAAAATAGTTAAAAGGAAATAACTAGGGAAATTATATTAAGCTTAAGGATAAGATAAACAATGGAATATTATAAATACTTACTATATATGCACCAAAAGGCGTAGCATAGTATTTGAAATTAATTAATCAAATTACATAGAGAAATAAATAATAAAAGCATCATTTTGTAGAACTTCAATGTGACTCTTAAAACTAGACAAATCTAACAAAAATGTAAATAATAACAAAGCCAAATATCTGAATAGAATTTTAGAAAACATAGTTAGATATGATAGATCTCTGGATATTTCTGAAAGAAAATTTAAAATAATAGACATATGTACCAGCTACATATAATATCTTTAAAAAAATGATAATTTGTTACAACATAAAAAACTAAATCAAATGAAGAAAAATAGAAAAATTAAACTGATCATAAGAGTAAAATTTATAGTCAACAAAGGGAGTTGAAATAAATAAATCAAATTTAAAAGGGGACTAAACAAATTATCTTAAAGAGTTGGTGGTTTAAAGAAAAAATGACAGAAATAAAAGATAAATTCATCAAATAAAATGACAACAATGAGACAAAGTATCTAAACTTTTGGCATGGACCTGATGCTGTCTTTCAGAGAAAATTCATTTTCCTAATCTTTTTTTCAAGAAAGCAGAAAAAAACATAAAAATTAATTCTGTATGCAACTAAAATATTTTAAAGTAATAAATAAAACAATTAAAATAATAGAAAGTCTGAAACAAAATTGAAAATAGCAACAAAACAAAAACTCTATTGAAATGATAAATAATACTGAGCTATTTTTAAAAACTAACGTAATAGACATTGCAGTAGTTATTACAATAAATGAAACACCAAACTGCCGATATAAAAATGAAAAAATATATGAAAAAAGATTATTATAATTTCATCTAATTATGTGCCAACAAAATAATTTAAGTAAAATGGATGAATATTCATTCTTTTTTTTTTAAAGCAGAAATTTCAAAAATCTGATTTCAGGAAATAGAAATTGAACAAGCAATAAAATAATTTCTTCACCTAGTCTGCACTCCAACCCTAGCACAAAACAGATTTATATGTAAATTTTATCAAATATTCAAAGAACAATGCACTCTAATCCTACATAATTGCTTTCCAAAAACAATGAGAAATGGAATCCTACCAAACTCCTTCAGTGAGAGAAATATGGTCCTGATGCTTAAAATGAGGGGAGATAAGTTCTTATAATAAAAATATAAACTAATTATCTCTCATTAATTCTGACACAAAATATTGAATAAAACATTACCAAAGAGATTACAGCAACATACTAAAAAGATTTTACACTTAATCATATTAAAGTTAAAGCAAGATTGCAGAATTGGTTAAATATGTTATATATTTATTTACCATATTAATGACAAAAATAATAAAAATCATATGATCATATCAATAGTTTCAGAAAAACCTTTTTGACAAAGTATGATGCCCCACTGATGTTGAAACACTAGAATGCATAGAAATCAAAGGACCTTTCCAAAAATAAATAGCATCTATAATCAAAAAGAATTATTATCTATAATGGAGAAATATTAGAGGCTTTCCAGTAAGATCAGGAATAGAGGAAAGATGAACATTATTATTTTTACTATCATGTTAGTTTAATTCTAGAAATATTGGATATAATAATATTCCTCCTCTCTAAATAGAACAGAAGCAATGACAGAAAGAATGAGTCAAATAAGCTAACTTTGAAAGTTTTATATTAAATGTATGATGTACTTTTAAAGGAAAGCAAGTTTTGCATAATTAGAATACACAGATCCAAGAACAACTCTCTCCTCTATTACCACATACAAGGTATTCCAAAAGGTTTATTGTTGAAGCTATGAAAGAAACTATTATAGCTATCAATAGTTTTAAGTTATAAAGCTTAAAATGGTGCTAAGACTTCTGGAATACTCTGCCAATGGAAAAGAAATGATGGGCATTCTAAGGAAAGTCAAAGAGTGCTAAGGGCATGCTATATATTTGGGATCAAACAGTTTTCCCATGTGAATATAATATAAAACGAAGTAATTTGAGATCAGGTTGTAAAGGAAGGGTAAAACTTACTTGTGTCAATCCTTGTATACTAAAGGAGTCTGGACTTTAGAAGACATCAGAGAACTCCTAAATATTTTTGGGTGAAGAAGTTATATGATCAGATACATAAGTGAATAAATATATAGCAAAGAAATATTCTAGAAATGGTATGAAATGTAAGAGAATGGAGAGTAAAAAAGAGAACCTTATAAAGTGACTTTCTAGTCTAGGACAGGTATGAAGACCTATATTCAATAGTAATGGTGAGAATACAAAAGAAAGAAGAAATACAAGAGATATTTTTGACAAGCACTCAGCATAATCAGATTAGATATGAAATTCAGAAGAAAGGGAAAGGTCAAAAATATCTTCAGCGTCATGAAAACAGGAAACAGAATGACACTGGTGTGGCCAAGAAGTCAGAAATAGCAATGCGTTTACGGGGCAGTTCAGTGCAATTAAATAAACACTTATTAAATATCTACTATGTGCCAGAAACTCTAGAGATATTTAAAGAAAAAAATGTGAGTGTTTTCCCTCAAGGAGATTACAGTCTACTAGAATAGAAATAATATAAAAATGGATAAGATAAAGCAAAGTTTCTGATAAAGCAAATATTGAAGAAATTCATAGAAAATACCTTAGGAAAATTCAAAAAGTTCATCTCTTGGTGATTTTCAGGGTTTCTGATTACTACCTTAGACTTTTGATTATCTGCCATAGTTCATATGCACTTTCTACTATCCAGCATGCTGCCTGGTGTAGATGATTATCAATTCATGTATGCTCTTTGACTTCCCTATATTGTTCTGATCTAATAGTCTCTAACCTTTAGCACACACATTTTTTCTCACTCTATCCTACAAAGATGGGTCAAATACTATGTCTCTCCAGTAGAAAAGGACAGAGAATTAAAAAAAAAATTATGTAGCACCTATCATTTGATGTATTTTTTTAAACAAACATTTTCTTATTTGATCCTCACACCACCACCAATTTTTTATGGTGAAAAAAATAATTTATGATTATGATAATTATTCTCATTTTTACAGTTGGCACCTATTTTCCCTTTAGCTTGGTCACCTATTAATTCAGACTTCTACCCTTTCTTCTAGCATTTCCCAGTCCTCAGTCAAAATTCTAATAATTATGTGTTCAACTCATTAGCACATGCTATTAATCCATTAATTAATCCATATTTGAGCATTGAATGGTGATTGATCATTTTAGCAGTATATGTTTTTAGTGTAATCCTAGAAATTAAGGTTTTATCTTTCAATCATATTCTATCTTTATAGCAGCTACACAATCTTTGAATGTCCAAAGGCTTCTTGGACTATGTCTCAGCAGCACCGCTGGGCCTGGCATTCCTTAGCAATAGAAGTTCCTTCAATCTTCCCCAATTCAGATGCTGGACTCCTCACACTGTCTGGGAAATGAAAGTTCCTGTGGCAAGGGTCTAGACTACCTCAAGGCCCAGCTAACCTTGGGATTTAGTCCTGCTTGTTTCAGAGGAACTAACCTGGAAGTACGAGCTAAATCTCTATCCTGGTATTTTTCTTTGGATCTTCTCCTGTTCTCCTAGGAAAACTACTATTCTGCTCCAACTCCTATTTGTTTTTAGTCTCATGTTCACCCTGAAGGGAAGTTTTGTCATGTTTGTGGAAGAAATCTGGAGAGCTTAGAATTTTCTCATCTGCCATCTTCCCAGAATCCTCTCCTTATTCATTTTTTAACTTACAATGACTTATAAGCCCTTCTAGGAGATTGAGTTATAAGAATCAGAACATGAAACAATTTGTGAGACTTCTATGTAATCATTCCATATAACATCTTGGCTCTGCACTACCCAAGTATCTCTTGTTCAAGATCTTCAGCCCTTGGTCTTTTTTCTCTTGTGAAGAAATTGCCCTTGCCATTGGTCATCACCATTAGATAGATCCAGATTCTCTCAAGCTCAAAAAGCCCCTTTCAAGACTACTCACATCTCCCTCCAGATTGCTCTTTGGTTACATATTCTGAATAGAATACAAAGTAGAAGCTGAATCCAGAGATCCAGGATAACATTTATCCACTTGAATCCCCTTACTCTGTCCCATGAAAGTAGACAAAGGATGGAGAAAAATCAATTCTGGAATCAGCCAGAGCTTCCTTGTTTCCAAAGATGGGCCACTAAGTCATGAAATATTCTCAACTAGGATCAGAAAGATTATTCCTGAACATAGCATCTTCAACCCTTCTGAAATTATTTTGACAACAGCATGAAAGAAGGTAAATGGTTCATCCTCACTTCCCCATCTGATCAGTTGACAAATATTACACTAAGATCATAAGCCTGAGTGATTTAGATAATGGTGGAGACTACAAACAAACCGATTCTAGGAAACTTTCTATAAGGGATAAAGAGCTAGTAGCAGGTTGTATATGAGAGTGGAAAGAAATCATGCCCCAGGATACCACAAGGTTCCTAAACTGCAAAAGGAGAAAGCATCTCAAGGATGAAACCATCAGTCACTTTTAAGTTTCACACTTTAAAGCCCTACAAACCTCTCTCTAGCTGTGACTCTGAATAATAGAATTATGTATTTAGAAAGAGGGGAGAATGTTGGAAGATAGCAAGTTCAATTTTGGACATGTTGACTTTAAGGATGGGTGAAACATCCAGGTGGGAAATGTCCAGCTGTTATTTAGTAATGTAATAACCTCAAGGGTGAGGTTAAAACAAAAAATATAATGTTCAGATTTTATATAGAACTGATCATTGAGAAGACTCTCAAAGAAGAGAACTGAGCATGGTGCATGAAATATTAGGATGTAGAAGAGGAAGAAAATCAAGGGAATAGAGAAAATAGGAATGTCAAATGTCACCTAGTAGTATTGTAAAAGTGGTAACTAAACCCAGTGCTTTGAATCCTTTGATTTAGTGATAGGTCTCTCTACTGCCACCTCACTTTATCATGGGAATGGGGATATTGAAAGTGTGTGCATATTTTACACTATATTCTATGTAGTCCTTTAAACTCTGGTGACAATTGATCATAAAATGGGTACTTGAAGCTAAATTGTGCAAAAATGCCAAAAAGCACGTTTCCAAGCAGGTAAATTGTTAAATACTATGCAAATATCTTGGTTACCGACAACAGTATCTTAAAATTATTGGTGTGCTATCTGGAAGCTATAAAATAAACTTCAGGATGGTTGGGAACTCCTAAATAGCATATGTGAATTTAAGAGGAAGGAAATAATTCCTAGTCCACCTCTGGGAAAACACTAAGTACCAAAAGCTGATTCTTCTTAATGAGGTATCCATGAGATGTCATAGGTCAACTAGTGCACTGGCCTTCTTTCTCCAGGTTCACTATTGCTTCTTGGGATCCAACACTGATTAATTGAAGGAGAAACCTGACCCTTCCTCTTAAGACTTCTTGTGTAGGATTTCTGCTTCTGTTCTGCCCTTTATGCCTCACCAGTCTTTGCTTGCACACATACTGTGAAAGCTCTCTCCCAGGAGACAGCATGTGAACAGAGATGAAGCTAAGAGATAATTTTTTTGCTACTGTAAAATAAAATGAGCTGCATCTATATTACATCCTAGATCTTTTCTTTATAGTTAACTATAACTTTGATCTGTTGCTGATTGAATATTGTAATACTTGGAATCACCTATTAGGTATTTGTTTATATATATGTAATATACATAACTCATGTTATTTTATGCATGTATCTGTATGTAAAACTTTATTTGGTTAAAGATCCCTTTACATCTTCCAAATATATTTGCTTTTCTCAATTTTATCCAGAAACAGGTTATATGGCCTTTACCTGAATTCTACTCGAGTAGTTGCTTTGACCAACCCGTTTGTATATATTGATAAATTTTAATTCTATCCTTTAAGAGTTTCAATAGTGCAAGCTACCACTCATTAGCAAGACAAACCCAAATCCCACATAAAATTTCTAAACTAAAATTGTCTATTTTTTCTTTCTAGTTCAAGCAACTAGTTGGTGGGGACAGTGCATATTATATAAATACAAGTCTACTTACATTACTTGTCTGACCTTGGACAAATTAATTTAAACCTCAGTTTCATCTGAAACATAATGGCACTTATCAGAATGTGAGGAACAAATGAGAAGACATATATTAACCATTTTACAGAACCTAAAAGCCATATAAATGGTAGCTTTTGTTAGTGGTGGTAGTGTTATGGAGTCTAAAGCTAAAGAATACGCTACCACCATACATTAATATTTACTGGCCAATTTAAGCTAGGACTTCAGATAATCTGTCAGTAGTTTTCAAATTATGGTTCTAGAATTTGGAATTTATCTCCCAATTATGGTTCTAATTGTTTTTGTGTGTAGTAATTGGGATTAATCTATTGCCCAGGGTCAAACAGTTAGTGTTAGAAAGTGTCTGAAGTTAAGTTTGAACTCAGTTCTCCTGGACCAGTACTATATCCACTGTAGCTGCCAAACAGGTATTAGCAATGTTGATTAAATGGATGTATGCTTCTTTTTTTTGGCCCAAAGCATTTAATAATTTACTTTGAGTGAATAGCCATGCCTGGAGTCAGAAAGACCTAAATTCAAAATCAGAGACATATACCATCTCTGTGATCTTAAGCAAGTCACTTAATCTGTCTGCCTCTATTTCTTCATCTGTAAAATAGAGATAATAGCATCTATCTTTCAAACTGTAAAGATTAAATGTGATAACATTTTAAAGTCCTTAACAAAATTCCTGGCTTATTCAATAAATGCAATTAGGATATCCTCTACTAAATCTCTTCATGCCTGATTGTGCTATGGAGATGATAATCCCCTCCACAACATTTCATTCTTGTAGGTTAAACTAGGAGATCACAAGCTTTAGTAGACCTTGTGTTTGCTACACATGGAAAACTGATGCCCAGCAGGCTGACCACTAGGAAATTAAATTTTTGATCAGAGAAACTAATGAAGACCATGCTCAGTTATTAGAAGATTGAGGTCTTCATTTGAGGTGTCAACATTCACCTTGAAATACAAAATCTATTAATTCTGAGAAATTACTGAGATATATTCTTAAAAGGCATCATCTAACTGGTTTTTCAACAACAGTAGAACTACCCATTCTCCCCTCCACTCTCCTTGATTCTAATGAAGGGAATCTTTTTATATAATGGGAGAATCACAGAAAAATGGTTTACAGGGTCTTGGAATAGTTTATAGCCAGATCTATCCAGATTACAAGGGAAATAACCAGTCTAAAAAACAGTAATGATTTTTAGGGAAAAGTGCATAGATTTTAAAGCACAGAGGATTGCAAGCCTCTGGGAATTGAGGGATGTTGGGACGATGATGCCATCATGAGAAGTAGAAGAAAGATTTGTTTCATGCATAATGGAAGGACTTACATTGGTGATATAATCCGTGATTTCATGTTGTCATGAAAATCCCCGACCAACAAATCCCCAACCTGAAAAATTCTCCAGTGTTGGTTGCATTTGCCACCACTTGAGCATCATTATTACCACAAAGAAAAAAGGAAACAAAGGAAAATCTTGTTCAATTCACCTGTTCACCTGAACCAAACCAGAACTACCAACACATATCCTTGCCCTGTGTTTGAAAACTGTTTTCTTACAAGCAAAATAAACAGTTTCCTATATTGTGTTGGATTAGTCATACCAATACCTGGGGTTAGGATGCTTGCCACAAGGTCTTTCGTTTCATTAAAATAGTCCAAACAAGAAAATAAAATGTTCATGAACTACCATTTTAGAGTGTCAGATGTCAAAGTGAGTGAAATCATTGTATTAATGTACTTTTCATATTAATAAAGCATGGATTATAAGTAGTTGTTGATCCTTCACCTTTGAATACAGAAGCTATATATGACCCTTTATCATTTGAGAAGAGCAAGGAGGAGAAAAATGAGTATTAAATGTCTTTTTGTGTGCTAGGCACCATGATAAGCACTTTTAAATATTTTAATTTATCCTCACAATAACACTATGAAATCAATGTTACTTTATTTTGATGAAACTGAGGCAGTTAGAAGTGACTTGCCTAGGATCACACAGCTAGGAAATTATCTGAGGTTGGATTTGAACTCTATTTCTAACAGGAAGGACCAGAGTTCTATCTACTTTGCCATCTGAGTGCCTCCAAGCAATAGTATTATAGATCTCATTAAGTGATTTGGCAAAGTATCCCATAATATCAGCATGAATTAGGTGGAAAAATCTGGGTTGAATGAAAATGCATTTAAATGAATACCCAGAATGATTAATGAACAAAGATGTCAACCTAAGGGGATCTCTATAGCAGTTCTATCTGCATCCCAACTGTAGCAATCTTTTTGGGGTGTGGGGTAAAGGCACTGGATTAGAAACATTAGACAAACTTTAAATCTGCAGGTGATTTGAACTTAGAAGAATTAATATATTAGAAAAAAGACATTTTTAAAAAAGGATCATAATCAATTGGAACAATGAGCCAAATCTATTGAGATTTAAGAAATATATTTTTAATTTTTTAAAAAAATCCACTGACTAGACATGGAAAATAGATCCAAGGTTCTTTAAAGTCTAATTTGCATTAACGAGGTAGTGTAGGTGACAAAAAAAGCCAAATATATTTTGATACTGTGATAGAACTACAACTGCATTCGTTTGTGATTCTCTACACCAGTATGACTTCATGCTGACTAATTTTCATCTATGACTTTCCATGAAGGCTCCATAGAGAAGTTGATTCAACCTACTGCAGAACATGTATGGTACTGTAGTATTCCATAGGTTATCTCCCAATCTTAATACAACATTAGCTCACTTCATTTTCAAATCATTCATATGCTGATTGTTGTGAAAACAAAATTATCCTGAATACACATTGCAACCTACTTATTCCCACCAGAACAGATCTTTTTCATTGTACTTTTTGTTACTTGAACCTTTGTGTTCTTTCAGTACTATGATATTCTATGGTTCGATGCCATGTAGTTTTCAAAGTAGAATGGTGAATCATTTTTAAAAGTCTAAGGAAGAAGCATCAGTTTGGGATTGTTGAAAATGATTCATAATTTCCCAAATTGTGTGCTCTCAATTCATAAAACAATTACTCTTGTAATATTTTTTTATAGATGGCAGTAAGACTATAAGTAATTATTAAGGTTCTTTTGACCATTTTCTTCAGTTTCAATGAGGTCTGAAATTTTTTTCCACTCTTCTGGTATTCCCATCCTCAAATACCTTTAACAGTCTCACAGTGCCATCACATTTTATTACCTCCAGCATGGACCTCTTTATACATTTGGACAAATTTCCAGTTCTTGGTTTCTTTGGTACCATGTCTGCCTGCTCTATAAACACATCTAGGGCAGTTACATTAGGATCTACATATGGTAGTCCCACTATACTTAAAGGATTTTTAGAAACCTTTTCCATTTTTCTTCTGTTTACAATCCTGTTTTAATGTTTTTGAGATGATTTTGCTTATTTTTTTTCTTGCCATGCTTAATTAAAACTAGTTTTTACCTCCACTTCTGCTTTATGAGATGATACTGCTGATCATCATCCATCATCCTCGAGATTTTACAAATGAGTTTATGTTCTAAATTGGTGTCTTTGGCATCCACCTTTGTGTTTGGCAAGTAAGTTTGCTGCTAAGATGTTTTCTTTGGGTTCTTTTGGTTTCTTTGTTGTGATAATATATATTTGGTAAATTTCTGGGTGAAATTATATAGTATTGATGTCAACTGTTATCCAGTTCCGATGTTGTACTTTAAAACATTCAATTAAAAATTCAAGGTTAACTAATTTCAATTCCATTCCATATGTTATCTCTTGTCATTATTGATTCTGATCTTAGCTCAAGTTCACTGCCTGACTAGGCATAAACAATTGACTTAAGAGATAGCATCTTCATCAATAACAAGTTTTTTTTCCCTACCTGTTCAAGATTGATTTCATTTTTGTGTTTACATTTGATGTTCACCATGTTATCTACCAGCTCTTTTTTTCCAAAGTACCATGAAATTGAATATAAATTTTAAATGTAATTTATAAGTCTTTGTCCTCATGCCATCTTCTTGAACATTGCTTTCCCATATAGTTTCCCAATTTTCAACTTTCCTCACCATTATGTATTGGAGTCAAGAAGAATCAGAATGCATGTTGATATAAGAAAGTTTAAGTTCTCAAAAGAATTTCTCTACCACTTCATCCTAATTGATATTAGTACATTGGTTGTAACCATTTTCATGAATTTTTTCTCTGTCCTTAACATTAGGACTGTAATATGTGAATAAACCAGGAAATATATACATATATATTTGCTTCTGAAGATGTTATAAAAATCCTTTTTGTTTTAAGAAACATCCATGAGTCATTCATTTGACTACAACTGTCTTTTGATTTCATGGTATCAAGACTGTGCAGATAATAAGATTCACTTCCTCTAGTCATATCTGCTCACTGATATATGGGAAAGATTATCCTATTTAAAGACCCAACATTTAAAATTTGTTCCTCAGAAGAGTCTAGGATTCTTAACATCACTTGCTGTTTTCCCAAACACACTCCCTTTGAGTGCTATAAACTATGTATGGTGTCAATATCAATGAAGAAATGTAAGAAAGTTCCGAGGGCCATTATTTTTGTTTCTTAAGTGTCCATGACCCAAAAAAAAAATCTGTTGGCCTTCCTACAGGTGATCCTTTATAATTAGCTAGGTTGGTTCTCAGAAAGTAGACATAGTCTGTTACTAAGCCCATACTCACAAGCCTTTCCAGCATGGTAAAACTCTGCCAAAATTTATAATATGATTGCATAGCCTTTGAGAGCCCAGGATCACCTCCATGCCACAATAATATTCAAGAGTAGCACTGGTAATATTTGGTGTATGTTCTTGGCTGATCACCAAGCAGGGTGAAATTACTATCTGTGGAATTATCACTGAACACTTCTGTCTATCTGACAAAAAACACTCCCTTTTAATCCCACTGTTTCCAGTATTAATGGTTAGACCAAGTGTTGGATTTGATTTTTTTCAAAGTTCATAGCTTCTTTAAATAGACAACTAGAGCTTCTATAATTTGGGAATAAGCAATCTATTTCTTATCCTTTTTTTTTTTTAAATTAGGTAAAAATTCCAACCTAGAATAAGAAATCAATTATCTGACTACCTATAGCTGAGTCTAAAAATGACTGTGCTATCTATAGCCAACTATTTCCTGTATCTTAAGATCTACACTTCTAACATATGCAATTTTGGCATTGTTTGGGTTAGAAGGTAAAAGTTTACTAATCAGAAGAACTGACTATTCTGTAGATGAGCCCAACCTTTAAATGTACATCCAAATTATCTCCTTGAGCTTCATCCCCTTGGGGGAGGGATTTCTTTAAACAAAAGGACTAATAGTGCCTGAAACTACTGACCCAGCAAAACCAACTCCATCACTTTTCCATTCTGAAATTGCTAAAGGCTCAGGTATACTTAGATATCTTTTGATTAAGGTGCAGGGGGGAATAGATTGAAGATTCATTTGTTATTTTTCTACCTTGGGAAAGGTATGAGCTATGAATCAAGAACATCTCATGTTCTTTGGAACAGGAATGTTTCCCTGCAGTTATGAAAATTTATCTAATCAGAAATGTGACAGCACTGTGCTTGGCATCCATCTCAAGAAGTATGTGTGTGCTCTTGGGGAGCTTCCTGACAGTGGGAGGCAAGAAAGTCTCTCACGTGGATCGGAGCACTCAGCTTGGCAGCAACAGTGCCTCGATCAGACGCTCCAGAGATTACTGGCCCTTCAACGTGCGCAGCTCGTGCCCCGAGGGCCTGGAAGGCCGACCCTTTTCTCATGGCCAGCCGCCCAGCTCGTGGAAGTGCTCGGCCTACATGGACGTCCTGCGGTTCCCCAGGGTTCTCCGTGGTCCCTCTCCGGATACAGGGATGCTTGACAAGGGCAGACGCATCCCCCAAGTCCATCAGCTTGGAATAGGATGGGTCCTGGTGGCCTCGGGGCCCCATGGTCACCCCATAAAGTCTTCTCCCCAGGTCCTTCCTGAAGGCTATCATTTTCAATTTCTTGCTGGGTGGAGCCCAGCAAGACGCCCATGAAAGACCTCTTCCGAAGACTCGATTTGGGCTAGGATGTCATCGACTTCGCAGGACATGCCTTGGCTCACAGAAGAACCAACAACTACTTCTTACCAGTACAGACAATCCAACGGCATACAAACGGCTTGATCCCTTAATTGTACCCGCACTTTGACATAGGCACTGGCATCCCCCTCCCCTATATGCACACCACTTCTCTAGCCAGCTGAGGGTGTGTTGTGGGGTTGCTGGGGAAGCGAAGAGGTGTCTTTCTCTCAAACAAATCAGTGGATGAGATCCAGGTGAGGGTCAGGTAATGTTGGGCATCAAGTCAGAGGAGCAGGTAACAAGATGCAGACAGCTCATTTGTGATCCCAGTTATGGACCTCGTGCGCATCATCAACGGGAAGAGCTCGGACCTCCTCCTCCTCCCACTCAGACCAACTGCCAGTCCTTCGCTTTTTAAGGCCGTCTCACCTCTTCGGTGCAAAAAAAAAAAAAAAAAAAAAAAAAATCGCTCACCTTGCCATTTGTCACTTCAGAGACCACCTTGGAGAGCAAGGACTCAAGGAAGGAGATCCGTCCTGGATCTTGTTGACTTTTACAGCCCATTAATCAAAAGTTCATCAACATCAGCTACCTCCACACGGGGACGGAAAACCACATTTTCATCATCTTCAACTGTGTTGCCACAGCTCATTCTGAGAGTACTTGTGAAGACATTAAAGACATATAGGAGGATGACTAGATCCTAATTAAAGTTTGAAGAAATAAAATTTTAGACAAATTATTTGAAAGAAACAAACATCACCCAAAAACAGGAGACATTTGTATTTCAGTGAATAAAAAAATACTTCTCCAGATGAAGTCATGAAAAATGAATTTCTGCCCTCTTTTCTCGCTAAGTACTTCACCATCCAAATAGTCCCTCTTTTTTTTGGTATTTATCCTAAAGACACGCACAAATCAATGCATTAATAACTCCCCCCACTATTTCCGAGGAACAACTTTCTTTCGAAGGTGACAAAAAAGAAAGTAAACAGACTTAACGATAGATAAAGCAGCTTCTTCTCGTTAAAAACAGAAAGAGAAGGTTGGGGTAGGTAGAGGTCGAGGATGGAATTATAGAATTCTCAGTGTTCGATATACCTCTACACGTCCAACACTCTGCATCCTATCTAGTTCGTATTCATCCCTGGATCATGCAGCCCTAACATCTTAGTCACAGCTTGGTCTCTGTTCTTTCCTTCTCTCTTTTGTAGTACCACAGAATAAGCTACCTGGACATGGTGATCATGGCACATGTTAAGGAAGCCTTGCCCTTCCCATACCATCACAATTATGTTGGTTTTTTTCCCCAAAATTTGAGGCAGCACAATAATGCGTATTAGAGCTCTTGAAATCCATGCACTATGCTAGCATTTCTATTCTGCTACTTCCCATAACAATGGGAAAAGACCAACAGTCAGTTTCAAGTTTTCAAAGAATCTCTTTCCTCTTTTATTTTGTATCATGGATATTGGTTCAGAAGCTACATTGGTCTATTTAATTACATGTGGCAAAAACACTACAAGACCAGATGATAGTCTTGCTTGAAATAAAATTTTGTTGCTTTTTAAAAATAAAATGACATTCTCTCCACTAGTTGTGGGGTAATATAAAGAAACAAAGAACCTGAATTTGAATGTTTGCTCTACTAATCATTACTTAGTGACCTTGGGCAAGCTGCATAAGATTTGATTCTAAAATACCTGCTAATGTCTATAATCATCTATTTTCACTCTCTTAAGATCTAACATTTTCTAATAAAGTTCTTATATGATTCTAACAATATATAGGTTAAAAGTTAAAGATTTGATGAGCAGAATTAGCTTTTCTGTTGGACAGCCCCATCCTGTGAATGGCAACCTCTATTTCCAACTCTTTCTTTCAATTATGGCTTTCTCTAGTCACTCTTTCCATCTCTGCCCTCAAGAGAAAGTTTTCTTTAAACAAAAGGATTGCAAGAGCTTGAAGCAAGTGACTTTAAGTCACTTTA
Source organism: Sminthopsis crassicaudata (assembly GCF_048593235.1). Lineage (NCBI taxonomy): Eukaryota > Metazoa > Chordata > Mammalia > Dasyuromorphia > Dasyuridae > Sminthopsis > Sminthopsis crassicaudata. The sequence continues at coordinate 460,870,398 of NC_133619.1, read as the reverse complement.
TTTGTAAAAATGTAAGGTTTGGACTTTATAATGTGTTTTATAGATATAAATCTACAGGCAAGCAAGGTGGTGCAGGGGGAAGACTTGGTTCTTCAAATCCATCCTCAGACACTTTAAGGTATGTTACCCTGGACAAGGCATTTAACCTGTTTGTCTCAGTTTTTTCACCTGCAAAATGGGAATAATCATAACACATACCTGCTGGGTTTTTGTGAGTATAAATTAAGATAATATATGTAAAACAGTAGAGTGCCTGGCACAAAGTAGGTATATAAATGTTGGCTATTATTCTCGATGATCTTTTGATCTTTTCCCCCTTTTTGAAAAAAAAAATCTCCTTCTAGGAAAAATAGTATTGCATCCTTCCATTCAGAAGTAACTTTTATAACTCCTTTACTTCTTAAAGTGGTGTAGCTGCTTTAATAGTACCACCTTGTTGATTTGTTGAACAAAAATCAGCAGAACATCCATAATTAAATTTATGTTTATATCCTTTCTGAAAATTGTAGTCTCTCTTTGTGCCTTTTCTTACTGCTGTCATTCTCACTATGAATATAAAAATATGCCAGGAAGGACTGAATTGTGCCTTTTTTCAGACTTTTCATAGGTTGTGAGAGCGAAAAGCACTTTCCATATGGTGACTAACTTAATGATGAACCTCTTTGTATATAGCTTAACAGAAAAGTAGAGTGTACAGACTGCTAGATTTAAAATCAGAAAAATCTCTAATATTCTAAAGTTTACTATATGATCACAGACATATGACAATATCTCAATCTCAGTTTCCCCATCTGTAAAAATGAGGTTATTATCTATAACTGTCATTTTGCTTGGATATGTTGAGATTTGAATAAAATCATAGGATCACAGGACCATAATTTAAATCTGAAAGCAACCTTTTAGGTCTTCTAGTCCAACCCTCTCACTTTACAGAAGAAGTTATGAAGACCAGCAAGGTTAAGTTTTAAAATCTTGTCATTGTTATTAGCATTATTAAAGTTATTATTACAAAGCTGTTTTGGTTTATTTTCTGAAAGTAGACATAATCTGTCACTGAGCTTGTACTTGAAATCATTTTCTAGCTTGTAGAAGCTACTGTAGCTTATACTCCACTGACATTGTTCTTACTAAGCCAAGTTCAACTTCAAGCCATCAAGAAGCAACAGAATATATATGACTTTTGTGAGGGAGGGTGAATCAATTTTGAAATACACTAATGGAAGCTTAATATCCTTGACAAGGGTGATTATCCATTTTCATGATTATCTTGTTTTGCTTTGTACTGGACAGAACACCCTTGGACTATTGTGTCCAGCTTGAGGCCAGACATCTTACGAAAGACATTGATAAATAAGCAAACTTAGAGGGAGATCACTAAATTGGTGAAAATACTTGAAACAAGCTCCTGAAAGACTTAATTGAAGGCTTTTAGAATGCTTAAGCAAGAGGAAAAACTTAGGAAAGGAAACTTTCTTCAAATACCTGAAAAAACTGTCTTACTAAGAAGGTTTTAGATCTATTTTTCTTTATTTTAGTAGGGAGATATCAACATACTTTCATTAAATATTTACAATGGCTACAGCTCTATCGTTGGCTAAAATGATACAATTCCTACCCTCATAGAGTTTACATTTTATTGAGAAGGGAAGAGTAATAGGGAGGTGGGCTTCAGTTCAAAACAGTATAGAGAAGAATTTCCAAAGCTAGCTTCATCTGAAAATAGACTAGCTTACTTTCTGAGATAATCATTTTCCCATGTCTAAAAGTTTTCAATCAGGGTCTAGATAATCACTTATTTGGCATGTTATAGATTCATACTGAGAATAACAACAAAATAAAGAACAGTATAGTGGCAGCTAGATGGTGCATTGGATAAAGTGCTGACCTTATAAAATTAGGAACTACTAAATTCAAATCCAGCTTCAAATACTAGCTAGCTTTGTGGTCATGGATAAATCAGTTTTCTGAAATGTAAAATGGGGATCATAACACATCATCATCATAGTTGTTGTAAGGATCAAATAAAACGTTTGTAAAGTACTTAACATTATGACTGACAAGTAGTAAGTGCTTAATATAGAATTTTCTTGTTTCCACTTAAAGACTCAGACATTTTGTTTCTACCTTTATCAACACTTTGTACAGTTCTATATTTTCCTTTTGATTTATCTTTCTTTTAGATTGATCCAGCTTTATCAGAGGAATATTAAAGTCTAGCAATTAATTTGCTTCTATGTGTCTTTTTGTTATCTTTCTTTCATAATTAAGAAAATATATTATTTGATACTTAGTTGTTTGATATTAAAATAGTTTTTAAAGTTTTTTAATCATAAGGTAGTTTCCTTCTTTCTCTTGACATCACAAATTTATTCTTGCTGTCTGATAATAGGAGGTCAGCTTTTTTGGGGGGAGAATCATCTTATGCATGGTAATTATTATTGCACTTTAAAATTTTCATTCTATACATCTTTATGGTAGATGTGTTTCTTGTATATAATAAATTGATTTTGTTTCTTATCCATTTTGCTGCCTTTTTGTTTTATTGGATTATTTGATCTATTCACATTTAAAGTAACGATTATTAGGATTTATGTTAAATCAGTATTTTGTCTATGCAATTAATTTTTTTACACTAATTTGCTGCTGCTCTCCTCCCACAGATTCTTCCCTCTCTTCCCATTCATTCCCCCCTCTAATTTATTTCTTTTAATCTTACCTACTTAGTTTCTTAAATTAACTTAAACTGCTCATATTTATTTTGCCTATTTACAGATGTCCCATAGAGTTATGTCCTTGGCCCACTCTTCCTTTGTTCCCTCCTTCTCTCTCTCTCTTTCTCTCTGTCTCTGTCTCTGTCTCTCTCTGTCTCTCTCTCTCTGTCTCTCTCTGTCTTTCTCTGTCTCTCTCTGTCTCTCTCTGTCTCTGTCTCTGTCTCTGTCTCTGTCTCTCTCTCTCTCTCTCTCTCTCTCTCTCTCTCTCTCTCTCTGTCTCTCTCTCTCTGTCTCTCTCTGTCTCTCTCTGTCTCTCTCACTCTCACTCTCTTTCTCTGAGTCTTTCTGTGTCTGTCTATTGGTCTCTCTTAATATGTGCCTCATAAATACAATTGGCTTCCATAGGCCTGACTATTATCTCTTTGTAGATGACTCAGAGCTGTGCACACAGTCCCATCTTTCCTTTAAGATTCAGGACTACATCATCAGTTACCTATTGGTCATTTCAAACTGGATGCCCTAAAGACACAGCAAATTCAACACATCTGATTCAGAGTTGGTTATATTTTCTCTCTGAATCCTGAGTTGTTCTATACATTCCTTTTCTGTCAAAGACACTACTACTATTTTTCCAGTATCCCAGATTTAAAACCTCAGTCTCATCCACAATTCCTCATCCTCATTCACTCTGCATTTCAAAGGATACCAAATGTTGTCATTTCTATCTCTGCAATATCTTTTGCTTCTTACCCCTTTTCTTTACTCACATAGCCATAACCTTCTTTCAGGTCTCATTATCTTGAATCTAAATTATTTCAATTGCCTAATCTCTATCTAAATTGTCCTTTAACTCCAGGTCATCATTCTCATAGATGGTAAGTTTTCTTAAGGGCAAATCTAACCATGTCACTTACCAAATCAATAAATTTCTATTGCTTCTAGGATAAAAAATAAACTTTTAATCATATTGTAATGCAACTCTTATCACATGGCTTTTACATATTTTTCTAGCTTCATTGTACATTATTCCCTCTTTTGAATTCTGTGATCCAGCCAATTTAGCCTTTTTTCTTTGTCCCCTAAACATGAAATTCCATCTTCTGTCCTCATGTCTTTGCTCCATGATGCTTTCCTGTTTCTTATCTCACTTCTATCCTTCATCACAACTTTGGGTCGTTATCTACTTCACAAAATATATTTATGTAATTACATGAAGTCAATCATGGCATTTAGCATTCAGCAACTCATTCTCTTTATTATTCAAGTTCCATTGAAATCATTAGCCACAGATATTTCTTGAGGATTTCATTGTTCTAAACTCCTTAGTTCTTTTTAAATTTTCATCAAATGATAGGCCAAACAAATGATTTTATTTCTTACTAATTTTTTATTATTCTTTTTATGGTAAACTTTATAACCATTAATAAAAGCAAACATTTAAATATGAAAAGAAGAAGAAAAAGGCTTATACTTCAAAAAGGGAACATTAAGGAATATACACATTTCTCAGTACCATATGGTGCCTTTACCAAAACAAACAATATGCTAATACAGAGAAATTTTAACTACATATCTTAAAAAGTAGAAGCATCAAATACATACTTTGTGGTTCCTGATTCAAACAAAGGATAGTAATTAATATAGAAAATACATGCAAAAGATCCAGAACAATTTGCAAGTTTAATACTGATGTCCTGAAAATAAGTGAATCAATGAACAGATCAAAGAAATTATAGCTCCATAAAAAAGAATGCTAATGAAAGAAAGCATCTTAGCATTTTTACATTGTAGTTAAATCTGTTCTCAGAGGAAAAGGTATTTTGTGAATATATATAAACAAAATAGATATTAAAAGAGTATATAATTATAAAAACCTAGAGAATCAAAAAGCAAACCAAAATAAGAATAAAATGGAAAATCTCAAAAATCATCAAAGAAATAGATAAAAAGAAAAACATAAAGATTAGAAATGACATGAAAAACTAATAACTGAATTGTTGTTGTTGTTGTTGTTGTTTTAACAGATTGGAAGTGAATAACTTCAGCCCACCAAATAAAATCAAATTGACAAAATAATAAAAAAAAAAAGATAAGATAAAATCTTAAAAGTGAATCTATAAATATAATTGTCAGAAATTATTATATAAAATTACAAATGAGCAAATTTATGACTGATAAATTATTAATTAATAAATTTTATAATTAATAATGATAAATTGATAGATTTGATAAATGATAATGATAAAACCTCAAATAGGTATTTTAAATAACCCAACTGAGAAAATAAAATTTTAAAAAATTGCAGAAGAGCTGCTACAATGGGGAAAAATGTCCTTGGTCCAGATAGATTTCCCAGTGGATTCTATCACATTTCTAAAGAGTACTTAATATCTATTTTACTGAATTATTCTCAAAACTTAAAAAAAAAAACTTTTTTGATGAGGCAAACATGGGCCTAATAGCTAATCTAGTGAAAAATAGAAGAAAAAAGAAGCAATAATGAATAATGTTGTAAAATTTTAAGGTTTTTACCTTAAACAAAAAACATACAGAAATATATTTGGGAGGCTGGGAAATTCACTATAACTGATTATTTTATGCCAGTAATACAAGGATAGTTCAAAACTAGGTAAATATAATTAATCACATTAAAAATAATTCAACACTTCTGAGTATATCAATAAATGCAAACAATTTAAATGCTAAAAACATAAGCATAAAAGGGCCATTTTTAATGTATTTAAAAGAAAACTTTTTTAAAAGTGTTATTTGCAATGGGAAAACATTAGAAGTTTTCCCAATAAGCAGAGTAGCCAAACAAAGATATTAATCCTCTCCAATATTATTTGCCATAGCTCTGTGATTGTTACATATTGGGATAAGAGCAAATAAATAAATGTTTAAAAACTAAAAGAGAAACAAACCATAGGACAATTTTTTTTCCTAAGTGAAACTTAGAAAACTTATGGTTTTACTTAAAAAACCCTAGATAATCCAGGCAAGTAACAAAGATAAATAATAGCTTTAATGAAATAACATAATGGATAATAAGTCAACAAAAAACTGTGGTCAGCATCTCATATAGTGATAGCAAAATCTTTTAAAAGTAAGTAGAAAATGATCCAGATATTTGAATTAATCTACTAATATACTCTCAAAGTTTACAAAATTATAATTACATAATAGGAAGGAATAAGGAATAGGAATAAGAAATAAAGAATGCTTTGAACATTTGTAGAGATGTTGATTTTTTACTCACGATTTGGCCAAGCCAATACAATAAAGTCATACTATTGAAATTAATTTACAATTTTATACCTATCAAAATACCAGGCAAATACTTTAGACAAAATAACAAAATTCAGTAGAGGAACAAAAGATGTAGAGTTTCATAAGAAATAATGAGGGGGAAAGGAATGAAGGGAGAATAGCAGAGAGATGGTGCAGTAAAATTAGTGCTAGGACTAGAATCAGAAAAGTCTGAGATAAAATTTATCTTCAGACATTTACTTAATGTTGTTTGCCTCAGTTTCTTCATCTCTAAAATGAGATTAATAACAGCATCTGTCTTACAAGGTTGTGGCAAAGATCAAATGAGATATTTTGAAGATCTTGACATATAATAAGCATTATGTCAATGCTTATTACCCTTCCCTTCTCCCATTGATCATTAAACTGGAATTAGAAAATAGAAAAGAACAGCAGACTAGATAAGAATATTGCAGAACCTATGGTTTCATTAGAATTGTAATCATTCAGATGAAGAAACCACTCTAGCACTAGGCTTTCTCTGTAATTTATGGTTTTAGAGAAGTACCTTGATCATTGAGAGGTCATTTGTTTAGGATCAGATAGCCAATATGTATCAAAGGTGAAATGTGACTTCAGATGTTTTGGGCTCTGAGGTCAGCTTTACCATATGCTGCTTCTTCAATAAGTAAGAATCAAAAACAACTGATTTTAATAATTCAGTGTCTGATAAAATCAATGGTATAAATTATTTGAGAAAGAACTTTTGAGTTAAAAGCAGTTTCACAAAAATTAGGGTTAGACAAACATGTTATACTATATAATACAATAAACTCAAAATGGATGTGACCAGAATAAAAATGGTCATATTATGCATTAATTTGGTAATGAGGGTCAAGAACCTCTCTGAGCTTTAATTAGGAGAGAAGGCAAGGAGACAAAGAGAAGTCGAATACTTAGCTCAACGAGTAAAAATACAAAATTGCTTAATTTGATAACATAAAATTTAAAAGATTTTGCACAAACTATATCAATGCAGCTAGACTAAGAAGAGAAAGCATTGATTAGGGAAACATTTTTGGCTAAATATTATTGATAAGAGGTTTGATATATGATATGTAGGACTGAAATAAATTTGTAAGAACAAGAATCAGTTCTCTATAGATTAGTTGTCGAACAATATGAACTAATGATTAATGCAAAGTATTAATACAGAATAGATCCTAATAACTAATAGAGAAATGCAAATTAAAACAAGTCTTGAGCTTCTCCTTGAGCTCCCCAAATTGGCTAAGATGACAAAAGATGCAAATTGTCATTTATAAAGGATCTGTGGAAAAATAAGCATATTTACTATTAGTAAAGCTATGGATTGCTCAAACTATTTTGGAAAATATTTTGCCATTATGGTAAAAAATTGACTATAATTCTTATAACCTTTAATATAGAATTCCCAATAATAAACATAAAATTCCAAAGGAAGTTAAAAACAAAACAAAAAAAGTACATACATTCACACACACATATATATATACACACATATAATATATACACATGTATAATATATACATATACATACATGTATACATATATATGTATATGCACTGTCTGGGTCTGCCTTGTGTGCATGTGTATGTATCTGCTTGTGTATTATGAATATGCAAATATTCATATATTAAAATATTAATTGCAACACTTGTTGCAAAGAACTTAAAATAAAGTTGGCATCAAACTAGGTAAATAGTTAAACTTTGTTAATGACTTGGCAATGGAAACTTAACTATGCCATAAAAAGTGAAAATAATGAAGAATTCAGAGAAATATACAGAACCAAGAAAAATATGCACAATGACTATAGTAATGTAAATGGAAAAAAAGAACCAAGCTGAATATATGTAATTGTTATGACATATTTGACTCTAGAATAAAGTGTTGAGACAATGTATTCCTTCTTTCATTGCATCTGAGGTGGGAGTTATTTCATATCCTGTCAGATTAATTGAATTGGCTTAAAATGTATTGCTCTCCTTTTATTAGTCTTTATAATAAATGATTACTTTCTGATGACGGATGTAATTTAAATTTAAAGGAATACTTAAAAATAAAAGAATCATGACATGCCCACAAAGAGAATACTTTCTACTGAATAACTCAAAAGGCTAAAGTTTGTGGACCCAGTTTTAAGACAATGGCAAGTAGGCAAGAAATAAAGAAAACCCCAAAATTCCCATTTTTTGTTGTTTGTGGTGGTTTAGACTTGAATAGTTGAAATGGTGCCTAAAGAGTAAAAAGTGATTTTTCCTGAGATGAAATAGTGAATATAAGAGATCATTCAGATCATTTGACTACTCAGAGAGGAAGGTGTCACAAATTGTCTTTATATAAAGACTTTATTTTAATGTATATCTCCTTGAAAAATTGCTTTTCTTTTTTTTAAATTAAAGTCCTTCCACAGCTGATCACAGTCTTTAATAGTCTTAACACCTTAAAAGTTTTCCTTTATTAACAATATTTTTAAATGAAATATTGCTCTTTGATGCTATTTTCTATTTCTTTCTCTTAATGAGAAACAATAGTCTTATTTAGGTAACTTGTTTGTTTGTTTTATTTAACAACAGCACTTTGGTCCAGAATCTTGTAATACAAATGCTCATTTAACCTTGAGCAATATATATGGAATTTTATTTTTATAAAGCTAAATACAAATTAATAATGACACTCTTAATAACAAATTCCCCTGCATTTCAATGAATAATAAAGGCATTATGAACTATTTACAAACACACATATACTTACACAAATGAAAATGACTCTCAAATGGTGACATTGTGCAGTTTATCTCCAGTGTTTTCAAGTGTCTTTGTAAATATGGATTCATATGAAAGGAAGAGTCAAAAGTACCTCTGTATCTGCCCAGAGCATGGTTCACAGCTCCCCAATACTCTGTCCTGGTTTTATAAATTAGAAATCTTGTCATCTTATCATTGAGACCAAGAAAATTGTGGCAAACTTTATCTGCTATGTGAACCTTAATAACCCCAACTTTAACTTCAAGAAAATTACACTTGGAAACATTTCACAGTCCTGCAGGTTGCTGAAGATATAATTCCCCTACCCCTTGAAGAGTTATTAACCCTCACAACAGATTCCCTAGACCTCAAAAGTTGCAGTTCAAATAACATTCAATTATAATAATCACTTTTATTTCTCTTAGCAAATGATGTCTTTTAGGTTTTAGGTAACTAAGCAAACTTAGGTCAAAAAGCTCTCACAATTCTTTCATTGTTTGCTGCTTATTTTAAAAGTTATTATAAATTTGTCACTTTGTTGACACCATTGAGTAAGCACCAGCTATACAGAAATGTCATTCAAAGTTATATATCAGGTTTAAAGACCTATCATGCTAAAACATATTCTTTCTCAAAAATATAATATATGTGTAAAACTATTAATAAACATAGCTGCTGAATATAGAAACATATTGTATATCAATATACATATCTATGAATGAAAATTCTATATTAAGTACTTATGGAAAAAAGACTATGAAAGTCACTGTACTAAGCAATGAGAAGAGTAATTCAAAAGGGGGAAAATCTCTTATATACAAAATATCTAATGAAAGAATAAATACATATAAAGTAATAATGACAGGGAAGGAAGCTACAGTCTGAGAAACCATCAAAGATGATAAATGAAATAGAGCTGTTCACTAATAGACTTTTTCCAATAGACAAATGGTGGTGATTTGATTACCATTCTCCAAAGAAGTGAAAAGGAAGCAGGAGAAAGATACATCTTGTGGCAGAATGGAAAATAACCTCCATGAAGGTGAAAGAACATGGCCTCAGAGTACCTTAGCTCTCCAAGGCAGGTAACCCTGATGATGTGTCATTTGGAGGGTGGAACAATAGTAGCAGCAACTTGGTGGAAAATGGTTGCACTGAAGATGAAGGTTCTTGATCTGGGGAATAAAGAACTGAGAACAAATAAAGGATAGATTAGCTCTGCAGGATAATAAGGCTATTGTATGCCTCTTCTAGGCCTTTTCTCTTTGGGAATTCATTCAGTTCTTCCAGTGAATCTGTGATCTCATGTATGGAGTTATTGCCTCCTGCAATGTAGATTACAATTCATCCGTTCCTGTCCATCGTGGTGTGAATCTTTTCTATGCCCTTACAGAAATCCCCACAGTGGTCCAGTGGCAATCAACTGAAAAATTACAATTTTGAAATTGAAATTTGAATATTTTAGAATCATTATACTGCAAAGCATGAGCAATAAACATAAAAGACTGATATGGAAATCTCAAGCATTCATTCATTAAGCAAAATAGTTTTTCTAACTTTTAATAGATGAAAACTGCATGGGATAAAATAACCTTTTTGTTATTTAGAAAATGAAATTAATAACATCCCCAGTTTATAAATTTCTTTTCTTTTTTGTTTAATTCTAAAACTCTAATTTTATTCTTGGGAATTCCCACAATAAGAAAAAAATATTTTTACCAATGTAGAACAAGAAATATTCTGTAGTATAGAGGATTAGAGATTACCATTACCACTAAAAGATTAAATTATTTGCCTGGCATCCCAAAGCCAATATATGGGTTTTTTCTGTTTTGTTTTGTTTTGTTTTGTTTTGTTTTTGGTGTGTGTATGTGTGTGTATGTGCGTGTGTGGTTTTTAAATAAAAAAATTAGTAAAGCTTTTTTATTTATGAAACATATGCATGGGTAATTTTATAACATTGACCCTTGAAAAACATTCTGTTCTAAATTTCCCCTTCTTTCCTCCCATCCCATTCCCTAGATGGCAGGTAGTCCAATACATGTAAAATATGTTATAATTTTTGTTAAATCCAATATATGTATAAATTTTATACAGCTATCTTGCTGCACACACACACACACACAAAAACAGATCAAGAAGGAAAAAAAAAAACTTGAGAAAGATAACAAAATGCAAGAGAACAACAACAGAAAGTGAAAATGCTATATTGTCAAAGTCAATATATGCTGAAGTAGATTATGAACCTACATATTCCTGAACAGGGGCTAATACTCTATCTAATATGGCCTTTGGATAAATACTCCATTTTTTGGATTAATTAAGAATAGTTATTTGTCAATAGAGTATCTATTTTCTATTTGATTTGAAGAAGTTCTGCCTCATAATCTGAGAAGAAATATTTCTTCTAGTCCCTATTTTCTTATTAAAAATATACATGTTACAACAAATATAACACTAGATTTTAAGGGAAATGACTTTAGTTCTAATTTTGATTCTGCTACCTATAACCATGAGCATGAATAAGTCTCTAAGCCTCCCTGGGACTCAATCCTGCATCTGTAAAATGACAAGATTGAACTACATAACAAAAGGTGATTAAGAAGTGCTTGTTGATTTATTGATTGACCTCTAGAGTCCCTTCCAATTCTTTTCAAGACAGGAGAATCTTATCATGGAGTTATTTAAGAGGGCTGTCCTTATACCAGAAAAAGATGTTCAACTATGTTTCTGCCAGTAACAGGTAATACAATGACCATAAGACAAAATATAGATATGAAAAAAAAGAAATTTCAAAGAAAATTCAAGTTGTTTTTTGGTGAATAGAAGTCTAAAAGATGAAGAAAATAAAAGAATTTCAGAGCTGATATCTATACTAACCAAGGAGAACTTCAGAGATTGAAGAAGATACAGAGTGGTTCACTCATAGATAGAATGTTAACTTGTACAGAGGCTTCAGTGATGAGGATATTTTAATCAAATAGAATATTTGTAATCATGAAAAATTATGTAAGTATATGTCAGAGGCAACATGGTACAGTCACTAGAGAGCTAGTCTGAGAGCCAAGATAACTTGAGTTCCAGTCTTTACTCTGACACATCAGGTAGTATCACTTTTTTGTGTTGCTAGAAATACTTTAAATGTTATTATTATTATTATTATTATTATTATTATTAAAGCTTTTTTATTATCAAAACATTATCAGCACAGATAATTTTTCAACATTGATCCTTGAACAGACTTGTGTTCCAAATTTTCCCCTCCTCCCTCCCACCTCCTCCCCTAGAAGACAAGTAATTCAATATGTTATACATTTGAAATCCATATTTGTACAATTATCTTGCTGCACAAGAAAAATCAGATCAAAAAGGAAAGAAAATGAATAATGAAACAAAATGTAAACAAACAACAACAAAAAGAATGAGAATGCTATGTTGTGAGCCACACTCAGTTCCCACAGTCCTCTCTCTGGGTGCAGATGGCTCTCTTCATGGCAAGATCATTGAAACTGGCCTCAATCATCTCATTGTTGGAAAGAGTCACATCCATTGATCATCATATAATATTGTTGTGGCTGTATACAATGATCTCCTGGTTCTGCTCGTTTCACTTAGCATCAGTTAATGTAAGTCTCTCCAGGTCTCTCTAAAATTGTCCTGCTGATTGTTTCTTATAGAACAATAATATTCCATAACACTAATATACTATAACTTATTCAGGTTGTGTCACTTTGGACAAGCTGTGGAATCTCTCGGTGCTTTACATAGCTCTCAAACACTTTAAATTTCACAGGAAATGCCAACCTGCATAAGTAGATTTTCTCCTCTGGTAGTTTCCTATGGTTTCCAAACCATAGCTCTGATCCCTATTCCCTAAGTATTCACAATCCAATTAATTGGTTTTGATAAGTAATAGAATATGATTTTTAAGCTATATTCATTCAGAAGTTATTAAACTACTCCTACTCAGAGAAATCACAAATCTTATCTCTAGTTTCACATCTTTCCTGAGCTCCAGGCTCGTTTCCTACAACAAAACAAACTTTTTTTCAAAAAGAGAATTTTTCCTCTCATTATTCTTCAAGATCAGTTCCTCTTTCAGATTTCCCTTTCTATATTGATTTTACCATCAACAGAACTCAATCACCCATTCTTCAATTATATTTTTGCTCTTCTTTCTCCTTTACATTCCATATCCAATCAATTACTAAACTTTAGATTCTATCTTATCAAAACCTCTTTTGATATATTGAGTTTTAATGCCATAATTGCTGAAAGATTGGATCAGTTTTGTGACTCATTGAAAATTATATCACTTTCTAAAATATTTGCATCAAGTCACACACACTTTTAAAAAATGAAAAGAGGAAAAAAAGGAAATAAATATTCATAATGAATATCCTATAGAGGGGGAAATAATAGCAGAGGTATTGAGTAAATAAATAAATAAAAACTACAATTGAGAAGTATAATGTAATGAGAAAATTCCTGGATAAAACTGCAAAAAGAGAAAATCCTACAATAATTATAACAGCCCCTCCCCCCAAAGTTTAGAAAGTACACAAGATTTATCTGAAAGTCTTCAAATTTCACAGATTGAAATCTCATCAAAAACTCAACAGGAAGAAAGATAGATTTTTAAAATGAACATTTAAAACATTTAAAAAATGATGTAATATCTACCCTTAAAAGAATAATGGACAAGATAGAATTAAGGAAACTTAGTGATTCAAAAAGTTAAGTTAGAACACCTGTCAGATTGGCTAAGATGACAGGAACAAATAACGATGAATGTTGGAGGGGCTGTGGGAAAACTGGGACACTGATGCATTGTTGGTGGAGTTGTGAAAGAATCCAACCATTCTGGAGAGCAATCTGGAATTATGCCCAAAAAGTTGTCAAAATGTGCATACCCTTTGACCCAGCCATACTACTACTGGGCTTATACCCCAAGGAACTACTAAAGAAGGGAAAGGGACCTGTATGTGCCAAAATGTTTGTGGCAGCCCTTTTCATAGTGGCTAGAAGCTGGAAGATGAATGGATGTCCATCAATTGGAGAATGGTTGGGTAAACTATGGTATATGAATGTTATGGAATATTATTGTTCTATAAGAAATGACCAACAGGAGAAATACAGAGAGGCTTGGAGAGACTTACATCAGCTGATGCTGAGTGAAACGAGCAGAACCAGAAGATCATTATACACTTCAACAATGATACTGTACGAGGATATATGCTGATGGAAGTGGATTTCTTCAACATAGAGAAGAGCAAATCCAATTCCAATTGATTAATGATGGACAGAACCAGCTACATCCAGAAAAGGAACACTGGGAAATGAATGTAAACGGTTATTTTTACCTTCTGAATCCAATTCTTCCTGTGCAACAAAAAATTCGGTTCTACACACATATATTGTATCTAGAATATACTGTAATATATTTAACATGTATAAGACTGCCTGCCATCTGGGGGAGGGGGTTGGGGGAGGAAGGGAAAAAATCTGAATAGAAGTAAGTGCAAGGGATAATGTTGTAAAAAATTACCCAATAAATAAAATATTAATAAAATAATAAATATTATATAATAATATACAATATATATTATATATAATATATATAATAATATATAATAAAATATTAATAAAATAATAAATAAAAATTTAAAAAAGTTATAATTATAAAATAAAATTAAAATTAAAAAAAAGTTAAGTTAGAGCAAAATTAAGTCATATGTTATTATGTGATATATTAAATATCAATACAACCTACCTGGAGTTGGAGCCGGAAGTTTGGGGCACAAACATTGTCTCTGCCACTCCCTGCAAAGAATCTAACGTTCCTGGAACATATTTCCCATCTACAAAATGAAGGGGTTGGAATGTATGTCCCCTGATGCATCCAGATAGCTCAAGGGATACAGAACTATACCTGAAGTCAGGAAAAAATGAATTTAAATATTCACATATGAGAAAGACAGAGAGATTGGGTGGGGGAGAGAGGGAGAGAATAGACCCATTAATTAAGCATGAAATTTAAAAACATTTTAGAAAGTAAATAGATTTTTCAAAACTCAAATAAAAGCAAAAATATAAGTGCTGAAAAGCAAAGCAAAGTTTAATAAATTTGTAAATAAAAACCTACTAACTTAAAATAAAAGGCTACTTTTGGGAGGAAACTAAGAAAATAAAATATTAACCAATTTGATTGTTTAAAAGAGGAAAATAAAATTTAAAATATCAAAAGTGAAAAAGTAGAAATCATAACAAATTTAGCAAAAATGAAGCAAATTCTTACAAATTATTTTCTCTAGCTATATGCCAATAAATTTGCCAAATTAGATAATAAATAAAATTTTCTCATTGGCAGAATGAGAGAGAAGAAAAATTTAAATGATCATTTAGATAAACCAAAAATTAACTACCTAATAAAAAGGCACAGGATAAACTATATTGACAAGCAAATTTTATCAAGAATTCAAAGATCAAATCTAACATTACACAAATTGTTTGCAAAAATCAGAAGAGATCACATTGAATTCTAGCTATTGTGCAAATATGATCTTGTTACCTATACCAGGGAGAATTAGAAGAGTAAGAAAACTATAAATCAATATTCTTAATGAACATTGATGTGAAAAATTTTAAATGTTAACAATGAAGCTACAATAACCAAAGAGTAAACACTGGAGCCAGGTTGAATTATAACTATAATGCATGTCTCTTTTAATATCAGGAAAACTACAAACTTAATTTATCTTATAAATAACAAGACCAAGAAAGATAACATGATTATAACATACATACATATATATACATATATATATATGTAAAACTTTCCTCAACATATTAAATGCTATAAATTTCTAAAGTGGTCATTATTAGATGTAATGGGAATAAATACAAGTCTTACTAATAATATCAGAGGTAAATCAAGGAAGTCTATTAGCACTACTACTATTAGATTTTTTACATAATGCAAGAAGTACTTGGTAACTATAACCATGACAAAGAATTTAAGGTGAGTAATAAGGGCAAAGAAGAGATAAAAAATATCACTTTTCCATATGGCATAGCAGTAGATTACAGAACACAATATGGAGTCCACTAAAATTAATTGAAACAACGGTTAGAAAATTTTGTAGATGCAAAGTAATTCCTCATAAATCACTAGTATTTTTTGTATTTTACAAATAAAACCCAACAGGAAAAGTTAGAAAGGGAAATTCCTTTTAAAATAACTACATGTCATATAAAATTTTTGTGAGTCTACCTACCAAAGCAAATATGAACTAAATGAACACTACCAAAACTCTTTATGGAAATAAGGACAGAAGTAAGTAATTGGAGATTTTAAATTTTTATAGGTAGACCAATTCAATATAATAAAAATGGCAATAGTAGCTAAATTATTTTCCTTTTTCAATGACATGTCTATTTAAATAGTGAAGTATTACACTTTAGAATTAGAAAAAAAACAAAATTCCTTCAGAGGACAATAGGTCAAGAATCACAGGAAAATAATGAAAACGATGTCATGTGATGTACAAAATATAAGACTAATCATTTTTTTCCATTCTTATAAATTTAAAACAACATAATTAAGTGCAAAAGGTAAATTTCAGCTATTGCCATAGGTCAAAACACCAAGAATTCTAATGAATAATGAAATAATGTGCTTAATTAATAGCAAAAAAAAAAAAAAAAAAAAAAAAAAAGATGTAATCCCTGACTCATTTATCTAATATTCTAAAATAGACTTTACACTCTATAAGGTGGTACAATGAGATACACAAAATTTATATTTGGGGATCCACTCAACAATATTATTCTTGTTGAAGCAAACACCGCAAATAAATGGTATCATCTACTAGAATTAGAATCGGGACATGTTTTCAATCCTGCTACATCAACTTTATTTGCCAAATGACCTCTGGAAAAATCACTTAACCATTATCATCCTCAATTTCTTCATCTATACAATGGAAATAACAATAACACCTACTTCACAGGGTTATTGTCAGAATGAAATTGAGATAACACATATAAAATAATTTTCAAATCTTAAAGCACTGTATAAATGCCATCTATCATTATTATCTCTGCTGGCATAATTGCTATATTCTTATGTTGGGAAGTTCACTTTACACCTGCCTCAATCCTTTCTCATAATTTCTGGTTGTTATGGGGGAATAATAGAGTTGGACAAATGTCACCTCCCTTCTCTCAGCTCTGAAAGATCTACCATCAGAGGAGGAGGAAAGACAAAGGAAATCCAAACCTCAATAAATGTTACATGACAAAAGAAAACAAATCAGTACCAAAAGAGGCAGAAAGCCCAATAAATTACCAAGAAAGCATAGAACCATAGCAAATTGTTGTTAAATGATTCAAGAAAGAAATAAGAATTTCCCTAAAGAAATAAGAATTTTAATAGAAGAATTTATGACCTGCATAACAGACATACTAGAAAAAATTTTAAAATGAAAATCTGAAAAAAAGGACTTGAACTTATAGTAGCCTATCTCAAATAAGAACTAAAACAGAGAATCACTTGGAAAACCACAAAATGAAAGGCAAGAACTCTTTTTGAGTGGAATGGAAATATTCAAAAATGGAAGACAAATTGGAAAAGGAGAAGAAAAAGAAATAACATTAAATGGACACAAGATCTCTATATGTGGAAAACTTATTGATCTGATAAATAGGTTATGCAGAAGCAAAGTAAGAAATCTAATTCACCCAGAACACAAGTCCAAAACCCAGAATAAAAGGAATAATACAAGAAAGCTACTCCAAAGTTCTAAACACAGAAAGCAAAAGTATCAATTTTGAAAAATCTATAATATACTTTCAGAAAAATAAGCAAATCAGAAAAACTATAATGAAAACTCCAACTTAAACTAGTTAAATTTAGTAATTAAATAATTAATAAATTAAATTATAATAACACATGGAATAGTATTCTAGCATCAAGGAGACTTCTAAGAGAGTTATGTAAAAATTTCTCAAATAAAAAGGGATCATGAGTGGAAAAAAGTTTAAGAAGCCTTGTCTTAGGGCACAGAAATTTTATAAAATGTATAAAATGTCAGAAATAGTAAAGAGATACTTTATGGATATATCACAATAAAAATAGTAATGACTTTAGGGGCTACAAACAAATGACAGAGATCAAAATGGAAAATTTAACAATGAAATCATAAAAAGATCAGGTTAAAGGGGTGGAGAATGTCTGTAATCCCTGCTATGAGAGAGCCTGAAAGTGGTAATTTGCTTGAGCTCCAGAGCCCACTTTAAAACAGGGGGCTAGACCAACCCAGTTTCTGTACTGTTTAGCATTAATATATATGGGAGTTTTTGATAGGGAAGGACAATCAGGTTGCCTAAAAAGGACAAAATTGGCCCATGTCAAAAACAGGAACAGTTCAAAGATCTTGTGCTAAACAAAATGGAATCAAAACAATAAGTAATTTGCACTTCAAAACTTAGTGATGTTATAAAGTCTAATCTTTAAAAAATAATATATGAAATTAATTGTAAAAGTTAAAAAATAAGTTGATGCAGAACAAATTATAAAAGCAATTAACATTACACAAAAATATTATAACAATGAAAAAAACAGATCAAAATATCTAGGATGTAGTTAAATTAGTTCTCATAGACACCCTTCCCCCCACCCCCCCAAAAAAAACCTCTTTAAAAGTATACATTAAAATAAAAAAGAAAAGACTGATGAATTGAATATGCATTCTAAACTAATAATAATATTAATGAGGATGTAATGAAAATAAAACCAAAAGCTGGTTCTTAAAAAAGATAAACATTTATGTTTTTAGTCAACTTGAAAAGAGGCCAGCAAATCATTTTTAAAGCAAGTGAACTAGGTAAAATAACAAATCCTAAAGAAAAATAAGATTTCTCAGAATCTATATAGTTTTATACTAATAAAATGAAAACACAAAAGAATAGAGCCATCCCTTCAAACATAAAATATCTATACTTACTGAATACTACATAAAGATTTAAATAATGTCCTCTCAGCAAAGAAAATGGAATTAGCTAAAAAATAAATAAATAAAAATAAACTGCCAGAAAGAAAGCATGGGGTGTGAAGCATGTCCTATTCTTGAACAATTCAGAAAATCAAAAATTAATAAACAATTTGTAGTAATACTAACAAATTATCCTTAAATCTGAGAAAGTAGGCACTCCACCAGACTGCTTTTATGAAACAAATATAGTATTAAAACCTAAACCAAGGAATAGTAAAACAAAGAAGAACTATAGACCAATAACATTAATGAATACTGGTTTTAAAATGTTGAAATATTGTTAAATCCTTTCAAACAAACTACAGCAATCCATTCAAGGAATCATTCATTATTACCAAGTTTGATCTATACCAAGCATGCAAGAATGATTCAACATTAGGAAAACAATCAATATAATTGATTTAATTCAAAACAAAACAGTTTCTATACCATGTTTTATCTCATTGGAGCCAGAAAAGGCTTTTGGCAAAATACAACACTTGTTTATGCTAATAAAAACAAAAAAAAATCACCTATAAAGCACAGAAATAGAACACACATTTAAAAAATTATATCACAGCATATATCAATCTAAAATGAAAGTATAATATGTCAAAAAGATATATTAGATATTTTCCCAATAAATATAGAACTAAAGCAAGGATGACTACTCTTCCCTCTAAGATTTAGTATAATTTTAGACACTTTAATAATAGAAATAAGAAAAGAAAAAGAAATTAAAGGCAAAAGAAAAGCATGATGAGGAAATTAGTAAAGATATTAATTGATGCAGCAGATTTTCAAACTACAAAATAAACTCACAAAAATCAACATCATTTTGTATAATAACAAAACCCAAAAGATAATAATAGATAAGGAAATCCTATTCAAATAATTGCAGGATACATAAAATACTTTGGATGAATCTACAAAAGCACATAAAATTACCTGTACAGATTTTTTTTTAATGAAATGCTCCTTTAAGAAATAACAACTTGCTTAATTAGCTGGTAGGATATTCATTGTTCATGACTGGACCATGGCAGTATAATAAAAATGATAATATTATCCAAGTTTATTTACAGCATTAATTTTATATCAAATAATCACCAAAAAGATACTTTATAAAATTTGATTTGAAAAATAAAATTTATTGAGAGAAATTAAAGATCTAGAATATCAAGAGAAGTAACTAGAAATGGCAGAAATGAAGGAATAATAATAATTCTAGTCCTCACATTATATTATAAAGAAGAAACCTTCAAAATAATTTAGTAGTATTTCAGAAATAGAGAAGATTAATAGAATAGATTAGAAAATGGAGAACCAAAAACAGGTGAAATGCTACAGTTATTTTAATTTACATATCTCTAATTCTTAGTGATTTGGAGCTTTCTTTCATGTGGTTGTTAATGTCTTTTGATCATATGTACATACATACATATATTATGTATAAGCACATATATAAACATAAATATTCAAATAAAAATATGTACAATATTCAAATACAAATATGTTAGAAGTCTATATAGTTAAGATGTCAAATCCCTATCTGAGAGATCTGACACAAATTATATACCCCATTTTGCCATTTCCTTTCTTAACCTAGATGCATTTTGTATAGAAATCTTTCAATTTAATGTAATCAGAATTATCAGTTTTATCTTTTGTAAGTGCCCTATCTCTTGTTTGATTATGAACTCATTTCCTTGTCATGTGATATGTGAAAGCTGTGAAAAAGATATAATCACCTTTTCTTCTAATTTTTTAATGGTAGGATTTTCAATATTAAGAACACATATCCATTTAAAATGTGAAGTGAAATATATTTGTCTAAGCCTAACTTTTACCAGACTACTTTCCAGTTTTCTCTGTAGTTTTTATCATATATGTTTCTTTTTCCTAAGTGATTTGTGATTTCCATTTTATCAAAAATCTCTCAGATAAGTATTTCTCATCCAAAATATATAGAATTCTAACATATTTGTACATATTTGCATTTGCATATTGTACATATTTCTATTTGAATATTGTGTTTATATATGTACATATGATCAAAAGACACTATGAACCATATGAAAGAAAGCTCCAATTTGCTAAGAATAAGAGAAATGTAAATTAAAATAACGTAGGTTTTTACCTCCCAGGCAGTAAACTGATAAACATGGGAAAACAAAGGAATAAAAAATATTGGAGGACTATAGGAAGATAAACTCATTAATGCATTGTTGTAGAGATGTGAATTAGTATAACCACTTTAACAATAAATTTGGCATTGCACAGAGAAGATGATTAAACTTTGGCTTTTAACCCAGAGATTGCACTATTAAACTGATATCAGAAAGAGATCATCGATATTTTTTTAAAGGTATCACAAGCATCAAAATATTTGAAGTAAAGAGTTGCAGATGACTCCGAAGTTGCTTACCAGAATAAAGGGCAAGAACTGTTTGTAATCTATGTCATCAATGTTTTACCTCAAATTATTGATGGGAAAATAATAGCATAAGGGGAATGATAAGTTTTGGTAGCACTCTATTAGAAGTTTCCTTTCAAGTTGTCATTGGCTTTTACCATTTTTGATCTCTAAACCAATTCCAAATGTACCAATGTATATTAAATTAAAATACACTTAGAAAACATTAATTTCATCTATTCCAATCCAATTCAACAACTATTGTTCAAGTATCTATATATTTGGGACTGTGCTAGAAAATAGAAGCACAAGAACAAAAACAACCCCTAGCCTCATGCAATTTGTATTCTATTTGTTTGAAAAGGAACTCAACATATATATATATATATATATATATATGCATATATATATATATATATATATATATATATATATATATATATATATATATATATATATATATATATATATATATATATATATATATATATATATATATATATACTTTCAAGAAGTAAAGAATACTGGTAACTGGAAAGATCATGGCAGAATTTTTTCTATGAGTGTGATACACTGCACATATTTTCAGATTTTTTGATGTATTATTATTATGCTCATCTTACCCCTACTTTTTCTTTTCTATCCTTGTTTTAAAATATATTTGCTATATGGAATGGATCTCTGAGAGGAGGAAGAAAATGAGGAGAAGGAGGAGGAAAAGAAGGGGGAGGAGGAGGAGAAGAGATCCTAGTAAAATTTATGGTGATATAAAAAAATTAAGGCATTAATAAAAACTTTTTTTTTTTTTTTTTTTTTTTTTTTTTTACAAAAGGAAGCATTTTGAGCAGTGCTTTCAAAGAAATCTATGGTTTGACTGCAAAAAGACCATTGCTTAATATCTAATAAGACATAACCAGTTTCATTTCTTTCATTATACTGCCTTGCTCCTATGTCTTTAATATATGTTGGGCCTTCCAAAGGTCCTCTTAAAGTAACTATTCAAAATATATAAATCATAAGCTTTCTGAATAGGTTATAAGAATAGGTTAAAAAATTTACCTTCTTTCATTTCTCAACTTTGAGCCATAATTTCCAAAATATATTGTTATTGTGATTTTCTCTTCTACTCAGATTTGCATTAAAGTCATTAAATGGATATGTTCACTTAGATTGTAGATTTTTATCCAGTTTTTCATAGAATTTATCTATTTCTTTATCATTTTCAACAGATGTTAGAGAATAAACTGTAATTATCTTCACAATGTTCTTTTGTTTATAATGAACACTGTAAGGTGAGATAGCTGACTATCCCATGAAATTATGTTTATTTCTTTTGAGGGCACCATAAAATAAACTTTTCTAACTTCTTTATTGTCTTCAAGTAAAATCCATGAGCCAATCTTGAAATATCTTTTGTTTTCTTGTTTCGTTAATACTAAGAACATCAATATTAAAATAATACAATTCCTCAAATATTATATCAAACCATTGATCATTGAACAAATATTTTACATTTAGAGAACTAACATTAGATAAAATATTTATAGAATATTTAGAAACTGTGATTGTTGACATCCTTTGTGTTTCCTTTACTGTCATTGTCATTATATAAGTAGAAGGGGCATGCATAATACAATGGTATTGGTCTTTGGTTTATGAATTGCCAGGAACAAAAAAATAAAATAAAAATCATTAACTCCACCTCTTTTTTCTGTCTCTCTGTCTCTCTTTCTTTTTCTCTCTGTATCTGTCTCTGTCTCTCTCTATCTCTCTATCTTTCTGCACCTCCATCAGTGCTTCTCTCTGTTTCTGCCTTTTTCTGTCTCTCTACCTAATGATAGACTTTCTCTGTCTCTGTCTTTCTTTTTCCCTCACTCGTTTTGGAGATTTGGGCTGGCAGTGTCACTCAAGGAGAGATTGTTCTTTCAGTTTTCCTAGGAAACATTACACACAGAGAAGAAAAATGGAGAACCCAAGAACTCATAAAATATTGGTCATTATTAGAACAGCTAGACAGTAGGAGGCAAATATGGCCTTCTCCCTCCATTAACCTTTTAGTGGAAATACTTGACTCACAATTCCCTACCAACAGAGTAGTTTTTGAGTTTTGAGTACACATGGAGAAAAGCAAGAATAGAAGACCAGATTGCAAGGTGGGTGGGCAGTGGGACAGTTAGAATCTCAGACTTCAATAGAAGTGGTGAATCACCTGCCACAAGAGAGTTTTAAAGCTAGTGCTAACCATTTTATTTTCACTCTAATGAAGAGTCCGTTTAATCAACATGTGGATAAGTAATTCTTTTGTGCCACAGAAAATTGATAAAATGATCAAAATTCCATAGCCAGATCATTAGAGATTTAGGAATCCTCATTTATCTTTATATCTCTAGAAAGTCTGGGAAAAAAAAAAGTCAAAAGTGGCAACACTGGAATTTCACCCAACTTCTAGGGATTAGGAGCTATTGATCAAGTTTTGAGCACCTCCTGACTTGATCAATAAAAATACTCACCACAGTGAGTTTTGTTTCCATGTGCCCAATGAAAAAGGGAAAGGGGAAGGGGGGGCAGGGAGGAACTAAGTCTAGTATGCCACCTGGTGGATGATGTACAGTACTCTGAAGAAGAATAGATAAAGATGAAGTCTTGTGTCAAAACGAAGAAAGTTTATCACCTCTTTGACCTGTGCTTTACTGACAATGTAGCTTTTTTTATTGTTAGCATTTATTGCCAATTTTGAGTTAGCTAGGTTTTAATTAGTGTAGTGCTATTCTTAGAATCAGGAAGTCCTGAGTTCAAATTATTCCTTGAATACTTATTAGCTGTGTGATTTTAGGCAAGTCATATAAGCTCTCAATCTTTGTTTACTTATTTAAAAATTGGTAATAATAATAATAATAATAGCATCTATCTTATAGAGTTGTTGCAAGGATTTAATGAAATAATATATGTAAAGAGTTTTGTAAACCTGAATGATGGCTATTATTACTTCACAATTTAAACATTCCTAACACTATTTTTGTTGTTATTGTTGTTGAGGCAATTGGGGTTAAGTGACTTGCCCAGGGTCACACAGTTAGGAAGTGGTAAGTGTCTGAGACTGGATTTGAACTCAGGTCCTCCTGACTTCAAGGCTGGTACCCTATCCACTGTACCACCTAGTTGCCCCCATAACAGTACTTTTGTAGGACTGTATCTGATTCTTTACGCCAGTCCTCCAACTCCTACCAGTGTCTTTTGTCACCATGTCATTCTAAAATCTAAGCAAATGAAACTATAAAGTTACACAGGATATATATACTAGTCTCTATTGAGTTATCTTAAGAGGATCATACTTTGTATCTTATAAATTATATGCCTGAAAGGTTCTCATCACTCTTGGGCCACCTTCCCCTTTAAAATAGTATGGCATAGTATGCTATTCATCTTTTACCTGAACCTTTCAACATTAACTCTAAAAATAGTGTGCATATTAGAATATCCTTGTCTTTGCTTTATTTATATATTCCATAATTTCTTCTCAATATGCTTTTGATCTGAATAAAGCTTTTTTCATTAATTTTTACACCTTTTGAAAAAATACATTTTAATTAAAAGGAAGATCTTAGTTATTCTGCATCTCTGCAGAGAATAAACTTCAGCAAATTTCCAGATAACTGAAGTCAACCCCGTTACTATCATTTCATGTCTCCACACCAGATTCTATGACTATAAATTATCTTAGCAAATTATGTAGTGTTTAGTGTTTTCATGTACATAAATTTGCTTTTGGGAGATGGAGGTGATGATATTTCCTACTCTGTGATGATTTTTTAAAAAAATGACTGACAGTATCTTCATTACTATAAAGCCAGGTAGAAGATGCCTTTGTGACTTATGGTTCAACATTCTGTAACCTTCTTTCTTTAGAACCTTTCCTATAATTAAACAGATCTGAAAATATCTTAGGTAGCAGATAAACAACAAGATCTGTTTGTTACAAATATGGAAATAGTAAACAATTATTGACTTCAGAAAAATGAGCAAGTTGACCACTTTAGGTGCCACCAAGTTAATCTTGACTAATGGTTCTTTTAACATTTAGAAAGGCACAACTATTTCTTTTGCTACTCATTTTTTCCTTCTAATGCTAATGAGATGTTAAACATATAGAGAGCTGTAATTGCCTTCTTTTCTCAGATACACCTACAAATATAGTAGCTTGAAATGAAAGACTACTGTATTTCCTTGAGGAATTACAGTTATTGACGAACTTTATTACTTTCTATAGAGGCAAATCAAGAGTCTCTAGGAATATATCAGGAACATAAAAAGCTCATTCCCGTTCTCCTCTTTCAAAGAGCAAAATCTTTACCCATATGTAAGTGACAGTAATTTGCCTTTTAACCTTATTTAAAAAGTAAATTTTTATTTGAATACTTATTAAATCAGATTCAATATCAAGGAAAGGATGAGACAAGGTAACCCATGTAACTTCTTCCTTATCAATTGAGAATTCTATAATAAAATATTCTTTTTCAATAGAAAATTTTAAATACTTATTACTGCTTAAGATCTTAAAACTCTCAAAAGTATTTGGCTAGGGAAAATCTGTTCAAGATAGGTTTGAATTCCAAGTGTGTGTGTTCTTGAGGGTAGGGATAGAGTTGACCAGGATTCATGTAGCGGGTCTTCCTACTGGTAAGGAAAATAAATTAAATTACATTCAATTTCTCACACAACTGGAAAGGGAATTCCTGATTAAAAAACTCCTTCTATCAATGTTTATTGGTACCTTCTTTGTGATTTCTACTCAAAGATTTGTCTAGATTATTGATATCTTGAGTGACTTACCCAGTCACATGTACAAGGTACGTCAAAGGTGAATTTGAACTCAGGTCTTCCTGGCTTCAATGCCAGCTCTCTATCAATTACACACTGCAATGATTTTTTTTAAAATTCTACCACAACATGAAAAAATCATTACCTAGTCCATAATGAAGAATTATTGCTATGAGAAAAATAATTCACAAAATAAAAGATAGTGGTTAGTTTCCAAAGGTAAGAAAAAGCAACTAAGGTAATATTCAGGGTGAGAAATGGGATAACAACTGATCTGGCTTATTTGGAATGAAGAATGCATTGGATTGAAAATCTTCAGAACTTTCATTTTAATATCCTTCCTCCAAGAATTTGTTTATAAAACAAACTTTACCATATTTTTATCCTCCCAATTCCAATGATTTCTATTATTCACTGGGATATTTTATAACAGATATTTTATCTGCTGAGGCATGGATAGCTATGTAATAAAGTGATATATTCTGGGACTTGCTCAAATGAATAGTGTAAAACAACTCTTCACAACCTAAACTCACAAGGAACAAAGTTATCTCTGCTCTAATATTTGTTTCTAGTTTCTTGAATTTCGAATATAGATTTAAACAAGATAAGAGGTTTTTCCAGTGGAGTATAAGGACAAAATCACCTGAATTTTTACTGATCTAATAAACTTTACATCACAGATATTATAATTTTGTGAATGTCAAAGTCTTCCAGATGCATTTAAACATTGGTAAATGTTACCTGATAAAATCTAGTTATCCACAGATTTCTATGCTTTACCCTTTAAAATATATGTATGTATATATCTATCTGTATATTACATATATATATATCTATATATATATGTATATATATATACATATATATATAGATATATATATATACACGTATTGAGCCTTTTAGCTTATATATCTCCCACATTTTTCAGTGTCTTCCTTTGTCTTCTCCAAGAAAGCTATAGTTTTCAAAAAAATTTAAAGAGGAAAAAAAAAAGCTAGAAAGTTTTAATCAACAAATCAAACACATCTACCTTAATCTGCATTGTGTTATATCCATTGTCCCGGGAAGTACTTTCTCAAATATCTTCTTTGGAGCAAAGGTTATTATCATTTCGCAGCATTTAGTTTAAATTATTTTGTTGTTGTTGTTTTTTTTTTTCTTTTTGCATTGATGTAATTGTTGTATATACTGGGTTTTTATATCTTAACTTCACTTTGTATCAGTTTATATAAATCTTCTCATGCTTCTCTTGGTTCTTCATAATCATCATTTCTTATAGTAGCATAGCAAAATTCCATTACATCAATGGACCAAAACTTGTTTAATTATTCTCCAATGTATAGTCATCTACTTTGTTTCCAAGGTATAAAGTGATTTTTTAAATGTTCCTATTAATATTTTGGTACATATAGAGCCATTTATTATTGACCTTTCTGGTTGTATATATTTATCAATAGAATCTCTCAAACAAAAGGTATGATCATTTCAATTATTTTCTTGGTCTACTTACATACTTACATACATTCCAACCAGAATAATTGGAAAAATGTACAACTCCATCAAAAATGCATAAGTGTCTTCTTTTTTAATCCCTCCACCATTGACTATTCTCAGGGATTTTTTGTCATTTTTGTCAATTTTCTGATCTAAGATTAAAACCTTGAGGTTATTTTTATTCCTGGGTCTCTTATTATTTATTTGAAAATTTATTTTATGTGTTTATTAACTATTGATAATTATTTTGAAAACAGTTCGACTATATTTGGTCTTACCTGTTTCTCTTACTTGCCTACATTTCTTGAACAGTAGACATTTATTAGAAATAATTACTACAGTGGCTTATCTTTAATCACTGATTTTAAAAGATGTTTTTAGATATTAACTTAGCTTCAATTCCCTTAGTTTTATTAATTTTAATTTAAAATTTTAAATGTAGTAATAATGAGCATGAAAGGAAAGGGAATAAAAATTTATGTAATATCTTTATGTGACATACACTGTGCTAGGTGCTTTACAAATGCTTTCTCATTTGATCCTCACAACAATCCTGGGAGGAAGTTGCTATTATCATTCTCACTTTACAGTTTGGGAAACCAAAGCAAAAAGATTAAATGCCTTATGTAGGGTAGCACAAATAGTCCAAAGCCATCTTTGAACTCAGTCTTCCTGGCTCTATGTTTTGTTCTCTATGCCATACTCATACCCTGTAAAAAGTAAAATCTTGGCTCAAGTTGGCTCAAGAAAATTTTGGTGGTCATGAGTGGCCCTCTATAACTACTGTAAACAATAAAAAGTTGAGGACTTTTTCTCCAAATTCCTAGCTTTGCTGGAAATAATTCAACGTTTAGGGGGAAAAATATTGAATCAGAATTATAAGATCTGCTTTGGAGTCCTGGCTCCCTTATTTACTAGCTATGTAACTTTGGATTAGTCACTAAATCTTACCATGCTTCAGATAGTTTCTTTCTACTTCTGATTTTAAAATGGGGATAGTATCTATCATGCTTACTTCCTGCAGTCATTGTGATAATCAAATGGGAAAATGCAGGAAGAACAGCTTTGAAAACCATAAAGCACTATACAAACATAAAGATCATTACATTCTCAGCCTGTATCATTTCTTAGGATTAAGAGTTTTATATTACTGTAGAAAATAGATATAAATTTGTAACCAGTCATGTGCTGGTAATGTTTGGCAATTGATTCTCCAGAAATATATAATATAATATAAAAGTGTAATCTTCATTATTAAAATTTTCTCTGTCACTTTCTTTAGCATAGACAAGAAATCAAGCCTTGGTGCTACAGTATTTGCCAATTTCCAAGGTGTGAATGCTCACACTGAAAATTTAACAATTGCCTCTGAGAAGCTGGCTTTTGCATGTCCTTTCTTATATAACTAGATGTATATGAGAACCTTGAGCATGTCACTTCCTGTGCCTCAGGCCTTTTCATTTTGCATGTGTTTTTTAATGAAGTAGTTGGTCTTAAGGCTCCCTTTCAAATATACAATAATACAATAATTTGTTACTAAACTACATTAAATAAGTATTAGGTCTTGCATTGAGAGATTTGATGATTATATTCATGGTAACCTTATTCATGGATTTCATGTATTTTACAAACTTTGACCAAACCTCCTTTTAACTTTCATCTTTCCAATCTAAAATTCTTGATATCAAGCTTTCCTCCATTCTAAAAGTTTTTTTTTTCCATCCATTTGAAGGGTTGCTATCTTTAAATCTTTTCCAGAGATCACGATGGTTATCTTCTTCTGAACAGATTAATATTTTCTATTTGTATTTCATTAACATTTTTTATTTTTTATCAGTATCCTCCTTCAGTCCTATAGCTACATATTGGGAATTTCAATATGCCTTAATGAGGATTAGAGAAATTATGCCGTAGAGAAAAGAGTTTTCTCCACATAATCTTCATGAAGCAAACTCACAGACATCCCAAAACCAATTAATATTTTTCATGACTTGCAATAGTATTCATGACTTGCATATCACATCCAACATGTTTCATTTTTAGTAACTAATATATAAGAAGTCTCTTATACCCCTGCATATATTGCCACAATCTAAATATGTATGTTGATCCACTGGAATAGGTAACAACTATTTAACACATTAATTATTTGACAATAGTCACTTTAAAAAGAAAGTTTTCTGTCAGAATCAGCCAATGTAAAGAACAACAACACTGGGAAAATACAATCTCTTTTAGGGCTAAGTAGTGACCCATAAAGCAAAGTTCTTGTAGTTTTTTGGTCACATTGGATTCTTCTTGACCACATTTGAGGTTTTCTTGGAGTGGTTTGCCATTTCAACTCATTTTAAAAATGAAGTAACTAAGACAAAAAAAGTTAAGTGACCTGCCCACAATTGCAAAGTAAGTATCTGAGGACAGATTTGAACTCAGAAAGAAGAATCTTCCTGTCTTGAGGCCCACCACTCTATCCACTGTGGCACCTAGCTACATTACAATACGTTACAACAGATAGCAGCAACAGTCTGGTTTAGAATGAGATTACAACTGTTTGCATCTTTGTTTTTCTTCCCAGGTTATTTTTACCTTCTGAATCCACTTCTTCCTTTGCAACAACCAAAAAAAAATCAGTTCTGCACACATATATTATATCTAGAATATACTATAACATATTTAATATGTATGGGAATGCCTGCCATCTAGGGGAGGGGAGGAGGGAAGGAGGGGAACATTTGGAACAGAAGGGAGTGCAAGGGATAATGTTATAAAAAATTATCCATGCATATGTACTCTCAAAAAATGTTACAATTATAAAATTAATAAAATAAATAAATAAAAATAGAATGAGATTACAGATTATGCAACATTTCCCCCCTCTATGCCACCATAGAAATGTAATGTACTTTTCTCTCTCTGAAACAAACAGACATGAGCTCCAAGCCCAAAGATCTACTAGGTATCTAGAAAGGCTTTGAAACTAACCCTTAAGTCCCACAAAAAAGGGCTCCTCTGGATGGAGAGAATCCATTATTAAAAGAGGGATCAAAACAGGCTGCAATTATGCCTAGTTAATCCCTTCAAAACAATGAACTATTTCTTTACCACACTCACTAATTTCATAGGAAAGAACATAACAACCATATAGAACAAATTAAAACTTTACCTTCAGATTCTTATGCAGATTTCACTCAGTTTACTTAGTGAATAGCAAAAAGAAACCAAATATTGAGATTTGTTTTCTCCAACAAACAGAATTAGATTCAAATTCCTAAAATGTTTGCAAGGTTTTGCTTTATTTTGTTTTTAGTGCCTTGTCTTGTATTTTCCCCTTCTATTACTGTATATATTTTATCACATTTAAAGCACGTCTTTAAATATCCATGTATTAAAAGGGTGAGCAAATACATCATGGATCCTCAGAATTTCTGTAAGCTGCACCTGAATGCATGTGCAAACACCCATCAAATGACCACTGCAGTGTACAAGCTGCTTGTTTAGGCTTTTTTAAATACGACGATCACACATTTAAATGTCATGCTGGGATTTAGTTAACTAAGGTGGCAGGTTTTTAAAATGGAGAATTTATTATGTTGAAATTTTCCGAATGCAAGGCTGAAAAGGGAAAAAAATATGTCAACTTTTATTTATTTCCCATATAAATATAGGCAATTTAGCCCTTCCCCAAAATACAGGCAGATTAGATGAGTTAGACAGTAGTCCATTCATTTTGCATAGGAATGGCTCATTAAAACAAGGGCCCCCACACTTGTATTATGCTCTGATTGGACAGTGAACAAAATGAATTTACAGTGTCACTCAGAGATGTAGCAGGACTAATGAGCAAGGGATGGCGTATGGTAGTGTGGGTAAATCTGCAGTGTATTCATTCATTCCTTCAGCTGGTATAGCTCATGAAACTGAGGTATCTCTCATTATACATGTGTCTCAGGAGCTTTCTTTAATATTTTAATAAATAACAACATCAGCCCAACAAGAAATTAATGAATAGTATCATTAATAATGAGCTAGAGTCTTGTAGTGATAGGACAGATATTAAATTGAACCACTGTGGTGCTCTCTCTAGAGACTTGGGATATTTCCAGTGGCAAACAAGGCCTCTGAATGAAGCAGCCATCGTCCTGTGCCAACAGCTTTTACAACAGGTTGGGAGTAATAAAAGAGGATTTTCTGCACGATAAAGTTAAGCCCTAGAAAATCTGCTGGTGTAGATCGGTGTGAAAAGTACTGCCAAACGTGATCCTTAATTAAACTTTAATTAAGATAAAAGCTTTTTTTTTTCTTTTTTTTTTTTTTTTCCCAATAGCAGTAGCAGCCAAAAGGACTAGGTTATTTTCTACCAAATTCTAACCTAAAATCATTTTGCATTAAATGACAAGAATTGTGCTCAAATGGCATTAAGGTGTGGACTTAAATCCATTCACCAAAGTTAGAAAAATCCAGGAAAAGCTTGAATCTCCAGAATACATTTCTCCTCCCTCCCCATTGTGTCATGGTATTAGAACACGTGGGCATATTTGGTGGTATCTAAACAATGGAGTTTAACAAGGAGGGTGTGCTGTCTTGGGTATGACTTCCTGAATTTTGTGCATTCAAGCCATTTCATATTTCAGTTTTTCTTCTAAGTGCTTAATTTATTTTACATTTCAGTGAGATGACCTCTCAAAATCCTTATGTCTGTCTTATGGCTTTTGATATTGAATTTTAAACTAACAGACAAGCATATTCAGTACTGATGGCTAATATCAGTATACTTTTTTCTACAGTTTTATTTTGTTTTTAAAAATATATGATGGTATGCTGATGGATACATATAAAAATTGTTACTTTAAACCCTCATTCTTCCAGTTGTATAACAATCCATGATCCATTTCATTTCTCTTCGGGAATCTTACCTCTTCCTCCATAACCCTGTACTTTTTGAGAAGTGAGAGGAAATAATATGAAGATTTTCCTTTGTTGTCCTATCTCAATAATACATTCAATTAATTGTCCTAAGGTATCTGGGAGCCACTGCTGAGTGGATATAACATATTTAAAATAACCAATAATTACTTTATTCCAATATTTTTTCAGCTTGGTATTTGGATGCTATTACGAAGCCTCACACCACCTGGGGTCCTTCATATCTCCCTATCCCAATCTTTGTCACATGTAATGTGCTTAATGCATACTTAATGTCTTTTATCTTCTGTGGAGACAAAGCATATTTTTGGAATCCAGAAATTTACACTTAATGCTGTATTTTTTAAAAAGGGGGAAATGACATTATTCTAGTCCATTCACATTGCTGTGACATCCTCTGTGACTTTTGTGGTAAAGAATCTCCTTCATTCATATGCTGTTATGCTTCCCAGTGCATGTTTTATTTCACAGGCACTATTTTGAATCAAGTTCGCCCATTTGGTCGACAATACTCAAATACTTTCTTTGTAAATGTTTTGAATGGCAACACCAATATTATTACCTCTTTGCAGTTGGTTAAGTTTTATCTAACGGCCAAATCAATAGTTATTTGCTTATCCAAATACTTTCTAAACTTTATAAGGGAATAATATAAATTATATTTAACACACTTAAGTATTATAAATTAAAAATAACTAGAAATCAGTAAAGTTAGAGTCCTCTGCAATCACTGTTTCACTAACTTAGTGATTAAAAATTTCCGTAAATATTATTTCAATAAGAAATGACTAATGGATTTCCATTCTGAGTAAAGATATACTTAAATGTTTAGTGGATCCATAAAATCATTCATCTGAATCATTTCACTGCTGGTATAAATTATAAATCATTTATTCAGTCTTATTCTGTATAACGCTAGTCCATGTTTTTTTCTTTTCTTGGAGTTGTTACTGCTCATTAAAAATATGTTTATCTAAACAAAGATTTACATACATACGTACATGTATGTATGTATTTCTGTTTGTGTGTGCACATCTGTGTGTTTGTATGTTTCATTCATTCAAGTCCAACCAGCATTTATTAAGTTCCTAGTAAATGCAAGGCATTGTGTTAGATATTAGAAGTTTTGATCACAATTATTCTCAAGGGAAATAACAAATAAGATAAATATAAACATATGTAATACTTTGTGAATGAAGAAAACACTAAAAACTAGTGATCAGGAAAGGTGATGACATACAAGCTGCATCTTCTTTAACAATAAAAGATTTCTAAGGGCCAGTGATAAGGAAAATGTAACATTTTATTTATTGCAAATAACCTACACAATCATGAAAAGCCAAATTCCAGAATGGCAAACAGGTCAATATGGTTGGAATATATATATATATATATGTATTAAAAAAACCACCTTTTTAGAAAATTTAAAAATGAAAAGATAGGCCATTGTTACTAAATCTGCTCCCTGGAGTAATAACTTAGCACAGCTTATATGTACAATTATGAACCTTATACTTTGATCATATAGCCATAGAGAATATGTATCCTAAAATGTTCTGCTACTTTATATAAACTATCACCCACAGTATCACTCTCATCACTATTAACCACAATGACAAATATTTACTGAGTTCCTATCACTTTTTTATGTTTTCAAGCTTCTCTTCCTTTTTTTCTTCTGAACTCTATTTGAGATTCTGAGATAGATGAAAAAATAAGAGAAAAGAGCTTTGACATGAATCAGAATCATATATTTATTTTCAGAATATAATGATTACCCCAAAAAAGTCAATATAGATGCAAAGTATATCACGGAAAAGAGGCTTATAAATGAAACCATGAATATCTATTTCATAAAGTTTGCTTTTTGAAAAGACCATAATAAAATGTACAGGATATTTTCAAAGCTAGCCTTCATATGTTTCCCTCCAGTCTTCTCTATGGCTCCTTCTGTACATTTTCAAAGGCGTATCATAAATGTTTAAGTCTTTCGACAGAAGTTACTTTTGGCTAATATTCTAGGACCATGTGGAAGTAAAGGTGGTATCACAAAAAGATTCATTTTCAAATTTTATTTTCAAGTCTAATTATATTACCATTAATTTTATATGAGAAATTCTTCAAATCTTTCTAGTGCTTGATATATTCCCCTTGTTTCTCTCCTCCTACCTCATTCTCCTATAAGATTATACCCTAAAATCTTTGAGCCTTCTCTTTCTATCCTCTCTCCTTTGATAAACTCATTAACTTCAATTATCTTCTGCAGAAAAGCTCTGAAGGGATAGTACTCTCCAGTATTCTCTAAGTAAATTCTCCCAGCCATCACTTAGGAAAGCAATTTCTATGGAGAAAATATCAGGCATCTTGTTCAACCAACTGCCAACCAACTGCCACCAACCTCCACTTGTCAGAGCTTCTTAAAATTTTTCCAATCGTGACTCCTTTTTGCTGAAGAAATTTTATATAATCTTATATAAATCAAATATTTGTTGATAATAAATCATAATTTCATTATCCTCACATTATGGGGTCCCCACTATGACCCACAGTTTAAGAAGCTTTGACTGAAGTGATTTCATCAGTGGCTTCTTGTTATTAAGGGAAGATTCTTTTAACTATTGTACATTGCCACTTAATGATTTACTTCAGGCTAGTCTGCAAATTCCAGATTTTCATAATATCCCATTTTTACATGTAATATCAACACCTTTCAATTTACTTTCTGGAAAAAATAGACTTCAAATAGATATTTTTCTTCCTCAGTATCTCCTAACCTATGTAAGTCTCTGAGTGGTCTATATGTGATCAGATCTAAATGTGAAAACAGCAGAAACATGACATACATACTTCTTGAACTTTTCTAAGAATAGGAATTTAAATATATCTAGATAAGACTGAGACAGCTCATCTGGTACTATATGGAGTTATTGGGCAAGTCACTTATTTGTACCTTTTTTTTTCCCCCCACTAATGCTTGTTTTATAGTGTCTCAAATGTGTTGCAGCAAGCATATCCATGTTGTTGAAATTGTTTTATTTTATTTTGGTTTTCTCTGAAAATAATATTCTAAATCTACTATAAAATTTCTAGGAAGTGCTAGAGCCTCTAATCTTTTACAATATTTCAAACAGCAGGGACCCTGTGGACTCTAGTAAGATGTGAATTAGAAGTAGTTTCTGGAACTATAGGCCAGATGAAGTGGTCATCATCTGTTAAAAAAGTTAGAAAGTCTGAAAATTCACCTTTTGATGTCCATCAATATCAACATAATCTAATTCATCCTAGACTTCTTGAGAGGTTAAATCAATCCTCAACTTAGCTGCAGAGGTCTCTGGTCCATGTGAATCAATACAGCCAGTTTTATATATGTCAAAGTTGCCACAGATATCCAGGAAGGCTTCCAGTAGTCTGAGCTAATTCCTTCTTTCTCCATATTTGCCATCCAACTCCCTCTTTCTCTCAGTCCTTCTAATCTCCCTCATTGAAAGTCCTTATACTGTCTTAGACTTAATTCAGTCAGTATGTATTAGTTGACACTGACTGGCAAATTGTTAAAGAAGTTCTACTAGACCATTAGCTCATTGCCAATCTGTGCCCAAGATTATTTATATACATTCAGTGATGCTAGTAATACCTTTCTTCTTCATCTCTGAAAGGCCCTGATTTCCTTCAAAAATCAAATCAATTGAAAGATCTACAGGATACATTTACTGATCCTGTATCTTCTAAAGATTTCTCCTCTAAGGTTGCCTTGTATCTAAACCTGTGAGTGTATGTGTCTGTAAACGTACATTTCTTCCTAATTTATTTGTAAGGCCCTTGAGAAAAGGGACAGATTTTACCTTGATTTTGTCCCCAGTACTCAAAACAGTGTTTGACACAGAGAACTGCTTTAAATGCATGCTAATGGATTGATTGATTAGATAAATACATTAAATTAAACTTTGGAGAGGGAAAACAGAGATTAAAAGTTTACCCCTTTTCCAAACAAACTTGTCATAACTAAAAGATCTAGATTTGAGTTTTTGAGAGATTTGTTAAAATCTGAATGAAATATTTTTAAAATCACCCATGAATTTCATTCAAATCACAGGCTTGCTGACTTCTAAAAAGCAATGGATCTATTGATAAATTTTTAAAATATATAATAAAATGCTGAAAGCTATTGACTTCATAATCTAAGGTACAGTTTTATCATCTACCATAATTCAGTTTTGATAAAGCTTTGTCCACACTCTAGACAGTAGTACTGAATTTGGCTTCTGCAGAATTTCACTTCTGGGCATGTTTATTTATGCTTCTGGATTCATGGATTGGCAAAGGGAACATTCATTGACACTGACTGCTGGATTTTGAAAGGGCCATTAGTTCATGCCATTGGTCAAGGCCAACCTGCTTCCAAGATTGTTTGATGGTCCTAAATTGCACCAGGATATAGAATCTATGAACATTTACTTAGGAATCCTTAACCATTTTAAAAAATTAAGTCATCGGCCACTCTAGTAGTCCATAAGAGTTTATGGATTCCTTCTCAGAAAAATAATTTTAAATGCATAAAGTAAAACAAAACAAAACACATAGAATTACAAAGGAAATGATTGAATTGAAATAGTTATCAAAATATTTTTTTAAAGTTCATCAATCCCAGATTAAGCACCCCTTACTTATATGTCCAAAATTAGGTCAGATGGCTAATTGTGCTGATGACTGAAACCTTTGTTGGCATAATTAGCTAACTTCAGCACAGTTATTTGTGTTTGTGATTTAAGACTGCAAAAATGGAGCACAAAACTGAAAAAGAGAGAACACAGTTCCTCTGCTAGATTACATATCATTTCCATACAATAATTCCTCTGTGCCCCCCCGCCTCTGCCTACAAAAGAATTACTCCAATAGTTTACTCCAATAGTTAGTATTCACCATAAGATGTGCTCTTGCTGCAAAATAATGTAGTGATGGAATGTTTTTATTGAAGCATATTATTAATTAGGATATAATGAAATAGCTGGATGGCCTTTGCAAGTGACAGTTAGGAGTTAAAATTCCAATGAGATATTTATCCATATAGTATAAAAAGGATCTAAATTATCTTGTTTGGGGAATAAATAACACATGGAGGTCTGGAGGAAGGACTTCCACAATACATAAGTAGATGCTCTTCTTGTTTCTTACCCACACTCAATAATGAGAATTACCTATTGAGTCAACAACCTTTTTGGAGATCTTTCTCATGATTTCTTGTTTTAAGTTTGGGAAAAGAATAGGTAGCTCCTCACCTCTATAGTATGGATCATTCTGTAGTGGCAGGAATGACAGACTAAAACTTTCTTGCTGTCTAAAAGGCATGTGTTTCTTCTATGTGTCTGAACATGATAGTAAACTTTATCATATTTCTGGAGATGAACAGGTATATAAGATATTGCTCTCTGCTAAAAATGTGCATAAACATAGATGGTAAATATATTGCAAGCTATGATTATTTACTTGTTATCAGAGAACAAAATTATATACACCTATCCATATCCAGATATATAGTCAACGTGGAATGTCAGTCAGGTCTTTAAATGATTTTCCCCTGCACTTAATCTGTATTTAATCAGGAAACCATTCTGTAATGAGAAAACTGTTCATTTTAGTTTTTTATGTTTGCAATCCCAAGGTTCCCTCCTTAGTGATTACATTTAGTAACTCCCTTTCGCTGTCTGAAAGCACAGGCAGTTTTTCCATAATAAAAACTGGATTAGCATGTATTAGGAAGAGACACCACCAGCTGTCACTTTGAAATCAGAGTACCCCATCCTATTTGAGATGACAATGGATAAACCAATAAATGACAGGCAGTTTTCCTGTATTTATCTAGTAAGTGGCTAATGCAGGCTAGCATCTTATGTAATAAAGCTATATAAAACAGTCAAATCAAATAAAGCTTCACTTGAATGCAGTGTTCAGTATTAATAGAGGGAAATGTAGCATGGCAAAAATCGTTCTTCTTCCATGTATTAGTTACCTGTTGCAGCTTTCTGGTTGGATCATAGTTCAGAGAGCCAATTACACTGTCATGTGCAACTTCAGGATCCAACCCAATATACTTGAGAGTTTTGGAACATGGTCCACTTTTCTAATGATTTAGGTGAATGGCTGAGCCTATTCTGGA
The DNA here is from genome assembly GCF_048593235.1 of Sminthopsis crassicaudata. Lineage (NCBI taxonomy): Eukaryota > Metazoa > Chordata > Mammalia > Dasyuromorphia > Dasyuridae > Sminthopsis > Sminthopsis crassicaudata. The sequence goes on along the minus strand of NC_133619.1, from coordinate 460,831,807 downwards.
ATTTTGAAGACATTACTTATCAAAAAAAAAAAATAAAGACACACTATTCCTCATCAAAAATCACAACTAAGATACAAGGTAAATACATTTTCCCAGAATTGAAGGATCTCAGTGGCCATGAAATCCAACCTCAAGCTTTTTACAGATGATGAAAATGAGACCTTGGGAGAGGGAATAGTTTGCCCTTATAGAATTAGCAGATTGTGGTCAGAAAGCTATATTGAATATAGTGCTGAATTTGTAGTCAGGAAGATCTGAATTCCAATCTTACCTTTTGACAGGAGTCCTATAATCTTGGCAAAGTGACTTAACCTCTCCAAGCCTCGGATTTCTAATTTGTAAAATGAGCGAGTTGAACTCTGACCTCTCAAGACCCTTATCATTCTAAATTTATGATCCTACATCATGAATTTTTACCACCTGTGTGATCTTGTGCAGCTAGTTTAAATATCCATCGGCCTCAATTTGTTTATAAAATGAGAAGATTGGACTAAATGACTTTCAAAGTACTTCGTAGCTCTGGATCTATGTATGATACTGTGATCAGATTGGTACTCATGTTGAAACTTTTAACTTATGACTCAGTTTATTACTGTTGTGGATATTTTAATTTTCTAACAAAAATCCCACTTTGATGTCTTTTTGAAGAGTAGATGTGTTCCTTTGTTCTGAAAAGCCATGATGTTTTGACAGGCCCTAATCTTTAAGGGAGAAATTGAATAGGCACTCAACAATATTATCTATTCCCACTGGTAAAAGACTGACTTAGCTAAGTATGGAAAAGCTCATTCTCAGAGATCTGACCATTAGATTTTTTTTTCTTCCACAATAGTTCATGAAGACTCTCTATATAGAGAGACAGAGAAGGGTTGGAATTTGTATGGAATTCATGGAAATGGCAATGAAAAAATAGAAATAAAAAAAGCAATCATAGAAATATTGGACCTCTGAAATATGAAAATATGCTAAGTGGAGGCTATTGGTTAGAGTAAGCTCTCTTAAGCTATGGATGGCAAGCCCATATGGAGTAACTGAATGTGGGGGTCTTGAAAAATTTTGCAACACTGGGCAAGTAGGAACTAGCACCTGGTGACTGCAGAAGCAGTTGGGACAGGGACACTGCTGGTTGTGGGTACTTGCAGGAGGATAGAGCTCTTGGTTTGGGGTACCTAGTCAGAGTGGAGAGCTGAAGGGAAGCTTGAGGCACTATCTCTCACCCCACAGTTAGAGGTGCTTACAAGAATATCTCTTGTTTTAAAAAAAATGAATCATCAAAGAAGAAAGAACCCAACCATTGAAACATATTATGGGAACAGGAGTCATCTTCAGAGGAGGATACTTGAGTAAAAAAAAAAAGCTTCTACCCCAAAGAATAATGTAAAATGACTCCTTGCCCAAAGACAATTTATAGAAGAATTCAAAAAAAGAATTTAAAAACCATATGAGAGTCATTGAGGAAAAATTAAAGAAAAAAATTCAAAACATCCAAGAAAAACAATATTATATAAAATAGTTATCCAATTAGAAAAGGAGGTACAGTGTCTCAAAGATGAAAATAACTCTTTGAAAATTAGATTTGGACAGGGGAAGTCAGTGAAGCTATGAGACCAAGAGAAAATAGAACAGAATGTGAAACAACTCATAAGAAAAACAATAGATCTAAAGAACAGATCAAAAAGAGAAAATATGAGATTAATTGGACTCCGAGAAAGTTGTGACCAAAAAGAGAACCTTGACACAATAATGCAGGAAATAATCCTAGAAAATGGTCCTACAGTGATAGAATATGAGGGGAAAATAAAAATACAAAAAATCTACTCAGTACCACTTCAAAGAGATCCTTTGTGAAAACCACATAGGAATATCATCACCAAATTTCGAAACCTCCAGATCAAAGAGAAAATATTACAAGAAACAAGAAAAAACAATTCAAATAACCTATAACTACAATTAGAATTTTACAAGACTTATCAGAAGCTACAATAAAAGACTGTAAGTTTTGAACTCATATCTACAGACAAGCAAAAGAACTGAGGCCAAAAATAGCATATCCAACAAAATCATCTACAAATTTCAATGAGAAAAAAATAGACATTCAAGGAACTTGCAGATTTTCAGGACTTTTATCAATCAAACCTGAACTTGACAGAAAATTTAACATATAAGAGCCAATATCAAAGAGCAATTTCAAGGAACTCAACATGGACCAATTGTTTAAACATGGAACAAATTGTTTATGTTTTTTCTACATGGAAATGTATACTTTATGTTTAAGATTTACATAAACAATATGGTAATCTCAAAAGAATGATTGGCAGAGTAAAGGTAAAAAAATGGTAATCATGTTATACAAATGAAGTGCAGAGGAAAAACAGACATAGAGGCATTAAAAGGGAGAAGAGGGTTTTTAGTTCTGAAAACCTACTCGGATCAGGAATGGGTTCAATTTACTAGGAAGGGTATAGCCTCCAAGACTTATAAAAGAAATAAGGATGAAGGGATAAGTGAATGGTTAAGCAAAGAGTGAGAGAAGGAGACAAGAGAGGTATTCCTAAGTGGGAGGAGGTTAAATAATTGGAAGCCATGTTATGGAGCAAATTTAATGAGTCAGCAGAGATAGGAAAGTATATGTGGGGTATGTGTTTAGATCTTCCTGATCTAAACTCGGTATTCTTTTTTAAATTACATATTGTCTTTCTAGCAAAAGATAAACACTTATTATTAAACTTGACATTAAAAATATTTACTAGATCATACTTTTGTTATTATAAGCACTCCAAGGGGACAAATAAACAATTATGAGGTTAAGTACCAAAGGATCATTAAGAGCACAATCTTCTAATTTGCTGATTGTTGGTAACAATGGTCCACAGTGTTTTTATCCACAAATAAGAAAACGGAAGAAAGCAGAAAACATTATCTGTTTGATTTGTTCAAGAGGTTATTGGACTCATACAATCAGTTTGGAGTTCCACATTCACATTTCCATCTGAAGCCAGTGGAAACAAGTTCATCTTCCTTAGTTCAAATCTGGTCTTATTTACCAGCTATGTGCTTCTGGGCAAGTCACTTAACCTTGTTTGCCTCAGTTTTCTCATTTGTAAAAGGAGTTGAAGGAAATGGAAGACCCGTATAATAGCATCTTGACCAAGAAAATTCCCAATAGGTTCACAACGAATCAGACATGACTTAAATGACCAAACAAGTCCCAAAGTTTAAAAATTAAAATTTATTAAAGGAGTAACAAATATGAACTAATAGAAAAGATGAATTTAGTTTTGAGAACAGCTGACTGACAGGAGGACTTGCTAATAATTTTCAAATATTTGAAGGGATGTTAAAGAAGTGTAGTTTTCATGGAAAAGAAAAAATAAGTGGAGAACAGATTACATAAATTAGACAAGTATATTAAAAAAGACTTCCTAACTAGAAAAAATACATAATTTTAAAAAGTTTTCTTGAGTGAAGCAAATATTTTTTTCTTAATAGATAGTTATACTTTTGGAAAGATTTACAGTGAAAAACTTCCTGAAGTGTAGCCAATGACCACTCACCTTTCAATTTTATAAAGTGAAAAATGTAAATGTAAACTTTCTTATACCTTCATAATTTTTCTCATTTTCCACTGATATAATCATGCATTTTATCCTAGTAGGACAAGAGAATGAAAGTAGGAGAAAGGAAAGGTGTCATGCATTTAAGTGCTTCATTTATTTCAGGAAGTTTGCTAGCTGTTTTACAAATATTATGTTATTTGATTGTAGAGCTCTCTTAATTTAACCTTATCATTTTAAATATGAGGAAACAGACCTAGAAAGAGTGATGTTATATAGGTTATACATATGTAGTCATACAAAATATTTTCATGATAGCCATGTTGTAAAAGAAAACAGACAAAAGAAAAACCTCAAGAAAAATAAAACAAAAAAAAAGTATGCTTCAATATGTGTTCAGACATTATCAGTTCTTTTTCTGGGAATAAACAGCATTTTTCATCAGGAGTCCTTCAGAGCTGTCTTGAATCATTATATTGCTGAAAATAGCCAAGTCATTCAGAGCTGATAATCTTTGTACACAGTACAGCAACTCATGAAAGTCTTTTCATGTTTTTTCTGAGAACATCCTGCTCATTATTTCTTATAGTATAATAGTATTCCATCATAATCACATATCACAATTTGTTTAGCCATTCCCCAATTGATGAGCCTCTTTTCTATTTCCAACACTTCACCCCTTGAAAAGAGCTGCTATAAATATTTTTTACATATAGATCCTTTTCCTTTGTGTTTTTCAATTTTTTCCAGTCTGCCCTCCCTTTTATTTCACACACACACACACACACACACACACACACACACACACACACACACACACACACACTCCTTCTTTTATTTTCTCCTCATACTTTCCCATAGTCTACTCTTAATTGAGTGTGTGTTCTACTCTTACCCTGATGCAACAAACCTTCTCTGCGAAACTTTAACTTGTCTTGGGAGGGGAGGGAAAATTGTTTCACCCCATCTTTTTGTGAGTTCTGCCAGCCTAGAATTCATTTAAAATAATTATTTAAAAGTATTTGAAAAATAAATTAATTTACTAGAATTTTTTTAAAATAAAAGTATTTGAAGGAGTTTGGGGGACAGCTCAAGTGAGTTCATGCCTTTATTCTGCCATCTTTGCTTTGCTTCGGCTCTGTAGTTTTTAAGTATGTAGGATTAGCCTTTTTTCAATATAGAGACAACTTTAAAATGGCTAGAATAAACTATTTTACTCATTTATTTTTTTTTGCCCAAAAAAGAAAGAAATGAAATTCCCCAAAACTTTCTATGGAATGGATTCAACAAAGCCAAAGTATTTTACTTTTCTAAAACATTGTAGGAATATAATCACTGTAGTCATGAATGTTTTCCAAACCCTAAAATATTGAATAAGTACAACTACTGATATTGATAATGTCAATATCATAATTATGTCAATAGCATAAATTCAGATTTTATCAAAGTGGACACTGTTTCCACTGAGTTACAAGTCTTAAAGGATTGTCAATAAGTTAAATTACTTGACTGTTTTCATATAGCAGATGTGTTAAAGATGAGTTTCTTGAATCCAGTTCAAGAATTCTTTTTATTATAGCACACTTTCATTGCTAATGAAAATAATATTAATATTAATAGCTCATCTCTCCATAAAGACAGCAGAAGACAAGATAAACAAACTTCCTTGGTTTGGCCAGTTCTTAAAATCAGCCCATTGTCATACCTATAAATACAGTTTTTAAAAATTAATATGTAAAAAGGCACATGGGCATATGTGGAAGATACAGTTATTGAATCGTGGTAACTTAAGCATAGACTTCACTGAAAGCCACCTGCTTTTCTACAACAATCAAAGACAAGTTGTAGCAATGCTTTTTCTATATTTCCCTACACAATCAAGAGTACATTTTCCAGTCCTTATTCCTTACACCTCACCAAGGGAAAAAATACCTATCCTGTGATCCAATTTAAGCCCTGAGCATCTTGGGAAAACACAGGATTTGGGCTGCTTCATGTTTTGATTAATTTTGACATTCTGAAAAATTGTGTGTGTTCCAGGAATTACAGTCCCCACTGTAAACACACCAGACAGCATTAGAAGTATTTTATTTCTTGGTGGGTCATACCGGAGCAACACTGTAGATTTCTAGAATTCAGAGCTAAGAATTTGAAAAGTATATTGTTAATATCTTTTCTCACTATGCACCCTAGGAATATGTAAACTAAATAATAACAAACTATTGGTAACCAGAATGAACACTAGTATTGGTCTTTGCTTCTCACTAAATTATAAAGATACTATCACTTAGTGTGGTGTAATGAAAATAGAAGACCCTGCTTTGAGTTCCAAATATACTATTTCTTTAAGCTATGAGACTGCAGGCAAAACATAACTTCCTTAAAAATCAATTTCCTCATTTTAAAATAGGAACGATAATTTTCATAAAACATTTCTGAAAAAGCCCTACCTTTGTGAACACTGAAGGACTGTGAAAATATAAGCTATATTTTCTTTACTTTATTTCTCCTACCAAAGATGAACACTATATTGCTTATATATATGCAAACACACACACATATATATAATATATATACACATACATATGTACATGTGTGCTTGCATATGTGTATATACAATTTTTTTCACTCCTTACCAATCATATGTACTTAATTAAGAGGACAGTCAATTAAAATGAAAACTGACTTGCATCTGTATTTTAAAGCCAGACCCAAACATTTTTGAGGTATGAAAATATTTGGTTATCTCCTTATTTCCTTTTTTTTTTTTTTTTTATTTTTTGGATTAAGCTACCATCTGAAAGAGATATGCCAGACAATTGAATCAGCCTTTATATGGAATTTGTCATTTAACTGGAGCCAAGAAGAATGAGCAGTTTCATGAGAAATCCAGTTATGACCAGAATTCCGGCCCCAAAACTCAACAAATGAGATTGGAATGAGCTTCAGATCTGAATCTGAACTCTGAAAGCTGAATTCAAGCCAAATAAAAAACACCTTTGGTGCTGAAGTCCATCATTATTTTTTTTACCCTTCCTCTTATTTTTCCTACTTCGATATTGTATTTCATTTTTCTCTGATAAAAAACTAGCTTATATTTAAGATTACTTTAAACTAAAAATACTAAGATCTTATAATGTTTTTAGCATCTATAGCCTTTTTCTTCTGCTATTCAAAAAGAAGGGATGGATTTGAAATGACATTTTGTAGGAACATAGAGTCTGTGTTAAAAAACAGATTTTGGGAGTCATTGAGCCTTACACTTTCATTTTATAGACCAAAAACCTAAGGCTGAGAGGTTAGCTAGGATTACATAGCTAGAAAGTGAGTGAGGAAGGATTCAAATTCAGGTCTTCCTGACTGGAAGAACAGCACTCCATCCACTACATCACACTGCCTTTTCCAATTCTTTTATTTCAGTTAATAGCTTGGATAATTTTACACTATTTTTTGCTTTACTTTTCTCAGATATAAAACATATGATTAGAGAATCATAGATTTGTATCTAAAAGGGACAGGAGATACCATCTAGTCTGAATTCTAACAATGACTCTGATGTTCAGAGAGGTTAAATGATTTACCTAAAGTCACACAGAAAGTGACAAATATCTCTATAACGGGCTAATTCATTTTCCAAATGATGAATTTAGGAATTCAAAATAGATAAGTTCTACCTTCTGATTCATTAGTCATTCTTTCAAGTCTTGCTTTAGTAGTGTAACAATTCTAACAATGTCACCACTATCCTCAACAAACTCTGATTGCTCCTGTTACCTCCTGCATAAAATCAACTGAGTGGCCTTTCTTTATATCTTTCTTTAGGAGTCTTTCCTCTCCAAATCCTCTGATATCCATCCTCACCTGCCTACTTATCCCACTGACTTCCTCCAAACCTAAAAAACTTTCCCCACACACTTCTCCCTCGTGAGTTTTATGTTTTCCTAATTTCTACAGAAGGCCTTTCTAGGTCTATACACAACTATTATCTTCCCTTGAGGATTACCTATCATTTACAATCTACTTATTTTATACCTACAGAGTTGCTTCCATATTTCCTTCCCCATTAGAATGGGAGATGCCTGAGGGTAGAGGTAGGGATTGATTTCTTGGTATATCCATCATTTAACACAGTGGCAGGCACATAGTAAGTTCTTAATACATGCATTTTGATTATTATTGGTTGTAGTTTCACAAATTATCTCAACAAAGCCAGTCTAATACAAGTCTAATCAAAAGAAAAACTTCAAATTTCAAATTAATTTTCATTTATTTTCACCATAAAAGTGAATGCACTTTACACAGTCTTGTTGGAAGGAAAGTTGGTGAGCAGAAATCAGTATCTTCACTGTGTGTAGGTAACAAGTTAGCAGAATTCAACAAACTCATCCTATTTCTATCCCTGATTATCTCTAGTATTCTTTCACTATGTACCAAAATCAGATATCTCTAAAATTATTGAGAATAGTGCAAATTGGTTATTTTTGTTTCCATAGAAAGTGGTAACTTTGGATTCATTCTGGTATCATGAAAAATAATTCTTATTTTTTTACTTCTGGAACTGTTTCAAGGCCATTTTGCAGCAAGTGACAAGCAGCTTTAGCTGGTGGAAAAGCTGGTCTCATAATGAAAACAATACTTCTTGGTCCGAGCAGAGGAGGAGCTAAAGGTCAAAGGGTAAATTCCACTTGTAACATGCAACATATTTTCGTGGGCAGAATCAATGCTGGGATGATGAGCAGCCTTTGAATATACTACAGGGAAAATCTGAAGCTAAAGGGACAAATCCCATGTAGGTGTGGACAAAAACTGAGTGAAAAGACCAAAACCCACTGAGAAGTAATGGACGTTTGTCCCGTTGCCTCCTTCTCATTACTTTTTTGGTTGCTGCTCTCTTCCAGAAGAAAAAAGGATTTCTTGAAATTTTGTCTTTGTTTTCTTCAGAGTGTAGGAAGAGAAGGAGGGTGTGATTGCAGTGAAAGTCTGTGAAAGGGTTTGTTTATAACATTTGTTCTTATTGTTTGGGAGAGAAATCTAAAGCACACACATTAATGGAAAAGAGCAAATAAGATGAAGAGGAAGGCATTATGAAGATAATCTACTTAAAATATCCTTTGGGTGAAAGACAAAGTGGATAATTCCCAACTTATTGTAGTTAGCAACAGCTGATATTTTAATATTTGATATACTATTTGATATTTTAAACTAGGAGAGGCAGTATGCCCTAATATTTGGCCATTGTGAAAGCCAGGAAGACCTGAGTTCAAGTCCCATTTCTGATACATAATGGCTTTATAAACCTGAGCAAGTAACTTCATTTCTCAGGGTTTTAAACAATTTTCTAAAACAATAAGATAATATTAATAGAAATAACTAGATTTAAATATTACCTTGGTTTAAAAAGAATTCTTGAAATGCTATCTTATTTAAGCTCCACAATAGCACTGGATAAAGGGACAGATAGGTTCTATTCATTTTAACAGATAAAGAAACAAAGAGTTACTATTAAGTATCTAAGGTATGACTTGAATCCAGATCTTTTGACTCCAAGTTCAGAAGGTACCAGTGAAAGAAGTAATTTTTTTCACTCATGACTTTCCAATGATATAAGCATTTGCAATACAGGGGCTTCTATAAGGCTGACTACAATACCAACTTATTTTATATTAAATTACATTTACATAGGTCATTACACATTTAAGAAATATTTACCACTTATAAGGCACCATGCTGAAAACACAATCTTGAATTACAGAACTTTATAATCTAGTGATGAGATACTTTGATTAATCTGTAATCTCATTAATAAGAATATATCCTCTAAGAGGTAATCACAATCTATTAGTGCTCTTTCATCCTGATACTACATTTATTTTTATATGACAGAATATGAAAAAGGAGAGGTCCAAAATATTCTAGAGAAATTTGCAGATGAGAAAATAATAAAAATGATTATAAGTGATGTTATTAGTATTTTGAAAATGCTAAATTTATTTGTACACATAAAAACTCCTTCTCTTGCTCATAACCACTACCACTTATTTAAACAAACAAATAAGTGGTGCTATGATATCATTAATATAAGAAAAGACTCTAGAGTCTTGGTAAGGGTATTGATTGAAAATAAAAGGAAGAATCTATAATTATTATTAAGAGTTCATTGGAGGCAGCTAGGTGGCACAGTGGATAGAGCACCAGCCCTGAAACCAATAGTACTTGAGTTCAAATCTGGCCTCAGACACTTAACACTTCCCAGCTGTGTGACCCTGGGCAAGTCACTTAACTCTAGTTGCCTCAGAAACAAAGGGTTCATCTACCAGCCACTAAATCTCATAAGCCTTTTGGAGCCCAATGAAGTAAGGAAAGAAAGAGAGCCACTTTAGGTTGAGACAGCATGGTGAATAGAATGGTAGCCTGGAATAAGGAAGATTTAAAGGTTTTGTTGTTATTGTTTCAATGTACTTTATTTTTCCAAATACACGCAATGTGTGGTTTTCAATATTCACCTTTGCAAAACCTTCTGTTTCAAATTTTTCTCCCTTCTCTCTCTCCCCCTCCCCAAGATAGCAAGCAATCCAATATAGATTAAACATGTGTAAGTGTAAAACCTAAGATTTAATCCAGCTCCAGACACTTAGCAGTTGTGTTACTCTGAACAAATCACTTCACCTTGGTTTCTCTCAGTTGCCTCATCTGTAAAATGGGGATTTTTATAGTTCCAATCTCTCAGGGCTGCTGTGAGGACCAAATTTGGTTATAATTATAAAATGCTTAGTGAAGTGCCTGGTACATTGTAAGCACTATATAAATGTTAGTCATTAATTTATTCCCATAATTCCTAGATACCTTTCCCTTAACTGAATCTAAAAATTATGCAAAGCAATGTTGTAGAATTAATTAAAATATTTTGTCCAAATCATAACTAATTGTAGTTACAATATTAAGGAGAGCACTCTATGCCATGAGTAAGCCACACTCAATGTCTAAAAGAGAGCATTTGGTTTTATATAGCTATATAGATATACATATACATATTTATATAGATAGATATCTAGATTTATAAAGCTATATAGATATAGATCGGGTGAAATTTATTTGTTTTACAGAATTGATTTCAACTATGAACAACTTAGGACTATTCAAAGACTATATAACTTCCTTATTCATGAACTTCAACACAGCCTTTTGGAATAGAATAAATAATTTCCTAAGATTTTTGTAATAAGTCATAGTTTTCAACTTCCCACTTCTAGGATTCATTGGTCTTCATTACCTCCCTTAAAGCCCTGACTATATTTACTTTTTTGTTTAAAAAAATAAAAATAAAACAACAGTTACTGCCATAATAGCAGACTATTCTTTTTTTATAAATCACAATTTCAACTTAATTCTTAACATTAAGAAACGCATCCGGTTTGACCAGAAAACCTGCTAAGAGCAACCCACATGTTTATTTACCCAGCTTCGCCTTTAAAAGACTTTAGCTTTGTCCCCATGCAGGGAGTAGTGTGCGCTTATATTTTCAGACAGCATTTGACAAAGTTCCACATCAGAGATTAAGGTCTTGGTACAGAGATTGAGGTCTAAGGAAAGGAGGAAAACAGAATGGACATAAATGTACATAAAATGGATTGAATGTTGGCTAAAGGGCAGATGAGGGTAGAGTCATAAATAAAAACTTTTCATGCTGGCAAGAGGTAACTGGAGGGATATTATTGGATCAGTATGAGGATCCCACTTGTTTATTAACTGTTAAGGTGAATTTGGTGATGGAATTGAAAGGAAAATGTCTAGGTCCCTAAATGTAATTAAACTGGAGAACTGGAGAAGAACAATGCAATTTTCTTTCTGGAGAAAAACAACACTGAAGTCTATAGTGGTAAACAGGGGAGGTTTTTATAGATAAATGGAGAATATCTATGCTTACAGACTTGGCTTTTGCCTAACCTGTCCATATTTTAAAATATGTGCATCAAGTTCCAAGTCAGTTTAAATTTTTGATATATTTATTAATTTTCCATATTAACTGTGTCAGTTAATAAATTATAATTAGTTTGCCAATAGTTAATAGTTATGTGAATTTTGCCAGTATTAAACTGTGGCTGAAATAATGAAGCATATTCCCTTGATTAATTTCTAGACCAAACCTGCAATTTATTGCCACTGCCACCAGATAGCAGAGGGATCTCAATAAGTTACACAGAAAGGGTGAGTAACAAAGTTCCCTCTAGCATCAATAATTTAAACATGGAATACTAAAAATACCTATATCCCCTGGTTCTCATGAATATTAAATGAGATGGTCATTGTAAAGCTTTTCATATAATACCTGACATAATGCTTAAATAAGTGTTTGTTTCCTTCTTTCAATCTGCTTTATTACTTTTTATATTAAATATAAAATCTTTATTAAAATAACTATAAATTTGAATTGAATTCAACAGCAAACTTTTGTTAAGCAGGTGCTGTACTATGATACGGATGAGGGATACAAGGACAAAAACTTTATAGTTTTCTCCTCAAAATTTTTCTATCCAATAACAGATACAAGACATACATAGGGCTGTGTATGTGTTATTCTATACTGTATTAGAAAATGATAAGTTGGTCACAAATGCATTAGAGATTTGTGGAAGAAAAGATATCATTCTCTAGTTCACTGAATTAACAAAGATTTCATAGAGGTCTAAACCTCAAAAGAAAAGAAGAATTTCAAAAGATAAAAATGTAAAAAGATTCTCTTACAGGTATTGGGCTATAGAAAAACATAAAGAGGAACAACAGATCAACCATTAAACATCTATGCAACAATTATTATGTACCAAGTATTATATAGATGAGGATATAAAGGCAATTTGGAGTAAAAATGTTCAGGGCTTTGAATGTTACACTAACAAGTAGATAGGTAAATAGATATTTACATAGGTAAATAGATTAGATAAATAGACAGACAGATGATAGATAGATAGATAGATAGATAGATAGATAGATAGATAGATAGATAGATAGATAGATAGGGACCAGAATGTGTTTCTGAGGCTTGAATCCTGGCAAAAGATAACCTATAAAAGCCAACAGACATAGATCAGAATGTAGGTTATTTATTAGTGGGGAAATTTTTGAAGTAATGGTGTGTGTAAGTGGTATCACCTGGAAAAGATCCCACCAAATATGTAAGGCATATTGTTAACTGATAAAGAAACACAAACAAAAGCAAGACAGCCTCTGCCCTTCTAATGAAGTCAATGAAAACGTCTGCTCAAGGGAATGGTTTGAATAGACTTCATCAGGAACATTACTTTGGTCACTGTGGGCAAGGTAGGTTTGAGAGTAAGGAATTTTGAGACAAGAATAACTTTGAGAGTATTATGATAACCCAGGTGAGATGTAATAAGAATCTAAACTAAGGTATTATTGTTTTCAACCAGCCATAGAGATTATGAATCTTGAAAGAGAGAAGAAAATAAGACACCAAATTTGCCAATTAAAAAATTACTAGTAGTTCTGAAGAGTTGCAGTTGAGTGAGGAGTCAAAAATGATAGTCAAGTAGTCATGATTGAAGACCTTGAAGGATAGAAATAGTTTGACAGAAATAAAAAAAAAAATTGGGATGGAAGTTAAGGAGTGACCAGATAGCTGAATTCTCTCTATGTTTTCCTCCAAACAAATTTCAAATCAAATTTAGAGAAGCAAAAGCAGCAAAAAGCCAGGATGAGGTCTTCAGTGTAAAGAACTCTTTACAGAGTAAAATTGACCAAAAGGAAAAAATAGATATAAAATCACTGAGGAAAATATTCTCTCAAAAATTAGAATTAGGTGAATAAAAACCAATGATCTCAAAAACCATCAAGGAATAATAAAATAAAGTAAATAAAAATTCTAAAAGTAAAAAGAATGAAAAAGCAAAAGAAAATACAAAATATCTCATTGGAAAAACAATTGACCTGCATATAGAGGAGAAAAAACTTATAAGGACTATTGGACTACCTGAAATTCATGATAAAAGAAAGAGTATAGACATCATATTTAAAGAAATTTTCAAGATCCAGATGGTAACATAGAAATTAAAAGAATTTACTAATCATCTCCTGAAATAGATCCCAAAATAAAAACTACCAGGAATTTTATCACCAAATTCCAAAGCTACCACTTTTAAAAATAAAATACTTTGAGAAGCCAGAAAGAAACAATTCAAATATAGTAGAACCACAGTTAAAATTATACAAAATTTAGAGGCTTTCATGTTAAAGGAGTGAGACTTAGACATCAATTTTCTAGAAGGCAAAGAATGTAGGATTACAACCAAGAATCACCTATTCAGCAAAATTAAGTATAAATTAGAAAATGGGAGGGGGAATAGATATTTAATGAAATAGATAATTTTCAAGTATTTCTGATGAGACCATAGCTGAATAGAAAATTTTACAATTAATCAAAAAAAAAAAAACTCAAGAAAAGCACAAAAAGGCAAAATGACAGAGTAATCATAAAAGACTCAATAAAGTTGAACTGCTTGCATTCCTATATCAGAAGCTGATCTCCTAAGAACTTTATCATTATTAGGGCAGTCATAAGGAGTTGATAGAGAGAGAAGGCATTGGTGTGAGTCTATTGTATTAACATGATCTCAAAAAAACTAAGTGGGGAGAAAGGAGGATTGGGAGAAGAGAAAAGAGAGAGGTAGAATCAGGAAATGTATATTTTTTTTGGTATAAAAGAAGCACTCAAGGAAGAGCTTTAATAATGGTGGGGAAAAATGGGGAGGAGGTGGAAAGCAATACATATTTGAACCTTCCTTTCATTGAAATTGAGATTCAAAGAAAGAAGAGTATATGTACACAATAAGTTGTGTACATAAATGTAACTTACCAAATAAAAAAAATAAGAGGGGAAGAGGACAGAAGAAAATAGGTGAAATAATAAAGAGGAGGGCAGATTAAGGGAAGAAGTGGTTTAAAACAAAATAGATTTTTTTAAGGAAGGACAGAATAAAAAGAGTAGAAAGAATCATAAAATAATGAGTTGAAGGGAAATACACAGTAATCATAACTAAATGTGAATGGAAGCAGCACACCCATAAAATGGAAGCAGATAGCAGAATATATTAGAAACTGGAATGTTATTTTATTACAAGAGACAAACCTGAAGCAGAAAGACACATAAAGGGCTGGAACAGAATCTATTATACTTAGCTGAAATAAAAAAGGTAATGGTGGTAATCATGCTCTCAGACAAAGCAAAAACAAAAATAGAGCTAATTAACATAATATAAAAGGTTTTACTGTACATTTCTCTAATAAAGACCTTATCTTTCTAATATATGTGGATTATAGAACTGAATCAAATTAATAAAAATAAGATTCATTCTATAATTAATAAATCGCCAAAGGATATGAATAGGCAGGTTTCAGAAGAAGAAATAAAAGTTATCTATAGTTACATGAGAAAATGCTCTAAATCACCTCTATCAGAAGTGAAAAATGATGAGGAATGGGGGAATTACTAATGAACTGTTAGTGGAGTTATGAATTAACCAATCATTGTGACAAATAATTTTTTTTTATTATATATATATATATATATATATTTTATAATATTATCCCTTGTATTCATTTTTCCAAATTACCCCCCCTCCCTTATTCCCTCCCCCCGACGACAGGCAATACCATACATTTTACATGTGTTACAATATAGTCTAAGTACAATACATGTGTGTGAATATCATTTTCTTGTTGCACAATAAACATTAGAATCCGAAGGTACATGCAACCTGGGCAGACAGATATTAGTGCTAACAATTTACATTCCCCTCCCAGTGTTTCTTCTCTGGGTGTATCTACCTCTGTCCATCATTGATCAACTGGAAGTGAGTTGGATCTTCTTTATGTTGAAGATTTCCACTTCCATCAGAATACATCCTCATACAGTATTGTTGTTGAAGTGTACAGTGATCTTCTGGTTCTGCTCATTTCACTCAGCATCAGTTGATGTAAGTCTCTCCAACCCTCTCTGTATTCCTCCTGCTGGTCATTTCTTACTGAGCAATAATATTCCATAACTTTCATATACCACAATTTACCCAACCATTCTCCAACTGATGGACATCCATTCATCTTCCAGTTTCTAGCTACAACAAAAAGAGCTGCCACAAACATTTTGGCACATATATGTCTCTTTCCGCTCTTTAGTATTTCTTTGGGATATAATCCCAGTAGTAGCGCTGCTGGGTCAAAGGGTATGCACAGTTTGATAACTTTTTGGGCATAATTCCAGATTGCTCTCCAGAATGGCTGGATTCTTTCACAACTCCACCAGCAATGTATTAGTGTCCCAATTTCCCCACATCCCCTCCAACATTTGTGTGACAAATAATTTGTAACCATACTCCAAAAGGTATAAAACTGCACATGGCCTTTGAACTACTAGGTCTTTATCCCAAAGATATAAAAAATAATGAAAAGGACCTTTCTGTATAAAAATATTTGTAGCAGCTTGCTTTCTGGTGGCACAGAATTCAAAATCAAGAGAATACTCAATATTCATAAATTGAGAATGGCTGAACAAGTTGTGGTACATGACTGTGATGGAGTCTATTGTACAATAGGAAATGTTGCAGGGAAATGATTTTAAAAAAGCATAGCAAGACCTATGTGAACTAATGCAAAGTAAAGTGAGAAGAATTGGCAGTTCATTGTGCACAGTAACAGCAGTATTGTAATGATCAGAAAAAGATTTGGCTACTCTGGTCAATACAATGATCCAAGATAATTCCAAAGAAATCATGATGAAAAAAATGCTATTCACTTCCAGAGAGAGAACCGATGAAGTCTAAGTGCAAGCTGAACTATGATTTTTTTAAAATTTTCTTTATTTTTCTTGTTTTAAAAATATGAATAAAAAAATATTTGTATGGTTTCATATGCTTGCCTTCTCAAGAGTATAAGAAGCTATAGGAGGGTGGGATAGAATTTGGAGCTTAGAATTTTAAAAGAAAATGTTATAAATAAAAGATTTTAAGAGAATAGTTTACAATTAATTAATATGTACTAAGCATCTATTATGTGTCAGGCACTCTGCTGAACATTAGGCATGCAAAAACAACAACAACAACCAAAAAACCCCAACAACAACAACAAAAGATATCCCCTTCCCTCAAGGAACTCAAATTCTAATGAAGGTGACAAGAAATATATTCAATATTTCAAAACTTTATATTCAAATATATTCAAAAAAGCCTTAATTCAACAAATGTTCACTAAACAGTGAACAGTGGGTTAAATACAATTTTACAAAGAAGTCTCAAAATGATTTGAGAAATCTAAAGCAGAAGAGTTTATTTCCATTTGTAGCTTGGATAAATAGGAAATAATTAATGAAAGTTAGGCACTAGAATTAAAAAGATTTAGAAGAAGTTTCCTATAGAAGGAGAAAGTTTTGTTGAGACTAAAAAGAACCCAGAAAAGCCAGTAAACAGGCATGAGATGGGGAGAACATTCTGGGCATACAGTCAGTATATCTAGAGAAAATGTCCTTAGTCAAGAAATGGAGAGTCTTGTTTGTAGATCAATAAGGTGCCAATGCTACTATATCAAAATGTAGATTGTAGTGGGTAAAGTTTAAGAAGATTGGAAAGGTAGGAGTGTGCTAGATTTTATAATAAGACAACCATCAGATCATGATTCATTCACTTTTGCTCATTTTGTGTGAAACATTTTGTTCTAGTAAAAGATGAAAAAAGAGGTAAACATCTTACCAGTCTCTTCCCTATCATCTCCCATTTCTAGGAGGTATATTTTACATATGCAGCTGCTTGTGAGGATGCCTGGCTGACCACCAAGTTCACACTGTGTTCACTAAATACATGACAAAGAACTGGAGAGGTTGGGAGCTTTCATATTCATGGGGAAAGTTAGCAGTAGAAAGGGCTAGAATGGGGGATTATTCATGGGTAAAAATAGTGATGCAATTATATTGAAGAAAAGCTCAGGTTGGCCATTTTAGACAAGAAAGAAAACAATCCATCTCCTTGAACTCCTTGAATTGGTACTGCAGCCCAGTGCCTACAGTCTAGTGATCACTCATTTGAATCAATACTTTGTCTAATTAGTAAACACTGGTCCATAGGACTTCACAAATAATATCTTTACAAACAAAATCTCCTTTGATCCTCCCAATAGCCTTGGGGGGATAGGTGCTATTATATCCCCATTTTGCAGTTAAGAAACTGAGGCTGAGAGGTTAAATGACTGAGTTTAGATTTGAATTCAGGTGTTCTTGAATCCAAACCTACAACCCTATTTAATGTGCCAACTTAGTTCCCAAAACTTGAAAATGACAATAATGGCTAGGATTTGGATAACCTTTTAAAGTTCGTAAAATATTTTACATATGTAGTATTACCTCATTTGATCTTCATAAAAACCCTGTAGGATAAGTAATATTATGATATCCATTTTCATTTGATATAAATTAAATCCAATATAAACTAAGTGTGATATAAATTGGAAAATTTTAAGTCACTTGCCCTGGTTAACACAGCTAGTAAGTGTCCAAATTAGGATTTGAACTCAGGTTCCCTTGACTCTAAGGCCTTCACTATACAGATCAGGGTATTTATTGCATAGTGCATCAGGGGGCCAGATCAAGCTTTGGCTTTGTCACTTATTAGCTGCACAACATCGAGCAAATTACTTACTCTTAATAAACATCAATTATGTTATCCTTACCCAGAAAGAGATGGAATAAGTTATTACTAAGATTCTTTACAGTTCTTGACTATGCTCTGCTTCTAGACTAAAACATGTCTAAAATGCTGCTTCCTCGCTTTTTCACTAGTAAAGCCATGACTATGCAAAGCCTAGTTCTTGAGACAGTACCTGTTATGTAATCAGTATTTATATATACATTTGTGCCTTAGGAAGAATTGGATTTAATTGAAGTGCTAAACAGTCCTAGAATAAGCAAGCAAACAAAATCTGTTCAACTCAATTCCATTCAGTATATATTTCAAGTAATATTCTAAGCTCTTGAAATAACTTTCTATTTGGAACATTAAAATAATCTATATTAAATGAGATTAACTAAAATTTTCATCTCCAAATTTTTATAATTATTATTCAATTTCCATTTTACCACCATTAAAGAAGCTTGTTAGTAGTTGAAGTGCTAAACTAGGAATCACACAGACATAAGTTCAAAGTCTGCCCCAATGTTTTACTAGCTATGACAACCTGGACAATTTACCTACTAAGTAATAAATAAGTTGATAACTTGTAGAGGGAGTTCCTACATGAACAGGTGATGTAGTGGATAGAGCTTCAGGCCTACAGTATAGAAAACATGAGTTCAAATTCAGCCTCAGATACTTGCTAACTCTATGACTCTGGGCAAGTAACTTAGCCTATTTGTCTCGGTTTCCTCATCTTTATAAAATAAGATTAAAAACAACACCTATCTCCCAGGGTTGTTTGAGAGCCAAACAAGATAATAAAGTGCTTAGCCCATAGTAGGCACTATATAAATATTAATTGTTATGATTATACAGCACTAGTTTGAGAGTTAGAAAGTCCTTAGTTCAAATTTAGCTTAGTCACGTTTAGCTTTCTAGATTTGGCCAAAACAATTTACCTCTGCCTGCCTCAGGTTCTTCATCTGTAAAATGGAAATAGTAAATAATGCTTACCAACAAGAATTGTTAAAGTCAATTGAGATAATAAGTGTAAAATTCTTGGCACAAGGACAGGCACATAATATGCTCATAATAAGACATGTAACATGGTAACAAAAACCTCTTGTTATATAACTTTTGCATATTTAACTATTACTGACAGTTGGATCTTCAGATTTAGGCAACCAATTAATGACTTTAATTACATATATAATCTATGTGTCTAAAATTCTACTGGTACAAAGGAATTCAAATACATTTCTCTCTTTAAATCGTATAGATCTTATTCTTGGAAGAGCCTCGTATCATTTTGCATATTTCCATCTAGAAAATCTGGGGAGATCACTGCAGGTATCAGCAGTATATGGAAAATTGCTCACCAGTGGCAAGCTCATGGTTCACAATATAACAGAAGAGTTTTATTGAAAGACAGAAAATGGAAGCAAAACTCTTCAAAGCATAATCACTGGTTTCCAAGGTTTGTCCTCAGAATCATTAAAAGTAAAATACAATTCCTCTGGCTCTGGCCCTGCATGAGCTTCTCCTTTGCAAGCTTCCTTCTGCCAGTATCCCTGCAGGGTAATGCTCTACTATTCCCTGCTGCTATCACAGATGACTCCAGATGTTGCTTTTTGGTGCTCTCTGTCTTCTTTAGCTGGTGAATTTGGGGCATTACTCTTTCTCCATAGCATGGCTATCTTTCAGTAACTCAAGGAAAAACTTAAGTATTTCCTGTCATTCAATAAGTTTTACCATCATGGCAAGATCATTAAAAATTTTTGGATTCCATTTATGGCAGGAGTCACAGATATGAATGAATGAATGTATTTATTGATTAAGCATATGGCATTGTGAATAAAGAGATGCCTTAAACCCAAGAAGATCTGTATTCTCCTGAACAAATTATTTAACCTTCGTTTGAATATTTTCAGTGTTCTAGATTTGTGGTATAAACTCAAAATGCCACAAGGGCTATTCATTTTCATGTAAGGATCCATCCCTGAGAACTACATATTGATATGGCTTTGAAACATATATTTTTTTATCTTACTGTATTTGTCAGGTATTATGTTTTAATTTCATTCAACCTATTCTAGGTGACTCTCTTAAAGTTGCAGAGAATGTACTGACTTTAATTGGTTTCTAACTTCCTGACTAGTGAGTTGCCTATACCAGTGAAATCACAGATCACAGATTCCTATCCTGATCCATCTTAAGTGCTAGGCACTATTTTAAAACAAATGTAAAAAATAAGACAATCCCTACCACCTAGGAGCTTACATTCTAATAGGAAGAATCAAGAAATATAGAGAAGTAGAGACCAAGAAGTATTTTGACTGGGAAGTCAAAGGGATAATGAATTTAATAATGGGGCACTTGATTAACATGTTCCTTCTAGGAATGGTAGTATTTATTGGATTATTATTCACAGAGCAAGAGGTGTTAAGTAGGTGCATGCTAGTATATCAAATGCAAATACATGTGCCTACACTTATCATTTTACTATGATATATGTTATCAATGAAAATGGAATTTAATCATTTCATATAATAATCCTTTACAGCTATGTAGTGTTTTACAATTTGCAAAGGACTTTTACATGTGTTATTTCACTTGGTACCCACAAATCTGGGAGGCTGTCTTGCTAATACCATCCTCATTTTCCATATGAGAAAACTGAGGCACAACAGAATAAGTAGTTTGTCCACTATTACACAATGAAGAAGTATTGTCTTCTGCACTCAAAGCATCCTCTTTATGCTTCCAAGTCCAGTACCAATTGCACCTCTGTGACTTATATAATAAAATGATGCAATTATAGAGGCAATGTCTAACAAACTAAAATTCTAAAAATGCCATATTTGGACAAACACTTGAATTTTTGTAGAATCAGTCACTCAATCAGCATTCATAGAAGGAGATAGCTTACTCAGATTGGGGAACTCATCAAACTGACCAGGGATTCTCCTAATCTGCCATCTTACATCAACAAAAGGGAACTGGGAGCAAGACCTCCCCAACATGTTTGTGTTTTGTTTTACAACCTAAAGCTGACTGCAAGGCAAGCTGCTGGGAACCAATCCTCATTTTTCAGCTCCAAGCTATCTTGGAGACAATGCTACTGTTTGCTTTCCTCTTATATGATCTACAGTGATCTGTGATCAATCTACAAAGAATGCTAAAATGGTAAATCTGCATGTTCTTTGAAAATAAACAAACACTTTTTAGACATGACCAGTTGCTTAAATACACTATAGATCATTATAATTAAGGCATGAATCTCTTACTAGCATACAAGGCTTCATGGAGCTGCTTTAGCAATTGACTGAGTCTAAGTCCTTTATTTTCTACCCCCACTATTTTCTGAGGTCTTGAAGAATTTCCCCTTCTTTTATGTATGTATATATTAGCACACATGTATATATGTACACACACACATATATATATAAAGAGAAAAATAGTTTGATTTTCCTGTTTTTATCAAAAGTGATTATCCTCCTAGAATTCTTTAGATTATTCTGCTTTTGTATCAATGATTAATGTATTGTGTCTGATTTCTTCTTGCCTGTTAATTGTTTTATAGAAGTGGATGCTAATATAAGCAATAAGGTTTTATTAATGTCCCAATCAAATATATTGAAGCATATATGTGTTAAATACATGAGTGCTAAATAGGTGATCTTTCTTAAAAGAACATTAGGTTTTAAACATTGATCCATATTTATTAATTAATGTCATGTTCTGGGCTTTCCAGCTAGATGATTAGAATTTGTTTAGATTTTGTGTCATAAAACAGCTTGTTTATTAACATATAGATGTATTACCCAAGAACCTCAAGGCAGCAACCTCCCACAGACAACAACTAAGTTAAATAAAGAAAGGCTTCAACTATGGCAAAGTTTTATTCTAACTATAGCATATTTGTAATGATGAGTTTAAATAAAAATTGCTTTTTGTCAAGTTTCAAGAAAATTCAATTCAAATTAAATCAATCTCACATGATAAACCTACTGCCCAAATACCAGGGGAAAACAAAAATTTCTTCTCATTATCTTTGAGTAAAATGTCAAAATAAGAAGAATTTTCCTGTAATGAGAAATGAACATAAATGATAGCTTTACTTTAGGTCTCAGTTTCTTCATCTGCAAAATGAAGGGGTTGAACTAAATGACCTCCAAAATCACTGTTCTTATAAAACTAGTCAAAACTATGGCTCTGTAAATTTATAGAGGGACCTCACAAATTTGGATTGATCAGAATCAGATTAAATTTTGGCAAGCTGATGTGGGGTTTGTAATGAGATCAGGTCAAAAACAGTCATAGTCTTTCTTTTTCTTCATATTCTCCCATATGCAAAAGGTTTTCAGCTCCTATCATTCTTCTAGAATTGAAATCTTGGTCCTGCCCTTAAATGACACTTATTGAACCTATTCGATTATTTAAGAAATTGTCAGTAGTTTCATTTCTCATGCATCTCTGTTTTGTGCTCTACTATTAGGAATCCAGCTTAATTATGTGAGATTTTTCAGAAAACAAATGATCAGTTCAGAGGATCATGGATCTACAAGTCATCACATCTAATCACATCCATTTATAGATAAGGAAACAAACACAGGGAAGCTAAAGGATTCATCCAAGAACATGCAAGTGGTGCCAGAGATAGACTGTGAACCCAAGACCTCTGGCTCCCAAAGCAATACTCTTCTGTACTGTACCAAGCTTAATCCTGTCACCTGAGGTATATGGTAGTACTTAGCATGGTCCCTGCCACATAGTAGGTGCTTAATGAATTACGAGTAATTGATTTTAGAAGTTTACTCGTGTTCGAAATGAAAATAGGCTGTTTTGCTTAAATTTCCATTACTGTCCTTCCAACAATCTATTTCATTTATGTGTATATATGTGTGTATGTGTGTGTGTGTAAGAGAGAGAGAGAGAGAGACAGACAGATAAACAGAAAAAGATAAAGACAGAGAAAGAGGCAGAAACTGAGACAAGAGAGACTGGAGAAGGAGGCATTCTTAGCCCATTGTGAAAGGAGGAAGGGAAGGGAGAGACAAAAAATTAGAAGACAATAAGTTAAAGAGTGATATAAGCTCTACTCTTGTTTATAGTTCCGTATCTGGTACAATGGCTCACACAAACACTGAGAATTCAAATAAATGGTTCTTTTAAAAAAAATAACATTCTGGTATCCTCCAAGTAAAAGCAGTTCTCAAGGAAATGCTGCTGACAAGAAGGTTTTAAAGGCAATAAACAAGGAAGTTGTCCAGGACTTCAAAGGGTACTGATGAAGTCTTAGACCTGACTTTATATTCTCTTTGCCCAAAAACATGCACAGCTGGATCCGAATCCACAAGGAAGTAAAGTTAACTCAAACTTTTCCAGGCCTACTCTTTTTCCTCTTCATTCAATAGTCACAACTTATGTTAGGGTAGTGTAGGGATTCTCCAGTTCCATTAATATCTTAGCTTGTAATAAATTTGCATATGCCATATATTTTGGTCATCTTGCCAGAGCCATATTAACTCTGCTCTTTTTGGTTTAGCACCTCCAAGCCAGAAGAGATGAAAAAAATGAGAAAAAGTTAATATGCAGTCTAGGATTCTAGTTAGAGGCAGCTAAGTGGCTCAGTGAAAAGAGTGTTGGGCTAGGAATCAGGAAGTCGAGTTCAAACCCAGCTTCAGACATTTACTAATTGTATGATTCTGGACAAGTTATTTAATTTATATTTGCCTTAATCCCCTGGAGAAGAAAATGGCAAATCACTCCAGTATCTTTGCCAAGAAACCCCATGGTCCGTATTAGCATATTATGGTCCAAGGGAATCATAAAGAATCAGATGTGACTGAACAACTGCCATCTTGATTAGTGAATAATTGAATACAAATTCAACTAGATTACTATATGTAGTTAACTGGCCTGACCAAAGCATTAGATCACACCATATTAGATCATACTTTCCACCTAATCATCAATGTTGGCCATTGAAAAAATATTAGGAAAGCATATTAGAAAGGGAATATAAATTAATTGCCTTGTGAACCAATTCAAAATTCCCATGAGTCCCTAGCCACTATTATTCCTGACCTCCCATATATGTTGTTTTCTATTATTAGAGTACAAGATCCCTGAGGGCATACAATCTTCCCAACTTTGATATTTGTATTTCCAATACTTAACAAAGCACCTGATTAAAGTGTTTAATAAATGTTTGTTCATTCACTCATTCCATTAGATTGTGAGCTCCCTGAAAGCAGAGAGTGTGTTTTGTCTCTTTTTGTATCCCCATACTCTATGCCAGGCATGAAGCTAGTACTTAATAAATTCACTCATTCATATATTTGGAAAGATCTATGAGTACATTTTTATTTTTCCAGTCAACCTACAATCTACTGATTCAAATATGACCAACAATTTATCTCCAACATTTAGAATAAAAGAACCAATGACTATGGAAATAAAACAAACTATTCAGAGGGTGTAGTGACTATTCAAATAAATGCTTGAGACTGTCAGAATTGTTTGATCTTCAAATAAATGTTGATTGTTAGTCAATGTGTTTCTGAATCTAACATAGGAGCTCTTTCAACCTACTTGTACTTTAAGCTGCATTTGCCTTCTGAAGCTTCAAAAGAAAGCTCAGAATAGGAAATTTTACGTCAGAATTAGAAAAGGTATTGGTTATGAAAATTCTACTTTGGATTCTTTGCTTAATTTTCTTTCAAAAATTGGAAAGATAGTGTCAACTTTTTAAATACATACATATGTTACTTACTAAATGCTTGTTGACTTCCCTATAAAAATTGTGCAGAAAAATTGTCACAGAGATTTTGTGATGTGGACTAGCATCAAAAGAGAACAGAGTGAAGAGAGTACAAATCCATCAAAGTATATAGTATTTCTTCTTGTATCTTATTTACCAATAATGCGTTCAACTATATGAGGTACAGGAACTATGTGTGGTCAAAAGTTCATTTCTTCTGAAATACCTAGCATAGTGTTCTATACACAGTAAGGTTTTTTTTTTGGGGGGGGGGTTAGTTTATTTATTTAATTGAAACTTAAATAGAAAAAAGTTAAAAAATAGAAGAAAAAATTGCCATGTACATAGCAGAATTCAGAATATGAAAATAAATTACCATTTCAATAAAGCCTATATAATAAATCCAATGTGGTTTTTTTTTTCAGAGCTACCCATCTTTTCTTTGCTTCCTTATAGCTTTTCTCTTTTTCTCTGCTGTGCACTTTTCATTTTATTCTTTTTTTCTCCTTACCTCCTCCCCAACTTCCCCTAAGAAGGCTATAGTTAAATGCAAATGTATGTATGTACACATATAATTTATACATATAAATAAATATATATTATCATACATATGCATATATCCATGTAAGGTAATATTATGCTTGTTTGCATTGTTTCTCTGAAGGTAGATAACATCTTTCACAACTCCAAGTCTTTCCATTATTTTATAAATCCACAAACTCATCATTTCCTACACCATTATACTAATTATTTTATATGGTCTAAAATTATTAATTAAAAAGCTGACATATGGTATAATTTCCCTCTTTTTCTCTTGATTAAATCAAGGTTAGTTTTAACTTCATCTGAGATCAAAATTATTACCTGTGCTTTTTTTTCTAATAAATTCTATTCCTGATCATTATTATGGTTATTTGTTTCTCTTATTTTCTATTCCTGCTGACTCCTTTGCTTTATTCTACCTGGTACCTTGCATTACTATCACTTAATCTACCCAGCCTCCAAGGATCCCTCCCATATGCTCTCCTTCCCATACCTTTTACCCCATCTTTATCCCATTCCCATTGATCTATACTCTTCCCCTTCTCAGTAATCTACACTCCTTTCTATACTCTCCTCCTATGCTTTTCCATGTCTCAGCAGCACAGTTGGGCCTGGAGTCCCTTATCAGCTGTGGTTTCCACTCTTCCCCAAATCAAATGTTATACTGCCCACCCTGTCTGCCAGATTGTGCTTGCTGTGTGGAAGGTAAAAATTCCTGTCACTAGATTTGACACTACCTCCCAGTTCAGCTTGCTCCAGGGTAAGCCACTTAATGTTTCAGCAGAACTGGTCTAGAAATGTTTGTATTCAAATGGGTCAAACCTCTGTCTTAGTATTTTTCTGGATCTTCTCTAGGACGACCACTATCCACTATTCTGCCCCAAATCTTATTTTTCTTTCTTTTTTTTCTTTCTTTCTTTATTTTTTTTTCTTTCTGCTCAGGCAATTGGAGTTAAGTGACTTGCCCAGAGTTACAGAAGGTGTTAAGTGTCTGAGACCAGATTTGAACTTAGGTCCTCCTGACTTCAGGGTTGGTGCTCTAACCCCTGTGTCACCTAACTGCACCCCCCCAATCTTGTTTGTTTTTAACTGCTTTATATTTGCCCTAAGTGTATTTGTCTTTTTTCTGGGGGAGATTTGGAGAGCTTGAAATTCTCTCGCCACCATCTTTCCAGAATCCTTTCCCACAGTAGACTTTTAAGAAATGTTTGCACAATTCATAAATGAATCACGTGTGTGAAAGCCCTCTAACTATAAGATACAAATTCAGTGTAAATTATTATTGTTTGAAAGAAAATAAAAAAGCATCTTAGATTATCTGCTTTTTGAATAGTTTGGACTTAAAAATCTAGTATGGACTTGAATTACAATTTAAGTGTTGTGTTTTAAGCTTTAAAGAGAATATTTTTCACAAATATCCTGAGAAATACATAGGACAAATATTATTCACCCCATTTCCATATAAATATATATGTGAAGTAGCTAGTCACATGACTGAAGAGTAAAAGGGGCCAGGGTCTGAACCTACTTCTCCTGATTTCGGGTACAATGCTTTTTATTACTCCACACTATAATTATAAATGATGAGCTAAAATTATGTGGAATGTAAACTCTTTCATCCCATATATCAAGTCTACTCAATTTTAAAAATGAGCTCCTTGAGGTTAAGGCCTCACAACTTTTTTTCTGTTTTTATATCAGCATGCTTTGCACATAGCAATCATTTTATAAATGCTTTTTCATTCAGTCATTCACTTTTATGCTCCTAAGGGAATCTCTAAATTAATTTGTCACACTAAGTACTGGTATGCTCTTTGCTTTCAAAATCAAGACAAATAATTCCCTTTCTCCATTTGCATGATGCAAGAAACCTCCTTCTGACAGCATAGTGACAGAATCCAGACCTGCAAAGGTTTTTAGTGAGCATTTAGTCTAATCTCTTGGAAGACCATGGCAAAATTTGGTTGCCTTAAAAAGTTCATCAGTAATTTAAGCAAGTTCCATAACAGCATGCTTCTATTGGTTCTGAATAATGGACAGTACTAGTAAAGAAGGACTGTATACTTGCTCCCATGCTTTTTAGCATGTTGTTTTTAGTCATGTTCATTCAACAAAGGCAAAAATAGCATGAAGATCATCTACTACATTATTGGTTAAATTATTTAACTTGAAAAGCCTGCAAACCAATACTAAAGTGAAGGGAAAGTTGGGATGTGACTTTTTATTGATGAATTATTGTGTCTCTGAGGCTGAGATGCAGCAGAGTATGGATCAGCTCTTTGCTGCTTGTGTTAATTTTGGTCTAACAATTAGCACCAAAAAAACAGAGGTCCTCCATCAATCTGCACTGCACCATCCATAGGTGGAAATTTTAATTACAGCAAATGGAGAAATTTTAAATATTATGAATAAATTCACTTACTTTTATATCTAAATCACATGTCCATTTTGATCCTTTTTGGTATAGGATGTGAGATGTTGGTCAATGGTTACTTTCTTACGTATTTTCCAGTGTTTCCAGCAATTTTTGTCAAATAGTGAGTTATGAATTCCAAAATACTATTGTGAGAAGAGCTCCAAAGAGTTTCCAGAGTGCCAAACGTTTCCACAACATAAAAATGATAAGAACCTCTGCTTAACATGGAAGAGACAGCATTAAAGGTGTAAAGTACCCAGAGTTTAGAGTCAAAGAAGCTAGAACCAGGTACCAAGTTTAGGGAATCAAGAAGTAAAATGACTGACTTATAGTCAAACAGCTGCTATTCTTCAGAATAAAGATTTGAACCCAAGTTTTTCTGACTGAGGTTAGCTCAATCCATTGGAGCATGATATGTCTCATGTGAACTATAAAGCCATTATATAAATATAAGTTATTCTTTTTATAAGTGAAAAAGGGAAGACAAGGCCTAGAGTATTAGTGAAGGACAGGCCTGCAGAATGGTTACATAAACACTCTGACCCATCCATATGTCCATCCTCAAGATGGAATTCCAAAAAGCATAAACAAAATTAAGGAATCAGAAGACTAAGAAAGGGTCAAAAAGACTCTTAAAGCGTATGCCCTTATGTTTTATTTTTCTAGACGGGGGAACTTCATTCTCTTCAGATTAAAGTCTGCTTTTCCTTTGGCATCAATAGGCATTTGGGTTTGTTTGAGCAGGAATGAAAACTGATAGGACTAGATTTTTGTTGCTTTCTGCTGCTAAGCAGAGGGTTTGCTCTCGAGGGCACACATATGTTTTTTTTTTTTTCTTTCTCCCAAGGATGCCACTTTGTTTTTGAATAAACAAGAGGTGAACATTTTCTGAGTGGTGAAAGAAATGGCCTCAGAGGATTCCACTGCTTAGCAGGTTGTTTATCTTTTACTGGAAACTTATTTAATATTGTTTGAGTCTCTACTCAATCAGTTTGCACTCTAAATTAGAAAGACAGAAAGCTGTAAATGCAGGGAAACCATGGGTAGTTCACCCCAGGGGAAAAGGAATGAGAACAGGGAGTGAAATTTCTGATGTCAACCAGGCCTTAATCAGTTATTTTTCTACTCTATAGAGATCCTAAAATAAATAAGTATATTTTGAGAAGACATTAAAAATGTAAGAATTAGCTTATTTCATGAGAAATCAAAAACCACTTTAATCAGAGAAAATAGCATTAAAGGAAACACAGAAATTTGAGAATGAAAGAAAAGAAATTAAAAGAATTAAACTAAGGAAGGAAGAAAGGAAAGAAGGAAGGAAGGAAGGAAGGAAGGAAGGAAGGAAGGAAGGAAGGAAGGAAGGAAGGAAGGAAGGAAGGAAGGAAGGAAGGAAGGAAGGAAGGAAGGAAGGAAGTGAGGAAGGAGTAAAGATGTGTTTATTAAACATTATGCTTAGTGTTGGAGACACAAATAGTAATAATTGAACACTTCTGCTCTCAGGGAGTTCATATTATAATTGAAGGAGACAACACATAATAGAAAGTTCAATAATAGCAACACTGAAAAGACAAACATTTTTTCAAAGACTGGGATCAATACAATGACCAACCACAATTTAAGAGAACAAATGAAAAATTCTACCCACCTCCTGACAAAGTTGAAGTTATAATGCAGAATGAGATAAACATTTTTGGATATAGCCAATATAAGATTTATTTTACTTGATTATGTGTATCATTATAAAAGTTTTCTGTCTTTTTCCCCCAGTGGTAAAGGAGGAGAATGGAAAGATAGAGAAAATAACAGCTTTTTAATTTAAAAAATGTTTTAAACAAAGTTCTGTTTCAATGCAAATAGAAAGGCTCAAAAGTTCTCAAAATATTAGTGATTTTTAGGTTATATAAATGGGTAAGATGATAGGAAAAGAAATTAAATTCCTTTATATGACTATGTCTCTTTACCTCCATGTAAGGTACAGATTTTAAAGTTGCTTTGGAAAACTGTGAGAAGCAAATGGAGATATTTGATGAATATGATAAAAAAAATTGTAAGGGTAGATATTAGTTAAGATCTTGAACTGAATGAAAGGAAGAGAAAGAAAATCATAGACCCAAAAAAATTGATATATATCAAGGAAGGAGATAGTCAAAGTTTGAAATGAACATTTAGGAAATGAGAAAAAATATAACATAGAAAAGAGAGAAGCAGAAGAGAAATAGAGAAGAGTTCATTTCTACTGGAGAGTCTGAGGTGACCATAGTGTCAATAATTGTTTAGGAAGAGAGAATTAGAGAATGAAAAAACAAAACAAAACAAAACAAAACAACAACAACAAAAAACTCACATTATTTTTTTCAATTTCAAATACAGTAATAATATTTATGTGGCATTTCAGAGTTTTATACATCTAAGTTACTATTATAATTTAATAACTATACAGACCAAATTGAATAGGTGTTTATACTAACATTTACTCTAAACTTACAAATGAAAACTGAAAAGTTTAGTTCCATATCTGAGTGATTTCAAATGTGTGGCTTTGAATTCTGTATAGAACAAACATCCATATTCTGAACTTGTTTTTTCTAGAAAATGATGAAAATAATGACAGTAACAACAACGAAGATTAATTTATTCTTAGACCATTTCCTCACCTACTGCATTGCAATTGAATATTCCTAGTTGTCCTTCCCTTTCCTTCCTGATTTTCTAATTCCATAGCAAGACTAATTATTAATTACTAATAACCAAATTATTTGTACTGGAAAAGATATGTCAATTCCCCATGGTTTCATTAGCCTCATGGGACTTTATAAAACATATAGCCCTTCCTGGTTTTGATTCCTCTTATAGATTGTCTCCCCTTAAAATTTAAGTTTCTTTAAGGCAATCAGTACTTTTGCTTTTCTATATACAATTCCCAATATGGTGTTTAGCATATTGTAAATGCTTGATAAATCCTTTTTCAATCATTCATTCAATACCTTCTATGTAAAAAGCAATGGACTAGGCCTGGAAGGATATTGAGTTCTAAAAACATATGATTCATATGTTTATGAACCTTTTAATTTAAGATATTAGGTAGACTGGATCTAAAAAAATTGTAGGGAGGGGTAGAAGAGGTATTAAAAGAAAAAAAAAAGGAAAAAAGAAAGTGGAAACCTCCAAGAAATGTGTACGATAGGGATATATTGGAAATCCACTCATAACACCTAGTTCAAGACAAAATTGTTCTCAGAATTAAACCAACAATTGCCTAATGAAGACAAAAAAATATTAATTTGGAGAGTAATCATATTAGAGGAGAATGAAAAGAAGATTCACTTTCAAGTAAAAGTGACAAGCCACTTTCATAATTAGACAGTAGATATTCTGAGAGGAAACATATATATATATATATATATATATATATATATATATATACATACACATATACATACATATACATATATGAAGTTTTACTGTCCTATAATCTCAGTATCATTGGTATGATATACATAACTCAAAAAGTAATGTTATCTCAGGTTGCCTAAAGAAAGGTAAAATTTCCAAGAATAGGGAGAAATAGGAAGGGCCCTCTACATTCATTAGATTTCTTCTGGAAAATTGTGTTCAGTTCTAGGTCCTATAGTTTAAGAAGGATACTGATAAGCTGGAGAGTGTTCAGAGAAGAGCAATCAAACTTGAGTCTATATTATATGGGGACTGGTTGAAGTAAATCTAAAGATTTAACTTAGAAAAAGAAGACAGAGGGGGTATGTCTTCAAATATTTAAGGAGTTTCCATGTTTAGGAGGGACTACATTTATTCTACTTGGATTCAGAAAGCAGAACTAGGAGAAAAGAGTAGGAGTAGCAAAAAGTCAAATTTAGACTTGATATCTGGAAAAAACTTTCTCTGGGGTTTTGTTCATAGCTGTTTTGATTTTGATTCTATCTTGATCTGAGTTTGTATCTTAATTGTATCTTAATCTTCCCTGTTATCATGATAATTTTTTTGTGATCAGATTTTTTTTTTCTTTTTGTTTTGGTTTGGGGTTTTTTGCCCATTTTTTTTTTTTTGGCCCTTCTCTTTTAAATTTGAGTTTTTCTTTTGTGTAGAAGGGACACTGTTTCAGGTTTCTTGTGCCAGGACTTGCAAGCACTGGCTATTTACCTACTGCTATACTGATATTGCCGTGAGACACAGAGGACATTCTCATACCTGCTGCTGTACTGAAAGGGTAATGTAGGGAGGTGTGGGGGTGGAGTACGGTACTGTTGGAACCCATAAGAGTCTGGCAGCTTACCTGGTGCTGAACCAGGGTCCTGGTTCTAGTGTCTGACATGTGCTGAGCCTAGTGGCATGTTTCTGTATTTGGGACCACACTATGCTGAGGCATATCAGGGAATCCTGGTTCTGTTATTTGTCTGCTCCACTACACTCTCCCACTGATTTGCAGAGGTGAGTCTTGCCATTGGCTTGTTATGATGCTTCTTGTTCTGGACTGCGTTCTGCTTTACCCAAGTATAACAGACCTTTCTTGACAATCTTCCAAGTTCTTGGAATAAAAGATTGTTTTGTCCCATCTTCTCTGGTTCTGCTGTTCCAGGATTTGCTTGCAGACATTATTTTATGGTTGTCTGGATGTGAATATGGAAGATTTGTGGCAATTTACTAGTTATTCTGCCATATTAGCTACCCTGGAAAAAGTTCCTAAAAACTAGAAATATCTCTGAGATGGGCAAGGCCTGCTATCCTCTCCTGGCTGTGCTTCTGATGAATAGACCATGACTCAGTGGCCTTCGCACACTGGAATTTCTTTTCTTATCCTGGATAAGATCCTCTTTCCCATTGGTGAGTTCTTTCTTGGGGCACAGAATAGACATTCCTCTCCTGGTTCTATGTCTGATTCATCAGACTTTAACCACCATGACCCTCTCTGAGGTACTATATATGCCCCTATCCATATTTTTCAATTTCTGTTTATGTTTTATTCTTCCCCCATTGGAATGTAACTTCTTTGAAGGCAGGAACCGTCTTTCTTTTAATTCCCCAGCACATCATAGTGCCAGGAACTGTGATAAGCATTTGATGAATATTTATTATCTTCCTACCTGCTATTCAAAAAATGAAATTGCCTACCTTAATAAATGGTAGGTTCCATCTTCTTGGAGGTCTTCAAGCAGAGACTGTATGATCATTTGTTGGATATGTAATAATAGGAATTCCTTTCATGTTAGGATTGGATTAGCTGACCTCTAACGTGCCTAACAAACCTAAAGACATTTGACTTCGTGTTGGTCTCCCATGATGTATATTTGCAATCTTGGTTTGACATAGAAATATCCAAAAGAGTCAATGATTTTAGTTATTGGTACTTGTCCCCCACAAAAATATTCAATCCATATTTTTCCTTAGAGTAAACATTTGATGTGCTTCCTAGTTATAATATTGTATTAAGTGGTTTATTTGTGTAGGAGAGTCTAGACCATAAGACATTAGGGACTATTAACTATGTATATTTAAGTTGATAGATTTTTATGGAAAGGCAGATTAAAAATATGACAAATGATTTTTTCTAAAAACAGATGGTGATCTGAAATATCTGAGCCCAAACAATAACATGAGCTCCAATACACTGAACCAAGAGAATGCAACTCAGATGACACTAGAGACCAGTATGCCTGAATTTAAAACAGAGCCCCTAAGTTATATCTCTCAATTTTGTTTTCTTAAACTTTTTACCTTGTTATTAATGTGGCTTTTATTTTTCTCTGCATTCTTGGAATTCTAATTCATTCTTCTGAGATTTGTTCTTAAGATTAAACTTTCTTGGTTATTGAAAAAAATATGTCATCAAGAAATAATTTCACCATCTTAGAAAATTATAATTTGGCACAAAATGATTTTTAAAGTGCTGAGGTGAATGATAGGCCTAGCTGGGGATAGGGTGGGTAGAAGTGGGATGCAAATTATAAATCAGTCATTATAACTCAACTATAAATGAAGATTATGTGTATGATGTAATAACTAACACAACCCTCAGACCCAAAGTTAAAATATAAATGTTTGCATGCTGTTAGATTTCTTTGTGAAACTTTTGCTTAGTTATTGTATTCCTGAATTTTGTAAAAGACCTTACTGGACAAAATTTTATCATTTAAAGCTATGTGAGTGCATAAGTAAGGGATTCTGCAAAGCCTTTGTAGATTCCTGTCCCATATTTGTGCTGTATGTAACAACCTGAGAGGCTACTTATGGGGAACATTTAAAATTCCTTAAGCCTTTAGGGAGACCTCAAATGCCAGTATCTGTTATATCCTGTAATGGAAATCCTAGAATAGCCATGAAGAGGAAGAATCGTGTGGAAATGGACAGGGGTTTTAGTATCCAGGTCCAAATATTGCTTACAGGCCTGACTAGACTCACTATTGATGTACAGATCATAGGTAAGTGCCTTATATGCCAGTTAAATTTATACTAACTGAAGGAAAGACAAAGAATCAAGATTTTTTACTTATATAAGCAAGATAGCTATCTTTCCATATGAAAAAATAGTTAGGACCTTACTACACTAAGCTTTCTGTTGCTGGCTTCTACCCTAAATTTTGTGGGCCTTTTTTATTTGTCCTTTGGACCTTATTGACTACCTGTAGATAATTACTGATGATTTTGTGGTCCAGAACATTTGCTTGGAGCAGATGGATGAGATATGCAAATCCATATGAAAACCTGATATAGAGTCCAAAATATCTTTGATACCATCTCTCAAATCATGCTAAATACAATAGACAGTGATGGTCAGGGATGACCACATCATTGAGAAAGAAAAATTCCCACCAAACAGTGAAGGTACAAAGGGATTATTCCTTTCATTTATTTTCTCCTTTCACAGCTCATATTCTTTTGTTAAAAAAAAAACAGTTTATAATAATAAAGGTAATGAAAACATTAAAAAATAGAACAAACTTCTCCAAATACTGAGCATGACTCAAACCCCTAAAGAATAGATTTTGAAGCAGGCATAACATTGTTACCCCAGAAGCAGAAACCTCTAAAGTACAAAAGTACAAGACTAAGAAATTAAGTAAGGCGCTCTTCCTACAAACACTACTTCTTGCTTAGTATTAGTGCATGCCCCCTAGATCAAGAAATTATGCTCCCTGAGGAAACTTTAAAAATTTTATATTGAGGAGGTATAGGAGCCAAAGGCATAGACTCACCCTTACCAGGGTTATTGACCCTGACCATGACAAAGTGAATATTTCTGTGGATATCGCTGAATAAAAATGAAACTAAGGACATATAAGTATATAAACTGTTATTTCTGTAAGGTCTAGCATTTTTAAACTGGAGTCTATTTTCTTGAAAGAGGAAGACAGGACACTGAGGGAATGGGGAAATGAAACCTAAATGGGCTATGGTGCTAGTTTAGATTTGATCCTATAAGAAGAAATATCATTAGACATTTGTGTATTGTCTCAGATTCAGTCAGTCAATTAACAAACATTTATTTTATCAATAATCATTCACTGTGATGCCCTATGTTTCTTAAGTGATAACATGGTTGAATAGATTATGTACTGATTTGGAATCAAGAGACACAAGTTCAAATTTCCTTTTATAGTCTTTTGCTAACTTATGTGATCATGTCTGAGTCTCAATATTAAGCTAATTCAGTTGAGTCAATCCCTAATTGGCCAGTGATAAATAAAAAATACTAATAATATCTAAACTTATTACCTCACAAGGTTGTTATAAGAAAGGTTTTTTTTTGCAAATCTAAAAGTATCATGGGTTTGTGAGTTGTTAATGTTTGTAACTATGACCAGAAAGTAATGTGCTGATTGCCATTATCATTATAATTGTTGTCACTATCAACTAATGCTGAATGCTATTAGTCTCATTGTCTCTTTCTGGTTAGTATTCATTATACTTTTTTTAATGAGGCAATCAAAGTTGATTTTACCAAGATCATATAGCTAGTTAAGTGTCAAAAGTCTAAGTTTAGATTTGAACTTAGGTCCTCCTGACTCTAAGGCCACTGCTCTATACACTGTGCCTTCTAGCTGCCCCATTATTTATTAGCTTTTAAAATGGCTTCTTAGTTACTATTTTCTGTTTCTTATGGCAATATAATATTCCATATATCCCTATCCCCCCCACAGGAGTCATCCTATACAGGGGTTCTCAAACTACGGTCCATAGGCCAGATGCAGCCGCTGAGGATGTTTATGTGGCCCACTGGGCTGAGGAGCAGAGACAGAGTGTGAGTTTTTGTTTTTACTATAGTCCCGCCCTCCAACAGTCTGAGGGACAGTGAACTGGCCCCCTATTTTAAAAGTTTGAGGACCACTGCATATGACATAATGTTTTAAAGGGGAAATACAATTCAAAACTGTGCAGTATGTAACATCCATGAAACTCTTACCTCCAAAAAGTCAGTTTCTGAATCTTTTGGATTCTGGGTATTCTATACCATGGAAACAGATGAACTTGTTTTATCTTCGATGAATAATTTGAAGAGGTTTAAGAGTTCATGGTGATTAGAGATAATGCCAAATCCACTATCTTGTTGCTCTTGTGATTTGGAAAGTTAGTATTTATTGTGATTCATTGAACCCTCAAAACAATAGCTAAAGGGTTGTACTAATGAAATATTAAATACAACTTTCCTGAGTTCTGTATGTTTTAACATGATGTTAAATTAATTTAAAGAAGAGCAAGAAGTGCCTTTTTGAGGTAGCTGATGATCTGTAATTGATTATTATATATTATATTATATATTAATTATTCTATATGCTATTTCAAGAATATCAGCTTAAACTCTTTGACATTTTATATCAGTCTAGGAAGACATTGTTATTAATAATTAACATAGTTAAGAATGAACAAAGTTCCACTTGATATTTATAGTCTTGTTACAGTTACTTTTAAAAATTTTAGTGTTTAGTTTTTATTTGCACAAAGTTTTAGCCCATCAGTGTCAGGGAAAATAAGCTCTATGAGTATCTGCAAAAGAAGTGTCTGCAATGCTGGTTCCAACAGATTCTGAGCTGCCAATGTCAGACCAGAGAACAAAGGAATAGAGGGGGTATGACAGATCAGCAGCACAGGATACTGTGCATGTGGGCCGCTTTGTAGTGCTTCCCAATCCTAAGGGAAGAGCAAAAGTCAGTTGGGGCAGAAACCTATGCTGGTAAACAATGGATTGCCCATTGTGAGAGCAAGCTAAGACACTTTGAGATCTACCCCTGTTTGAGAGCACTAGGCAAGGGGAAGGGGATGTGAATGATAAGGAAAATAAAGGGGAAGGAGGAACTGAAAATAACAAGGATCCTGAACATAAAACAGGAAAAGCAGTAACAGTAGAAGGAAATGTGGCCTCCAGAGTTAGCAAAAAGTTTAGGCATCCTTAAATAAATACTTTAAAATGAAAGAAAATGATTCAACATTTGAAGAGACAGAGGACAGAGGGAAATTTGAGGAGAGTATGAAATCACAACACATTATTCCTGAGTGGTTTAAAAGAGGAATTAGAGTCATAACAGTACACTTTATGTGCTACTCAATCTAAATCAGAGCAGAATAAAAAAACATGAATCTGAAATAGCAAGTCTTACCAAAGAAACAAAAGAGAGAACAATAGATTGAGAATACAAATAAATGTAAAAGACAACCTAGAAGAAGAGAAGCTAAACACACAGTAACATTAAAAGACATTATGCTTGCAATGCAAATAAAACATATGGATCTCAAAGAAAAGCTGTGTGGAAATAACTTAAAATCTGTCAATTCTTTCCATTGGAATTTCATTTTCTACATTCTGAAATTTTGGTCAGTATTCTTCTAGTATTCTTCTTCGCTATGGTATTAAGGATTTTATCCTACCATGTCCTTCTGCAATAACAGTAACTTAGAGGTCTGAGGTGACAGCTCAGAGTTGTCTTCAAATCAAAAGTAATATAGAGCATTTATTATATATGTATAAAAGCTTTGATTTCCTCTTTTGAAAACTGGTTTTCCATGTTCTTTGACCATTTGTTAGGGGAATTGCTCTTAATTTTATAAATATGGCACACTTCTTTATATACTTGAGAGATGCGGCTTTTATCATAGAAACTTGTTATAAATTGTTATTATTACTATTTTTTTTTTACTGAGACAATTGGGCTTAAGTGACTTGTCCAGGTTCACACACCTGGGAGGTGTTAAGTATCTGAGACTAGATTTGAATTTAGGTACTTCAGATTTCAGGGCTGGCACTCTAACCATTACGCCACTTAGCTGCTCCTATAATTTATTTTTATGTTATTTCACTGTCTATAATACCTTTTTAGCAAAATGTGGTTTCCCTAATTAACTCTCTTAATTAGGTCTATTTTTTTTTGCTTTTTCTTTGTCTGAGATAATGATTACTACTATTGTCTTTTTATCCAAAAGCATTCTGATCTAGCTCTATTTTAACTGTGTGTCTGTTACAAGTGTATCTCTTATAAACAACATATTATTGGGTTCTAGTTTCTAATCCATTCTGTTATCTCCTTCCATTTATAAGTGAACTTGTCCCATTAACATTTAGCTATGATTAATACATGTACTTCCCTCAAATCTCTTTTCTTCTGTTTATCCATCTCCCTCTTTTTATCTTGTTCTGCCTCAAAATTGTTTTGCTTCTGACCATAGCCTCTCTTAATCTGCTTCCCTCCAATATTTCTTATCCTTTTCTCCTCCTATTTTTTCTGTTGAGTCATATAGATTTCTATATCCAAATGAGTATCTATATCTTTCCCTCTTTATACCAATTGAGATAGGGCTCTTCCCCCTCCCATTTCCCCTCCATTTTAAAATATATATTCTTTGCATACATCATTTATGTGAGAAAAAAATTTCCCACACTACATCTGCCTCTTCCCAATGTACCCTTCTTTCTTACTCTTTCATTTTATTTATTTAGTTACCTATTTATTTTGGAGATTATCCTAAAATAATAGAATCACTCTCAGGCCTTTTGTCTCTGTAGATTATTTCTAACTGTCCAAATAATGATAAAACTTTTAAGTGTTATATACATTATCTTCCCGTGTAGGAATGTAAACAGTTTGACTTTATTTGAGTCCCTTATGGTTACTCTTTCATATTTACTTTTCTATGATTCAAGCCATTTATTAAAATGTCAAATTTTCTATTCATCTTTGGTCTTTTCATAAGGAATGCCTGGAAAAATCTCCATTTCATTAAAAATACATTTCTTCCCAAGAAGGATTATAATCAGTTTTTTTGGGGTAGGTCATTCTTAGTTATAATTCTAGGTCCTTTGTTTTCTGGAGTATTATTCCTAAGCCCTCTGCTACTTTAATGTTGAAACTGCCAAATTTTCTCTTATCCTGACAGTGGCTCCACGATATTTGAATTATTTCTTTTTTTGATTGCTTGCAATATTTTCTCCTTGGCCTAGAAGATCTGTAATTTGGAAAATATAAATATATATATTTGTAAATATATTTATAAATATATACATATATTTATAAATATATTTACAAATATATATATTTATATTTTCCAATATATATATATATATATATATATATATATATATATATATATATATATATTTGTAAAATATAAATTGAAAAAACCACTAATCATCTTTGACTTTTCTCAGAAGATGATTAGTGGTTTTTTTTCAATTTATATTTTACATTTTAGATTCAATATATTGGGGCTGTTTTACTTTATAATTTCTTGAAATATGATGATGTCTAGGAACTTTTTATCATAGTTTTTTTTTGGGTAGTTCAATAATTATTAAATTCTCTCTCCCAGATCTATTTTCAAGGTCACTAGTTTTTCTGATGAAATATTTCACAATTTCTTCCATTTTTTCATTATTTTGCCTTAATTATATTGTTTGTTGATGTCTCATAGAGTCATTAGTATTTACTTGGCCAATTCTAATTTTTAAAGAATTATTTTCTTCAGTGAAGTTTTGCAGCTTTTATCATTAAACCATTTCTGGAAATTGAGGGAGAAGAAGGATATTTAATCTTTTATTTTTCCAATTACATATAAATTTTTTTAACATTTGCTTGATTTTTAAATTTGAATTACAAATTCTCTCCCCACTTCCTTCACTGTCCTCCCTGCTGCCTTGATATAGGTTATATCTGTACAACCATGCAAAACACATTTGTATATCAGTCATGTTATTAGAGAAAACACAAACCAAAAAACAAAATACAATAAAAGATAGAGAATGTTTCAGTCTGCATGCAGATTCCATTGGTTCTTTTTCCAGAGGCAGATAGCATTTTTCATTATAAGGCCTTCAAAATTGTCTCAGATAAGATCTACCTTAGCTAAATCATTTACAGCTGATCATTGCACAATATCATTGTTACTATGTACAATGTTCTCATTCTGCTCATTTCACTTTGCAACTACTCGTGTAAGTCTTTACAGGTTTGTTTGTTTGCTTGCTTGCTTATTTGCTTGCTTTTAGAGCATCCTCATCATCATTCCTTATATCACAATAGTATTCCATCACAATCCTATTCCACTACTTGTTCAGATACTCCCCAACTAATAAGCTTTCTCTCAATTTCCAATTCTTTAGCACCACAAAAAAGAGCAGTTATAATTTTTGTACATAAATGTCTTATTTCTTTTTTTTTTGTTTTTTTTTGTTTTTTTCTCTTTGGGATAGAGACCTGGTTGAGGTATTGCTAAATTAAAGGATAGGTAGAGTTTTATTGCCCTTTGTGCATGGTTCCAAATTACTCTCCAGAATGGTTGAAGCAATTCACAAATCCCCCAACAGTATATTGATGTCTCAATTTTACCACATGTCCTTCAACATTTATCATGCACCTTTTTTGTCTTATTAGCCAAATTGATAAGTCTGAGGTGATATTTCAGAAATATTTAATAAGCATTTCTCCTATCAATAGTGATGTAGAGCATTTTTATGAGGCTATCAATAGTTTTTATGATTTTATTTGAAATTCTCTATTCATATCTTTTGATCATTTATAAACTGGGAAATGACTTATATTCTTATAAATTTGATTCAGTTTTTATATATTTAAGAAATGAAGACTTTATCACAAAAACTTGCTATAAAATCTTTATTGCATTTATGATTAGTGTATTTCCCTCAATCCTATTCTTCTTCCTCTTCTCTCCCCTCCCCTTTCTAACATTTCATACTGTCCAGTCTCAAAAGTATCTTGCTTCTATCACTTTCCCCAATTCACACTACTATCAGCCCCCTCCTAACTTTCTCCTATTTTCTTCCCCTCCTACTTTATCATAGGGCAAGATAGAGTTTTACGCCCAATTGAATATGGATATTATTCTGTCTTTTAGTCAATTCTAATGAGATTAAGGTTCAAGCACCTCCTCTCAAAATCTCACCATTTCCCCTCCCCTGTATAAAATCTTTTACACCTATGGAAGGTGAGATAATTAATCCCATTCTATTTTCCTTTTCCTCATTCCCAGTATATTCCCTTTTCTTATCCCTATTTATCACAGTCAATTTATACCCATGTCCTCTATATATAGAATTTAACCTTATTTAATCTTAAGAGTTTATCTTTCATGTTTACCTTTTTTATGCCTCTTGAATTTTGTATCTAAAAGTCAAACTTTTTATTCAGCTCTGGTCTTTTTATCCAGAATGAGTATATTGTTTTTCTGGATAAGAAAATTTTGAATTGGAGAATGGTTGGGTAAATTGGAGAATGGTTAGGTAAATTATGGTATATGAATGTTATGGAATATTATTGTTCTGTAAGAAATGACCAACAGGAGGAATACAGAGAGACTTGGAGAGACTTACATCAACTGATGCTGAGTGAAACGAGCAGAACTAGGGGATCATTATACACTTCAACAATGATACTGTATGAGGATGTATTCTGATGGAAGTGGATATCTTCAACATAGAGAAGAGCTAATCCAATTCCAATTGATCAATGATGGACAGAATCAGCTACACCCAGAAAAGGAACACTGGGAAATGATTGTAAACTGTGAGCACTGTTTTGTTTTGTTTTGTTTTGTTTTGTTTTTCTTCCCAGATTATTTTTAGCTTCCGAATACAATTCTTCCTTTGCAACAACAACAACAACAACAACAAAATTGGGTCCTGCACATATATATTGTACTTAGGATATACTATAAAATATTTAATATGTATGGGAATGCCTGCCATCTAGGGGAGAGGGTGGAGGGAAGGAGGGGAAAAATTTGGAACAGAAGGGAGTACAACGGATAATGTTGTAAAAAAAAAATTACCTATGAATATGTACTGTCAAAGAAAATGTTATAATTATAAAAATTAATAAAAAAATTAAAAAAAAGAAAATTTTGGCTATAACTGTAGCTTCTTTGATGTCTGGAATATCATATTCCAATCACTCTGTTCCCTTGATATAGAAATTGTTAAATCTTGGGTTATACTAACTATAACTTCATAATATTTGAATTTTTTTTTCCTTTCTGGATGTTGAAAATTTGGTTCCTTGACCTGGATGCTCTGACATTTAGTTGTCATTCCTATGTTCCCATTTTGGAATCTTTTTCAGAAGATAATCAGTGTATATTTTCAATTTCTATTTTATCAATTTTCTATTTTATCAAGTTTTTCTTGATAATATTTTGTCAAATAATGTCTAGATTCTTTGTTTGATCATGACTTTTTTTCCCCCCTGAGGCTAGGGTTAAGTGACTTGCCCAGGGTCACACAGCTAGGAAGTGTTAAGTGTCTGAGACCAGATTTAAACTCGAGTCCTCCTGAATTCAGGGCTGGTGCTCTATCCACTGCACCACCTAGCTGCCCCTGATCATGACTTTCAAGAAGTTTAATGATTATTAAATTATTTCTCCTCAATCTATTTTCTATTTCTGTTATTTTTCTAATTAGATATTTCTTCAGTGAGCTTTTGTGCCTCTTTTTTGCTTAGAAAATTCCACTTTTTAATGTGTTCTTTTTAGTAGATTTTGTGTCTCTTTGGCACTATTTGGAGTATTTTATTTTTAGGGTCTTATTTTCTTCAGTATTTTTGTATTTCTTTCTTTTTTTTTTTTTTTTTTTTTTTTTTTTTTTGCTTTGGAGTCTTCTTATAACTTCATATTTTTTGTCTTCTGAGTTTGTGACTCTATTCTATTTCCTGCCATGATATTTACGGTCAGGTTCTTTTTTTTTCATTGTTTGATCCTTTTCTGCCTATTTCTTGACTTTGAACTTCATGTAAAATTTGGGTTCTGCTCACCTGAAGTTAGGGACATACTATGTCAACTTTAAAATTTTTATGTGATTTTTTTTTCTTTCAGAGCTACTTTTGCAAGTTTTCAGTGTTTTCAAGGTCATGATCTGCATTCTGATCTTTATCTAGAAATAATCCCTGCTTCCTTGTGACCTACCACAAGCATTCCTCTCCACTCTGGAACTATGATCTAGAACTGCCATTCAGAACCAGATGTACCCAGTGCCAGTAATCTCTGTATATAATCTCTGAATGTTTATCTGATTTCCTTACTGTTTCTAAACTAAGAACTCCCTAGGGGCAGCTAGGTGGCACAGTGGATAGAGCACCAGCCTTGAATTCAAGAAGACTTGAGTTCAAATTTGGTCTCAGACACTTAACACTCACTAGCTGTGTGACCCTGGGCAAGTCGCTTAACCCCAGCCTCAAAAAAAAAAAAAAAACCAAAAAACTCCCAAAGCTACTGATGTTGTCTTTTCCTTGGTCACCAAGAGTTTTTATGATTTTCTACCATTCACTCCATGCTTTTAGCAAACTGCATCATTTTTCACTTCCTATGTCCTATGTCTATTTTTATTTACTTAAAATATTTCAACACTTGAAACATCCTTCTCCCTATTCCATTTTTTTTTACTTTTTAAAATTTTGTATACCTTTCAAGTAAAAATGCAGTCCCCTTCATTAAACCTTTCCTGATTATTATTTTACTTTCCATAGATATCACTTTGTGTTGTGTTCCTCTCTTAAGTCCTTAACTTGTACTGTTTCATATGTTTTCTATTCCTATATCACATTTCTCCTACTAGATTGGAAGCTCCAAAAAAGCAAGGATAATACCTAATTTATCTTTGTATCTCCTCTAGCACTTGACATTATAGTTGACACAAAGGATCAATCAATTAACAAACATTTATTAATTTTGCATTAAATGTTAGGTTGTTGTTAGGCACAGGGAATATAAAAACAAAAAAAAAAATACCTGCCTTCAATTACATTTCATAGAAGAAGAAAATGCATACATAATATAATATATAATAAAATAGGACTGTAATAAGGTTTTTTTTTTTAATTGAAATGATTGAAAGTTAGATCAGCCAAGGAAGACCATGAACTTATTAGCCCACAGCAAGAAGACAAATATGTTTTCAATATGAGTTAATTTATTTGCCTTTTCTATTCATGAATTCATAGAACCCTAATAGATTTAGAGCTGGAAGAAACCTTGATTTCCCTCAAAATGGAAAATTCCATTAAAAATATCTTCAAAATATATAATTCATTCATTTCTACTCGAGTTAAAGGTAGAGAAAAGAGAACATGGTTGCCAATTCTGTCTGTGTACATATTACAAAACATGATAAACTGTGTACATAATACAAAACATGACTCCAAGAATCCCAATAACAGCAGAAAACCTACTATAACTGCATAAGAGAGGAGTTGCCTGGAGAGAAAGTTAAACTCTACTGAGTTACTTTATTGTCTTAATCACAACATTTTAAAGTAATGAAGTAAGGTTTTGAATTGCAAGTTTAAATATTTTAGGGTTTTTTT
The DNA here is from genome assembly GCF_048593235.1 of Sminthopsis crassicaudata. Taxonomy (NCBI): domain Eukaryota; kingdom Metazoa; phylum Chordata; class Mammalia; order Dasyuromorphia; family Dasyuridae; genus Sminthopsis; species Sminthopsis crassicaudata. The sequence continues at coordinate 460,787,054 of NC_133619.1, read as the reverse complement.
ATTCACAACAAAGTCCAAAATAAACTGATACAATAATAAATATAATAAGTAATAACTTTCTTTAAATGTCTTCATGGAATTGATCTTTCAGTTATTAATCAGGTTCCAAAACTCCCAAACTTCCCCCATTAAAGATGAAAATTTTTACTGGAATGCATTGTTCAGAATATGACAGAATATTGCTAGTGAACAAGATAATAAAACTTTTGTTATATGAACAGGAAAGATACAAGACCAGCATTCTAGTACGTTTATTTGTGACAATGAAGTTATAACATTCTGAACTGTATTCCCAGAAGAATATTTCCTTATTAAGAAGAGTATCACTTTCTTTTTCTCTCTCCCCTATAGAATCCTCTCTTAAAGCCATTTTGCTTTGTTAACTTTCATAGCATGTATTCTCACTAGAGCCTTCAACACCTGAAAAATTAGTGGAAGAATTTGACTGATTATAGAGGCTGTTTTCCTTGTTCCACTGCTTGTTCTAAAAGGGATACTCAGCAGAACTTGCATTTTTTTTCTTTCATTTTGTGCTGTCTGCATGAGTAATTACCTCCCTGATTTCTGAGATGCAATTGAGTAGCTTCCACATTAGAAAAATCCAAAGATTGATAGAGCCATCTCTCCTAAAGGATTAGTTTGCTGCTGTAATTCCACTGAGTAGGTCATTCAAATAGCAAAATGTTACAAAGTTTAATTTCTTCTGTTTTTTTTTAAGCCAGGTATTGTTACCTATTTCAAGGAAACTTGAAAAGGCCCCACTGGCCTTTTAAACAGGTGATGAGCTTTTGAATTCCTAGGAGAGGTTGGTAGCTGCCATCCTAAAATATAGAAACCCAGTTGCTGGATTTATTGAGGACTGCAGAGAAAAGTTTACCTAGTGAAAAATCAAGAATTTGACAATGAATTTAATTCACCTGAGGATTAATATTTCCATGTAACTGACTCAATAGCTTTAAAGCAAGCAAAACACAACTCAATAAACCTCTTTTGAACAGCTTTTGGAACAACAGGAAGGCTCTAGTACTTGCCAAATGATCAAGAACTGCTTCTTTTTTCAGATAGGGAGAATATTTGGATAAAGCCACTTTCAGAAGAAAAAAAAAGAATTCTAATAAGTTTTCACACATTAGATGTTCAACCACTTACTACACAATTCCAGTTCATGATGAATGTGAAGTCTAGTCTCAACCTTCTTTGCTGCTTATTTTCTTTCCTTTTAAAAATATTTTTAGGCTGAGGCTAATCAATCTGGGAGTCTCTCATATCAGGTAGGTGTCTGGCATGTATGCCACAGAGATTACAAAAACCATTACAAATAAAATTATTTGTAGCTAACCAAAGGAAACAGAAATCTAGTTTTGTTTATTCCCTGGTATTTTCCAGTTGCCTTATTTATTATATTTATAAGCATCTTTTAATTTGTTGCAGATGTTCAGAGGAAGGTTTTGCAAGCATTCACTGTAGAATATTTTTTTTCTTCACAAAATCCATTTTCCAAATGTCTGAATAATGACAAAAGACCTCCTAACAGAATATTAAGCCAGGGAATCCATCTAAACATCACAACTGTAATCATAAGTAGTGTAAGCTGTAGTTGCAGTCTGATTAATTTTGGCTCTGTATAATGTTGTTGGGATGATTACTCTTGACGCCAAAAAAAAATGTTTATAAATAAGAGCAAGAACCCAAGCTGACAGGAGGCAGTAGGAAACAGTGGCTTCTTGAATTAAATTCTTCATGTAAGCTGAGAGCTTAATTTTCAGGTAATCACTTCCAAAGAGATATTAAGTTTTTCAGCAATATTGGAGCAGGATTTGTTTTGCTAAATAATATAACCATGAGGTTTTTTCTTCTTCTCTTTTTTTGTCTTACATTTTAAGGTTCTTGTTTTAATTTAAATGTTTTACTTTTACTCTATTTGTATATCACATACAAGTAGTTTGGGGCCATTTGGAGGGAAAAAAAGTTTGCTGTTGTAATGTTTATTCTTGGCTTTTAAAATTAGCTCTGCTCTGAAGTCAGTTTTGCTGAAATGTAAAAGATCTTTGTAAGTTAGCTGCACATTTAATTAATTGAAATTCAACCTCCCTAGACAAACCACAGATGCTCTACATATTTAGCACAGTGTCTCCTAACCAGCTGTACTAATCTATGCAGTAACACTACCCTGTAGCTAAACATCTGGACAGAGCTAAAAAACAGAATAATAAATACTTTTAAAATTCTACCAGACAGATGCCTACAGGTGACATCACAAAACATTTTTTTTAAAAGGGAAAAGAAAAATATTTACAACTTAATATCGCATTACAACTAGAAAAACAGACTATACAGTTTTCACAATGCAGGTCACACTGGCAACCCACTGTTTTCAAAGCATTTGGCATAGCTTCTGAATTTTCCATTTTCATAAGGACCTGCCAGGCTAATTTTTCTAAGAAAACTTTGGGTAAAATATTATAATGCTACACAATCTTATAGTTCAAATGGAAATGAAGCCTCAGACTTGGTAAGCTTCCATAGTATTCTCAAATTGTCATGGAATCTGGGCCAATGTCTTTTGATATATATATAATATTGTATATTATATAATATATTATACATATTATATACATATATACCACTTGTATGGTTTTTCTACTCTGATCATATGTGGTTCTCAGTGTCTCATTCTTGGAGAAACCTGAATACAAGAGGAAAAGGTCTAGACACTTAAGTGACCCTCAAGTGGTAAATCCATATTTTTACCCTGCTACCTCCTTCCCAGTAGCAGGTGGAAGATGGAAGAGTATTGTATCCTTAGGGGAAAGGATATGCCTGATTCTGTCTTCCTAAGAAATCTGTAAAGGAGCTGGATTAAGCCACATTTCTTGGAAGAGCCAAAAGTGCTGGAAATCCCAGTTTGTTCTTATAATCTCCCATTTGTAGAAAGATTAGTATATCTACCATACCAGCATAGCCAATTTAGTGTCCTCTAAATTTGGCCTATGCCTGGTACTCTCTCCTACTTGCCAATGTGTGATTTTAGTTCTGCTTATTACAGACAATAAAGCAAGTACTTAATTAGATAAGTGCATAAAGGTGTCACAAAACTAGTGTAGATAGAAATATGTATATGTGTGTGTATATGTACTCACACAAACACACACACACACACACACACATACATCAGAGATATATTGGAGAGGAGGGAGTTAGTATAAGAATAAAAACTTATTTCCTGTCCTCCATAACAATGGATTCCTTGATTCAAAAGCTGAATTATTTTTAAAAAATAGCTCCTTCAGCTATGTATCAGGAGTTAGGAAATAAAGTAATATATGTCTCTGAAGACCATGAGTACATCCAAAGTTTTATACAATAACTAGTTCCTTTTGAAATAAGCCACTGGAAACAAGTTCATTTCCACAGAAATTGGTACAGAGAAATATTTATATACAATTTTAAGGTTTCAAATTTTTTCCTCATAACAACCCTGTGAAAAATACAAAGAGCATATATTTTGATCAGTACTTTACAGATGAGCAAACTGAAAAGTGACTTGTAATATATCTATATGGCTAATGAAGGTCAGTAGCAGAATTCAAACTCATGTTTTTATTTTAAGCACAAAACTCTTTCCATATCACTGTACTGTTTTAAAAAAATTTAAATATATTAGTTATCCTCTACTCTCAATCCATAATACTTTAACATAGTATTTGCCACATAGTAAGTGTTTAATAAATCTAAATTCATACATTCATTCCATCGTTGAAGACTTACAGTATTCTATTTTAGACGTTCACAAACTACACATTCTCAAATTTTATAACTCAGTTGTTATCAGAAAATATTCTATACCATGTAATGTTCTTAGTTCAGTTTTCTGGAGGTCTTTGGAGCAGCCTTTGTTTCAGTTGAATAATCATCTCAAGAATAGCCAGGTGTTAAAGTCCAAATCCTTTATTATCTCTTTCAAAGTATTGTCTCCTCTGCTGAGGCCTGATTAGCTTTCTTAAAGGCCTTCCAGAGTCTTGGTTTCAGTGGAGAAGCAAAGAAGGAGAGCCAGCCACCACAATGATGTGAGATGGAATGAGTCTGAGTCCAAGGGTTTGTGCTTCAGCCTCCAGCCACCACAAAGGTGGATGATGGAATGAATCTGTTTCTGCCTCTCAATTTATATGCTCTACACTAACCAATCATTACATCATGAGGAAACCATTATTTGTTGTAAGATTAAATCAATCATACTTAGCTTAGATAAATATTAATCACCATGCTAAACTAGATAACCATTGTCTCATCAATGAGACTTAACTGACTTAGAATACTTTGTAACAATCCTTGTTTCAGAGTTCTGGCCCAGAATGATACCATTCAGCATGTAATTGTTTTTTTTTTTGGGGGGGGGGGGATGGGAGTGAGGTTTTTCTTTTTAAGAATGTTTGGGAAATGACCTTAAGCATTCTCATGGAGTTTGTGGTCTCATAGTGCCAAGTATGAATTTCTACACAGTTATATTGTTCTCTCTGGATGTACCAATACCAATAATTTAAGTCATACATATCTAAGTCCTCCATTTCTAGGTTTACAGAATAATTCTCCAGACTGGCAATGCATGAGAAAGACTTGGAAAGTTCTAAATAGGCTATATGTTCCCATTGCAGTCAAGGATGATTGCATTAAAACCATAATCTTATAATTCACTTGTTCACTCTTGCAGAAATATGTGCAATGCAAAGCTATAGTTGACAATGAGAAGAGAAAAAAGCTACTTTTTTCTTTATTCTAGGATTATGCAGATCTCTGAATTTAAGGACTTATATGATTCCTGGATTCCTGTCCAAATTATATGACTATGGAAAAGTGTGGCTCATGAATGTGTTAAGTCCTGAAAAGATGAAGGAAGTGATATTAAGGAAGTTGGGTCATGGAATTCAATAGCTTCAAAAATTATTAAATATCTATTATGTATAGCTTACTGTGTTAGGCCCTGGAGGAGATACAAAGTTTATGTAAGGCAATATATAATGCCTAACTTGAAAGTATATAATTTTATAGCAGAATGTCATGCACACACACACACACACACACAATAATGCTAATAAAATAGCATATAATTATTGCATTGGAGGGGAATAATCAAAGTGCTTTGTGATTCCCTTCACAATACTGCTGGTTCTCCTTTGGATATGCTCCCAATAATCAACACTTTCTTAAAATGTGGTACTCAAATTTGAACAAAAAGCATCAGATTTAGTCGAACCAGAGTTTCTTTTTTCATTTATTTGATCACTATCCAAATATTTTCTATCCTGCTTCCCACCCTTGTGCTCTTAAAATTCATTACAAATATCTATTTTATTTTTTGGCATGGGTAGGGAGTGTACAGCTAAGTAAAGTAATAGGTGTATATCTAGGTAATATAGTGGATAAAGCAGTAGGCCTAGAGTCAGGAATACATAAAGCTGATCTCAGACACTAGCTAAGTAACCCTATTTGCCTCAATTTCCTCATATGTAAAATGAGCTAAAGAAGGAAATGGCAAGCTACTCCAAAATCTTTACCAAGAAAACTCCAAATGGAGTCACAAAGAGTTGGATATGACTGACATAACTGAACAACAACAAAATATATTGCCTCTACACTCCACCAACTCTTTTAAATCAGATGTTCATTTAGAATATCTAATTTTCCATAGACTTATTCCACTCATGAATCATAGTTGCAATGTATTTACCTTCATATGTATTTACCTTCATACAAATTTCAAGTTAACTATGTATGAATAATAAAAGAGTTAAGATGAAGGGTAAAACTTTAAGGTTTGCAAAATTGTGTGTATATGTATAATCACATTCAATCCTCACAATGAACCCTATGAAGCTGATCTTATTAAAGTTCCCATTTTGCAGATAAAGAATTTGAGTATTAAAAAGAAAGCAAATAACATACTCAAGATCACATTTTTTCCATACTAGCCATGTTGCAAAGAAAACATATGGTATCTTTGGAATTATCATGGGTCACTATCTTGATCAGAGTAATTCTTTCACAGTTGATCATCTTTATAATATTACTGTTACTGTGTAAATTTTTCTTCTGGTTCTGCTCACTCCGTTTTGTACAAGTTTACATTAGTCATCCCAGGGTTTTCTGAAGCCATCTCCCTTGTCATTTCTTACTGCACAATAGTATTCCATCACAATTATATACCACATTTTTTTAGCCATTCCCTAATTGACAGCCAACCCCTCAATTTCCATTTTTTCACCACTGTAAAAAATTAGCTTATAAAAACATTTTTCTCTAAATGGGTCTTTTTCTTTTTTCTTTGATATCATTAGGATATAGATCTAGTAGTGGGTTATATAGAGGGCCGGGACTCTGAAAAAGCAAATGTTTTCATATCCTCTTTATCTAGAGGGAGAGAATGGAAACAATCCTTAATTTCTATAACCCAAAACAGTCATTCTCTAGGCAACTGAGTAGGATATAGAAATCCAGGCTGAAGAGTTCCCATAGTTCCCATCTATTCATTTACTTTTCTTAAACCATTCAACATCCTCCATTTTCTAAATTTCTTTTTTACAACAAATACAGGGGAATTCCAAATACTTTGAGAAGGTTGTAAGTGTCCTTGGTCAAGTTGCTCCTGTACTATATCTAATAAGGCCTGAATTTTTTCAATTATTAAGGGCCACTGTTCTATACACACAGGTGAATCAGTTTTCCATTGAATGAGAACAGATGAGAGTGCAGGCAGGCCTTCAACAGCAGCCCTGCCTAAAAAACCAAAGTACTCATTTGCAATCCTAACTGTTGTAAAATGTCTCTTCCCATAGGGAAGGCAGAACACTGTGGGTAGAACAATCTTCTCTATGTGAGAAGAACCAAGAGAATATTGTGCACAGTAACAAGATTATATAAGGATCATATGTGATGGACTTGGCTCTTTTCAACAATGAGGTGATCCAAGACAATTCCTATACACTTGTGATGGAAAATGGCATCCAGAAAGATAATTATGAAGACTGAATGTGGATCAAAAGATAGAATTTTTTATCTTTTTTGTTGTTGCTATTTGTTTACTTATTTTTCCCTTTTGATCTGATTTTTCTTGTGCAGCTTGATAAATATGGAAATATGTTTGGAAGAATTATATGCTTTATGTATATTGGATTGCTTTTTCTCTTGGGGAGGAGGGAAGGAGAGAGAGAAAAATTTGGAACACGGGTTTTGCAAAGATGAATGTTGAAAGCCATCTCTGCATGTATTTGAAAAAAATAAAATACTATTAAAAAAAATAAAAAACAGCTTTAACTGGAAAAAAATCACTGAAGTAATTTATAAAATAAAGAATTGATTTTATAAAAATACTAACAAATTTGTTAAACAACTAACTTAAATGATCTCAAAAAAATGACAACATAAAATTAAATTGTCAAAATAAATATAAAGGTGAGAAAGAAATTTTATGAGAAAGACAGAAATTAAAGATCATTTTCAGAAATTAAAATAATCAGAAGAAAACTGAGAATTCAAAGAAAGTGATGTTTTACTATTAAAAAACATGAAATACAAAAATTAACAAAACAATAAATGGAAAATTTTAAACAAAGCATTCTTGAAATAAGAAATTAATATTTTTTTCAATAAATTTCTGCAGAGAAACTTAGTTGTAAAAATAATTCTATTAGATCTTTGAAAACTAATTAATACCTAGGCTACAGAAATTTTTTCAACACTAGATAATGGACTACTTTTTTTTTTTTTTTTTTTTTTTGAAAGAACTCCATTATTTATACTCACTCCAGGATTACAGTTCAAGGCCAGAAAGGAGTGCTCAGAAAGACAAAACTGGTTATGAGAGTCTTGAGAGGCTGTTTTGCTTGCAGTTTTGCTTTTGTTCTCAAGAGATAGAGGACTATAAAGAATTATCACTTCTAGCCATAAGGGAGCAGGGGCCTTCATAAGGAGTATAAATTATAATCCTAAGAGATGAGGGATCTTTCCTGGGAAAGAACCATATTGAAGACCAGGAAAGAAGTGACTATATGTCTCTCCAGATTTTATCTTGGAAGCACTGGAAATTTCCAAATTCCAAGAAATAGCTCTGAAAATAGTGTGAAGAAAAAAAATTGAAGCTAGAGATGGGATTCCTCAAGGCCAATTTTGTAATAAAATTCAAAATTCAGAAATAGAGTGTATGCAGAATAATAAATAACAAAAAAGGAAATCTAATCATAAAAACTCATAATAGTGACAGAGCTATCAAGACACAAACTCAAACGATAACAAAATAGCTATAATTAAAATCTCAAAGAAAAATTGTGAAGTGGACCCAATTCCAATAAAAATTCTTAGAAGACCTCAAAAAGAATTTTTCAAAAGAGATGAGGATGGTAGAGAAAAATAGGTTAAAAATGATAAAAGGAAAAAATTATGAAAAGAAAATTGACATATTATTAGAGCTGGCCAAAATATTCTGAATAATATAACCTTATAAAACAAAATTGGACAAATGGAAAAAGAGATATAAAAGCTTAATGTAGAAGATAATTTCTTTAAAATTAGAATTGGGTAATTGGAAGCTAATGACTTCACAAGGCAACAAGAAATAATCAAATTCAGAAAAATGAAACCAAAGAAGAAAATGTGAAATATTTCATTAAAAATTTGATGTAGAAAATTAAGAAAAAATAATTTTAAAAAACACTTGCCTGAAAAACCATGATTTAAAAAAAGAAGATATTATTATATTTCAAAAAATTATAAAGGAAAACTATTCCAATATCTGATATTCTGGGGGATAAAATAAAAATGGAAAGGATTTTTTGAAACATTCAAATACCAAGATGTTATAGTCAGAATCACACAAAACTAAGCATTGCCACATTAATGGAACAGAGATCTTGGAATGATATTCCAGAAGGGAAAAGAGCTAAAATTATAACCAAGAACAAACTTTTGAGCAAAACTGAGTCTAATTCTTCAAGGTAAAAAAATCAAAATTTAATGAGATAGAGGATCTTCAAGCATTGCTGATGAAAAGACCAAAGCTAAAAAAGATTAGACTTTTAAATACAACACTCAAGAGAAGTATAAAAAGGTAAATATAAAAGAGAAATCAAAAGGGACTCAATAAGGTTAAACTGTTTGCCTTTTTATATAGAAAAAAAAAGATGTGGAACAGCTAGGTAGCGCAGTGGATAGAGCACTAGCCTTGAATTCAGGAGGACCAGAGTTCAAATCTGATCTCAGACACTTAACACTTCTTAGCTGTGTGACCCTGGGCAAGTCATTTAACCCCAGCCTCAAAAAAAAATGTACTGATTATGGTCAATTGATAAATGGTCACAGGTTATAAAAATACAATTTTCATATGAAGAAATTAAAGCCATCTATAGTCATATGAAAAGTACTCTAAATCACAATCACACATGTAAATTAAAACAATTTTGAGATACTACCTCACATCTACCAGATTGGCTAACATGACAGGAAAAGATAATGATAAATGTGGAAGAAAATATGGGAAAACTGGGTCACCAAGGCATTGTTGGTGAAGTTGTAAACTGGTCCAATTGGAGAGCAATTTGGAACTATGCTCAAAGGGCCACAAAATTATACAAACCCCTTGATTCAGCAGTGCCACTGCTAGGTCTCTACTCCAAGAAAATTATAAAGAAAGGAAAAGGACTCAAATGTTCAAAAATGTTTATATCAGCCCTTTTCATGGTGGCAAAAAATTGGAAAATAAGCAGGTAGATGGCTTGCAAAAAAGTCACCAAAGGCAATGAAGTAATATAAATACTAAACATCCATGCATCAAATGACATATTATCCAAATTCTTAAACGAAAATATAAATGAATTAAAGGATTAGAACTATACTAAAAAAAACAGTAAAATTTTACTATTGAGGGATTCAACTTTCCCCTCTAAATTTAACCATAAATTTGACAAAAAAGAAGTTTCAGAAATGAGTAGAATCTTGAAATCTATCTATGACAGATTTCTGTGGAAAATTGATTATGAATAGAAAGTATACTTTTTTCTGAGCAATACATCACACCATTACAAAAATTAATTATGCATTAAAGTATAAATACCTCACAACGAATTGCAGAAAAGCACCAATATTAAATGCATTTTTTCAGACTATAATGTAATAAAATTATATTCATATATGATATGGAAACATATATTAAAAATTAATTGGAAACTAAATAAGCTAATACTAAATACTGAGTGAATTAAAGAACAAATCACAGAAACAGTCAATAGTTTCACACAGACAAAAAGAAAAAACATTTCTAGGATGAGCCCAAATTGTACTTAGCAGAAAATTTACATTAATAAAATAGAGAATGGAGACTTCCGGCCAAGATGGCGGCGTGGAGGCAGACAGCTGCTTGAGCTCCTCGTTTTCTCTCAGAACTTACTTCATGACAAGCCTCTGACTTAATGCTTGACCCAGAAAGAAATCCACAAATTATCACCAAGAGAAGACATCCTTGAAAGTCGCCAGAAAAGGTCTGTGTTTGCTCGGGGGAGGGTCAATCAGACTGGGCGCAGACTGAGGGCAGACAGCCAGAGCAAGACAGGCAGCTCACACAGCTCAGACTGGAGGGGGAGGGGTGTGATCTTTGCCATTTCTGTGAAAGGGCTTTTGCCCCAGTGTGAATGCTCCGTCTTGGCAGCAAGCCAGGAGCAGTGGAGAGGGTGTAAACACCGGAGGTGAAGATTAAAACCCCAGAAAGCCAGCGTCTCTCAGAGCCCGGCCACCCCCAACTCCCACCTGGACTGACTCGGTGCGTTCTCAGAGTCTCAGAGCGCAGACTCAGTACAGTCATTGCTGTTCTGTTAGTGGCTCTCTGCTGCCCTACCCCCAGTCTGTAGAGGAAGCCCATTAATACCATCCAGCCCTATCCCCCGCAAAACAGACCAATTGTTTCTCTTGTCAGTTTGTTTTCTTTGATTCCTACTCTGACAAAATGAACAAAAAATTCAAAAGGGCTCTAACCATTGACAGCTTCTGTGTGGAGAGGGAGCAGACTTCAAATGCTGGGGAGACTGGGAACAGACTGTCCCCAGATGTATCCCCTGGGAGGGATATAAGCTGCTCCTCAATACAAAAGAACCTCATAGAGGAAATCAAAAAGGCTCTCACAAGAGAGCTGGAAGAGAAATGGGAAAAGGAAAGGGAAGCTTGGCAAGAGAGCCTGGAGAAGTCATCCCATGCATTCAAAGACAGAGTGGATAAAGAAATCAAATCATTGAGAAACAAGATTAGTGAGCTGGAAAAGGTAAACAACTGCAAGGAAAACAGAATTAGTGAGCTGGAAAAGGTAAACAATTCCAAGGAAAACAGGATTAGTGAGCAGAAAGAAGAAATCAGCTCTCTAAAAAATAAAATGGATAAAATGGAAAAAAATTCCATAGAAGATAAAAACTCAATTGGACAATTACAAAGAGATATAAAAAAAGTGAGTGAAGAAAATACATCATTGAAAATTAGACTGGAACAAGTAGAAATGAATGACTCAAGGAGAAACCAAGAGGGAGTCAAGCAAAACCAGAGAAATGAAACAATTGAAAAGACTGTCAAGTACCTTACCAGAAAGACAACAGACCTGGAAAACAGATCCAGGAGAGACAATTTGAGAATAATCGGACTCCCTGAAAAATGGGAGGAAAAAAAAGAGCTTGGACACCATTTTCGAGGAAATTATCAAAGAGAACTGCCCAGAAATTCTGGAAACAGAGGGTAAAATAGACATTGAAAAAATTCATCGATCACCTACTGAAAGGGACCCTAAAATCAAAATGCCAAGAAATATAGTGGCCAAGTTCAAGAACCATCAGACAAAGGAAAAGATATTGGAAGCTGCTAGAAAAAAACAATTCAGATATGGAGGATCCACAATAAGGATAACCCAGGATCTAGCAGCGTCCACATTAAAAGAACGCAGGGCCTGGAACATGATATTCCGAAAGGCTAAGGAACTTGGTATGCAGCCAAGAATAACTTACCCAGCAAGAATGAGCATCGTTTTCCAGGGAAGAAGATGGACATTTAACGAAATAAATGAATTCCATCTATTTTTGATGAAAAAACCAGACCTACATAAAAGGTTTGATCTTCAAATACAGAACTCAAGAGACTTCTAAAAAAGGTAAAAAGAAATCTTGAGAACTATACTTCTGTCAAAAAAATATGTAAAGAACATATGTACAATTTGTCTTAGAAACTAGAGATGGAAAGGAGATTATATCATAAAAAAGTGTAAAGTGGTGGTACTATATCTCATGAAGAGGCAAAGGTAACCTATTATATCTGAGAGAAAGAAAGGAGGGAGATGAACATAGCATGTATCAATAGACATATTCGATTTATGGTGAAACTTCTTCCACTTCATTGAAAAGTGAAAGGGAAGGAGTAAGCTAAGGGGAAGGGAATACTGTAATTTCGAGGAAAAGGGGTAAAATAAGGGGAGGATCTTTAAGGTGGGGGAGGGATCCTAAAAAGGGAGGGCTGTGAAAAGCAAGTGGTGTTCACCAGTTTAATACTGGATAGGAGGGTAAAAGGGAAGGAAAGGGGAAAAGCATAAGCAGGGGTTAATAGGATGGCAAGCAATATAGAATTAGTCCTTCTAACCATAAATGTGAATGGGGCAAACTGCCTCATAAAGAGGAAGCAGTTAGCAGACTGGATTAAAAGTCAGAATCCTACTATATGTTGTTTACAGGAAACACATCTGAAACAGGATGAGACATTCAAACTAAAAGTAAAAGGGTGGAGCAGAATCTATTATGCTTCAGGCAAAACCAAAAAAGCAGGAGTAGCCATCCTCATCTCAGATCAAGCAAAAACAAAAATTGATCTAATTAAAAGAGATAAGGAAGGGCATTATATCCTGCTAAAGGGAAGCATCAATAGTGAAGCAGTATCAATATTAAACATGTATGCACCAAGTGGTGCAGCATCTAAATTCTTAAAAGAGAAATTAAGAGAGCTGCAAGAGGAAATAGATAGCAAAACTATAATAGCGGGAGATCTCAACCTTGCACTCTCAGAATTAGATAAATCAAACCATAAAATAAATAAGAAAGAAGCCAAAGAGGTAAATAGAATACTAGAAAAGTTTGATATGATAGATCTTTGGCGAAAGCTAAATGGAGACAGAAAGGAATATACTTTCTTCTCAGCAGTTCATGGAACCTATACAAAAATTGATCATATACTAGGGCATAAAAACCTCAAAATCAAATGCAGTAAGGCAGAAATAGTAAATGCATCCTTTTCAGACCATAATGCAATCAAAATAACATTTAATAAAAAGCCAGGGGAAAATAGACCAAAAAATAATTGGAAACTAAATAATCTTATACTAAAGAATGATTGGGTAAAACAGCAAATCATAGGCATAATTAATAACTTTACCCAAGAAAATGACAATAATGAGACATCATACCAAAATGTGTGGGATACAGCCAAAGCAGTAATAAGGGGAAGTTTTATATCTCTACAGTCCTACTTGCATAAAATAGAGAAAGAGAGGGCCAACGAATTGGGCTTACAACTAAAATTGCTAGAAAAGGAACAAATTAAAAACCCCCAGACAAACACAAAACTTGAAATTCAAAAAACAAAAGGTGAGATTAATAAAATTAAAAGTAAAAAAAACTATTGAATTAATTAATAAAACTAAGAGTTGGTTTTATGAAAAAACCAACAAATTAGACAAACCCTTAGTAAACCTGATTAAAAAAAGGAAAGAGAAAAAGCAAATTGATAGTCTTGAAAATGAAAAGGGTGAACTCACCACTAATGAAGAGGAAATTAGAACAATAGTTAGGAGCTACTTTGCTCAACTTTATGCCGATAAATTCGATAACTTAAATGAAATGGAAGAATACCTTCAAAAATATAGCTTGCCCAGATTAACAGAGGAAGAAGTAAGTAGTCTAAATAGTCCCATGTCAGAAAAAGAAATAGACCAAGCTATTAACCAACTTCCTAAGAAAAAGTCCCCAGGACCAGATGGATTTACAGGTGAATTCTACCAAACATTTAAAGAACAACTAACTCCAATGCTATGTAAACTATTTGAAAAAATAGGGATTGAAGGAGTCCTACCAAATTCCTTCTATGACACAGACATGGTACTGATACCTAAACCAGGTAGATCGAAAACTGAGAAAGAAAACTATAGACCAATTTCCTTAATGAATATTGATGCTAAAATCTTAAATAAGATATTAGCAAATAGACTTCAGAAAATCATCCCCAGGATAATACACTATGACCAAGTGGGATTTATACCAGGAATGCAGGGCTGGTTTAATATTAGGAAAACTATTAGTATAATTGACCATATTAATAATCAAATTAATAAAAACCATATGATCATCTCAATAGATGCAGAAAAGGCATTTGATAAAATCCAACATCCATTCCTACTAAAAACGCTTGAGAGTATAGGAATAAATGGACTATTCCTTAAAATAATAAGGAGCATATATTTAAAACCTTCAGTAAACATCATATGTAATGGTGATAAACTAGAACCTTTCCCTGTAAGATCAGGAGTGAAACAAGGTTGCCCACTATCACCATTACTATTCAATATAGTACTAGAAACTCTAGCCTTGGCAATAAGAGCCGAGAAAGAGATCCAAGGAATTAGAGTAGGAAATGAAGAAATCAAATTGGCACTTTTCGCAGATGACATGATGGTATACTTAGAGAACCCCAAAGACTCTGCTAAAAAGCTATTAGAAATAATTCAGAATTTTAGCAAAGTCGCAGGATACAAAATAAATCCACATAAATCCTCAGGATTTTTATACATTACCAACACAATCCAACAGCAAGAGATACAAAGAGAAATTCCATTCAAAATAACAGTCGATAGTATCAAATATTTGGGAATATATCTACCAAAGGAGAGTCAGGAATTATATGAGCAAAATTACAAAACACTTGCCACAAAAATAAAGTCAGATTTAAATAATTGGAAAGACATTCAGTGTTCTTGGATAGGCCGAGCGAATATAATAAAGATGACAATACTCCCCAAACTAATCTATTTATTTAGTGCTATACCAATCAGACTCCCAAGAAACTATTTTAATGACCTAGAAAAAATAACAACAAAATTCATATGGAAGAATAAAAGGTCGAGAATTGCAAGGGAACTAATGAAAAAAAAGTCAGAGGAAGGTGGTCTAAGTGTACCTGATTTAAAGCTATATTATAAAGCAACAGTCACCAAAACCATTTGGTATTGGCTAAGAAATAGACTAGTTGATCAGTGGCATAGGTTAGGTTCAGAGGGCAAGATAGTGAATAAAAATAGCAATCTAATCTTTGACAAACCCAAAGATCCCAAATTTTGGGATAAGTATTCATTATTTGACAAAAACTGCTGGGAAAACTGGAAATTAGTATGGCAGAAACTAGGCATGGACCCACATTTAACACCACTTACTAAGATTAGATCAAAATGGGTCCAAGATTTAGGCATAAAGAACGAAATCATAAATAAATTGGAGGAACATGGGATGGTTTACCTCTCAGACTTGTGGAGGAGGAAGGAATTTGTGTCCAAGGGAGAACTAGAGACCATTATTGATCACAAAATAGAACATTGATTACACCAAATTAAAAAGTTTCTGCACAAACAAAACTAATGCAAACAAGATTAGAAGGGAAGTAACAAATTGGGAAAAAATTTTTACAGTTAAAGGTTCTGATAAAGGCCTCATCTCCAAAATATACAGAGAATTGACTTTAATTTATAAGAAATCAAGCCATTCTCCAATTGATAAATGGGCAAAGGATATGAACAGACAATTTTCAGATGATGAAATTAAAACTATTTCCACTCATATGAAAGAGTGTTCCAAATCACTATTGATCAGAGAAATGCAAATTAAGACAACCCTGAGGTATCATTACACACCTGTCAGATTGGCTAAGATGACAGGAACAAATAACGATGAATGTTGGAGGGGCTGTGGGAAAACTGGGACACTGATGCATTGTTGGTGGAGTTGTGAAAGAATCCAACCATTCTGGAGAGCAATCTGGAATTATGCCCAAAAAGTTATCAAAATGTGCATACCCTTTGACCCAGCCATACTACTACTGGGCTTATACCCCAAGGAACTACGAGAGAAGGGAAAGGGTCCTGTATGTGCCAAAATGTTTGTGGCAGCCCTTTTCATAGTGGCTAGAAGCTGGAAGATGAATAGATGTCCATCAATTGGAGAATGGTTGGGTAAACTATGGTATATGAATGTTATGGAATATTATTGTTCTATAAGAAATGACCAACAGGAGAAATACAGAGAGGCTTGGAGAGACTTACATCAACTGATGCTGAGTGAAACGAGCAGAACCAGAAGATCATTATACACTTCAACAATGATACTGTATGAGGATGTATGCTGATGGAAGTGGATTTCTTCAACATAGAGAAGAGCTAATCCAATTCCAATTGATTAATGATGGACAGAACCAGCTACATCCAGAAAAGGAACACTGGGAAATGAATGTAAACTGTTATTTTTACCTTCTGAATCCAATTCTTCCTGTGCAACAAAAAATTCGGTTCTACACACATATATTGTATCTAGAATATACTGTAATATATTTAACATATATAAGACTGCTTGCCATCTGGGGGAGGGGGTTGGGGGAGTAAGGGAAAAAATCTGAATAGAAGTAAGTGCAAGGGATAATGTTGTAAAAAATTACCCATGCATATGTACTGTCAAAAAATGTTATAATTATAAAATAAAATAAAAATAAAAAAAAAAATAAAATAGAGAATGTCAATGAAAAAAATTACTAGTAACAAAAAGGAAAAGGGTAAATATATTACCAATGAAAATGAAATTAAACCAATTGTTAGGAGTTATTTTACCAAATTATATACTAATAAAACTGACAATTTAAGTGAAATAGATGAAGAAATAGGATCAATAAATAATTTTGAACTTAAAAACCACTGCACAAATAAAAATAATGGAGCCAAAATTAGAAGGAAAAAAAAAGAAACTGTTTAGAAAGGGGAAATTTATAGCTGGTTTTTCTGATAAAGGCCTCATCTCTCAAATATGTAAGGAACTGAGCCAAATTTATATTTTAAAAGTTCATTTGAAAAATAGCCAAGGGATATGAAAACACAGTTTTCAAAAGAAGATGTCAAAGTTATCAATAGTCACATTTTAAAATCACTGTGGATTAGAGAAATGCAAGTTAAAACAACTCTGAGATACTACTTCACACCTACCAGATTGATGAACATATCAGAAAAGGAAAATGACAAATGCTGGGAGAGATATGAAAAAATTGGGACACTAATGTAATATTGGTGGAGTTGTGAACTAGTCCAGCAACTCTGGAGAACAATTTGGGACTATGTTTAAAGATCTATACAACTTAAATATTCTGTGACCCACTTCTAGATCTGTAGCCTAAACAGATTTTTTAAAAAGAGAAAAAACATGTAACAAAAATGTTTATAGCAGTTCTTTTCATGGTAACAAAGGATTAGAAATTGAGGGGATGTCCATCAATTAGAGAGTGACTAAACAAACAATTGTGACACATGAAAATGAGGGAATGCTATTGTGCTAAGAGAAATGGTGAAAAGGTGGTTTCAGAAAAAACTTGGGACAATTTATACAAATTCATGCAAAGTAAAATGAGAAGAATAAGAACACTGTTTATAGTAATAGCAATATTGTAAGTATAATCAACTGTGAAAGATTTAGCTACACTTCTCAAAATCATGATTTTCAAGATACTTTCAAAGGACCCATGATGGAAAATGCTATCCATCTCCAGGAAAAAAAAAAAAGGAAAACAAAAAACAAAAAACTGATGGACTGTGAGAGCAAATTGAAACTTTTTAAAAGTTTTGTTGAGGGGGTTTTTGTCTCTTTTCTTTTGCAAAATGGTTCATGATTTCACATGTATAATTGCTATCAAATCATTTAACTTCTCAAGGTAAAGGGAATAGGGAGGGAGGGAAGAAATGTGGAAATCAATGTGAATGCTCAACAAAATTTACAGGTAATTGGGAAATATTTGACATAACAAATAAATTTATAATTTTAAAAATTAACTATAGGTGGAAGTTAGGCACAGTGGATAGAGCACTAGTCCTGGAGTCAGGAGGAGAGGATCTGAGTTCAAATACAGACTTAGGACTCAACATTTACTAGTTCTGTGACCTTGGACAAGTCACTTAACTCAACTGCCATACACACCCCAAAACAAACAAACACAAAAATATTATCTATAGAAACAAGACAACAGAATGAACTACAAGGGGAAAGTAAAGGAAAGATAAGACATAGAAAAGAGAGAGAGATTTCTTACTCAAAGACGGTATATATGAAATTACAAAATACCAAACAGATCATTCTAACTACATAAAATAAAATAAAAAATTATATTAACAAAAGAATAACAACTTGCATAAGAAGAGAAACTATGGAGAAATAAAAAATATCTTTTAACAAAGTATATCTGATAAAAATTTGATAAGATATAAATATACATGTATATTATATATGTATATGTGTGCATACACATATTCCAAGAACCTGTTCCTAATTCATATGATTAAATGACATAGAAAATCAACTTTAAGAGAATAGGAAACTATCAGTAACCATATTAAAATATGTTCCAAATCTGTAATGTTAAAAAAAATACAAATTAAAATATCTCTGAAGTTTTGCCTCACACTTATCTAAGTAGAAAATATTATTTTAAAAAGATGTGAATGAGTTAATATTGGAAGAAATTTTGGGGAGACACTCTTTTTTTGATAGACATATAAACTGGTCCACTCACTGTAGAAAGTAATTTGTAACTATACAAGAATAGGTACTAAAGTGTTCATCTTCTTTATCCTAACAATTCTCTGTTAGGACATACTTCAAGGAAGTCAAATACAAAAGGAAATGAAAGGCACCATATATATGCCAAAGTCTGCAGAGTAGCACTTTTTATGGTAGGCTAAAATAAAAAGGAAATAATGTGGGTATCCATCAGTTTGTGAATTGTTAAACAAACTAACATGAATGTAATTGAATATTTTAATCCATTGAGTGGCAAATAGAGAAAAAATTCAAAGAAACAAGATTTGTTTGAATGGAATGAAATTAAGCAGATCAAAAGAACAAAATACCTAAGTCTATAATATGTAAAGATGAAATCAAAAGAAAGCTGCCTAATAATTGTAATGTCCATTCTTAGACCGAGGCCATACATAATAAAGAACTTAATAAAAATAAAGGTGCAGAATATTCACACACTTTCATTCATGGTTAGATATGGTTACTTTGGTTTATCTTAACTCATCCACTAAGAATCAGTGGATTTGTTTGGAAAAAAAAAAAAACATAAAAAAACAAAAAGCATCTATAATTTATTTTCAAAAGCTAACTATAATCAGAAATATAAAAACATTCAAATTTGCCAATGGCTATGTATCATGTAAAAGGCACATTCAAGTTATTCCTCCTTTGTAGTCATTTTCAGAATGATTCCATAAAGCTTAGGTATTAATAGTGTCATATTCCATCATGAAAATAGGATACAACCATAGTGTGAAGTTGTGAAATTTGATGGATAAGAAATCGACAAGCTCACTAACAATTTGTCAACAACGTTTGTTTTTTTTTTTGAATAGTAAACAATAATTTTCAATGTGCTGTAAATAAGGGAATATCTACTATTAGCCCAAGTAGAAGCAAGGTAGAGGATTAGATGAACCACTGCTGGCAGAGACAGAAAGCAAGAAAAGGTAAACATAATCTGTTGATGGAGAAGCAAAAAGCAAATGGCAGCATGGAAATGTGTGAATCCTTTAGTGAGAATAACAGTTGTAGAATTATAACTTTTGTTGGTCCCTTCTGTTCTCTTTCCTTTTCCGGGAGCTGACTTGTGAAAATGACAGCAGTCAAGATAAGCATGTCTTAAAAAGCAAAAAACATAAAGGCACCTAGGCTGAGTAGGTAGGGACAACCTTGGGTATTTGAATAATCCTGACCTAGTATTCTTAGATAAGAAAGTACAAAATAATTAAAAATGTTCCCATATCCCTGTCTCTCTCTCTCTCTCTCTCTCTCTCTCTCTCTCTCTCTCTCTCTCTCTCTCTCTCTCTCTCTCTCTCTCTCTCTCTCTCTCTCTCTCTCTCTCTCTCTCTCTCTCTCTCTCTCTCTCTCTCTCTCTCTCTCTCTCTCTCTCTCTCTCTCTCTCTCTCTCTCTCTCTCTCTCTCTCTCTCTCTCTCTCTCTCTCTCTCTCTCTCTCTCTCTCTCTCTCTCTCTCACACACACACACACACACACACACACACACACACACACACACCCCTCACATGAAACAGAGAATCCCCATAAAGGGTAAATAATCCTGGTATCAGAGGAGGAAAGAATATTGGAATTTATGCTAAATTTACATGAACATGTAGTTTGTACTGTGGATTTTCATGTAGCTAGATAGGTATGACAAGAGCACCAGGGAAAAATTCTAAAGCTGAGCTTCACTTAAGGAATTTAAATTATGGGGAAATCAAGCCCTTAAGGACTCCCAATTCTGGAAGCAAGCTCTGGGCACAGTAGTTATCAACTTTGATTTGTCACTATCCCTTTTACTGTTCAGTTGTTAAATTTCATCAAACCTACACCACATCTCTTATAGCCTTTTCTCTTTCTCAACTCCTAGAAATACTATCTGCCATCATCACTTTTCACCTAGATTATTATGATAGTCTCCTAATTATTGTTCCTGCCTCAATAGCTGTTCAAATTCCCCATTTCTATAGGTATCAAAGTGGTATTTCTCAAGGATAGGTCTTGCAATGCCACTTGTTCAATAAATTCCACTGGTTCCCTATTCCCTCTAAGGCTGAATACAAGTGGTTCTGTCTACAGACCTTGGCATCAACCTACTTTTCCACGCTTATAATGCATTATTCCTCTTCACTCATTCTTTGGTTCAGCCAAACTGGTTTTCTTGCTCTTGTTCACATTTGTTAATCCATCTCTTATCTCAGAGTCTTTGCATAGGCTCTTTTACATGCCTAAAATATACTCCCTGTTTGTATTTATCTCTTAATTTCTTTCAAGGTTCAGTTTACAAGCCATCTCCAATATAAAGCCTGTCCTAAATACATCAACTGCTAATCCTTCCCAAAATACAAATTACTATTTCTTCATTTAATATGTATTTTACAGATTTATATATACATATATATTGTATTCATAGAAAGAAAGCTCTTTGAGGGCAAAATTGTTTCATGTATGCCTCTGTATGCCTGGTACCTAATGCAGTGACTAGTATATAAAAGATGCTTAATAAATTCTTGCTTTTTAAACGATATTATATCTTTTTATTTTCAAATATTCTTTCTACCTCGTAACACTAATTTAAAATAGACTTTCACTAAAATAATCAAATTTCTGAAAATCATCCCCTAAAGAAGGATTATTGGTTACCCTTCTCTCAGGACCACTAAGAGAACTGGCACCCATTTTTTAGTCTTTCTTATTCTGAGAAATACACATATACACTTACCTTAACTATCCCCTCTAACTACTATCCCTTCTCACTTATCTCTTTCACTATCAAATTTCTGAAAAGAACAGCCTACTTTCCCACTACTGCTTAACTCCTTTGCAATCTAGTTTCCATTCCCACTGTTTGATTGAAACTGCTTTTCAAAGGTCACTCATGACCTTTTAATTGACAAATTCAATGTCCTTTTTCTAAGTCCTCATCCTTCTTGACCTTTCTGTTTCATTTGAAACTTATATAAACCCTATTCTTCTTCATACTCTTTGCTTCCTTGGCTTTTCAGGATAGTGATATCTCCTGATTTTCCCCCTTCTTTCATCACATCTTTTTTGCCTCTTTTGCAGGATTCTCTTTTTCCTCTTCCACCTATTTTACATAGGTATTTTCAAGGCCTATGGCCTAAGGCCTCTTCTCTTCCTTTTCTATACTCTTTCCAAAAGGAATCTCTTCTATTATCAATGCTTCAAATATTACCTTTGTCTGGATACTAACAAATCTGCATCCCTGATTTCTCCTGTATTTTAGACCATTGAATCTAATTGCCTCTTAGATGTGTCCATCTGGATTTCCCATTTATTCTTTTAAATTAAACATCCCAAAACCCAAAATCTTTCTTCAAAACTTGTTTTTGCTCTCAATTTCATTGTCATTGTTATTTGTTGTTCCAAATTATCCAGTATCTTTAACTTGCAAAGGAATTTTTGATTCCTGTTCAATAGCCTTCTACATTAAATAAGACACCATCTTTTTATTTATTTTTAAGGTTTTTTATTAATTTTTATAATTATAACATTTTCTTTGACAGTATATATGCATAGGTAAATTTTTTTATATTATCCCTTGTACTCCCTTCTGTTCCAAGTTTTTCCCCTCCTTCCCTCCACACTCTCCCCTAGATGGCAGGCATTCCCATACATATTAAATATCTTATAGTATATACTAAGTACAATATATATGTGCAGAACCAAATTTTGTTGTTGTTGTTGTTGCAAAGGAAGAATTGGATTGAGAAGGTAAAAATAATCTAGGGAGTAAACAAAAAATGCTCACAGCTTACAACCATTTCCCAGTGTTCCTTTTCTGGGTGTAGCTGATTCTGTCCATCATTGATCAATTAGAATTGGATTAGCTCTTCTCTATGTTGAAGATATCCACTTCAATCAGAATACATCCTCATACAGTATCATTGTTGAAGTGTATAATGATCCCCTAGTTCTGCTCGTTTCACTCAGCATCAGTTGATGTAAGTCTCTCCAAGCCTCTCTGTATTCCTCCTGTTGGTCATTTCTTACAGAATAATAATATTCCATAACCTTCATATACCATAATTTACCCAACCATTCTCCAATTGATGGACATCCATTCATTTTCCAGTTTCTAGCCACTATGAAAAGGGCTGCCACAAACATTTTGGCACATACAGGTCCCTTTCCCTTCTTTAGTATTTCCTTGGGATATAAGCCCAGTAGTAGTACGGCTAGGTTAAAGGGTATGCCCATTTTGATAACTTTTTGGGCATAATTCCAGATTGCTCTCCAGAATGGTTGGATTCTTTCACAACTCCACCAACAATGCATCAGGGTCCCAGTTTTCCCACAGCCCCTCCAACATTCATCGTTATTTGTTCCTGTCATCTTAGCCAATCTGACAGGTGTGTAATGATATCTCAGAGTTGTCTTAATTTGCATTTCTCTGATCAATAGTGATTTGGAACACTCTTTCATATGAGTGGAAATAGTTTTAATTTCATCATCTGAAAATTGTCTGTTCATATCCTTTGACCATTTATCAATTGGAGAATGGCTTGATTTCTTTTAAATTAAAGTCAATTCTCTGTATATTTTGGAGATGAGGCCTTTATCAGAACCTTTACCTATAAAAATGTTTTCCCAATTTGTTACTTCCCTTCTAATCTTGTTTGCATTAGTTTTTTTTTTTTTTTTTTTTTTTTTTTTGTGTGTGTGTGTGTGTGCAGAAACTTTTTAATTTGGTGTAATCAAAATTTTCTATTTTGTGATCAATAATGGTCTCTAACTTAAATCAACTGATGCTGAGTGAAATGAGCAGAACCAGAAGATCACTGTACACTTCAACAACAATACTGTATGAGGATGTATTCTGATGGAAGTGGAAATCTTCAACATAAAGAAGATCCAACTCACTTCCAGTTGATCAATGATGGACAGAGGTAGCTACACCCAGAGAAGAAACACTGGGAAGTGAATGTAAATTGTTAGCACTAATATCTGTCTGCCCAGGTTGCATGTACCTTCGGATTCTAATGTTTATTGTGCAACAAGAAAATGATATTCACACACATGTATTGTACCTAGACTATATTGTAACACATGTAAAATGTATGGGATTGCCCTGTCATCGGGGGGAGGGAATAGAGGGAGGGGGGGTAATTTGGAAAAATGAATACAAGGGATAATATTATAAAAAAATATATATATATAATAAAAAAAATTAAAAAAAAATAATGGTCTCTAGTTCTCCCTTGGACACAAACTCCTTCCTCCTCCACAAGTCTGAGAGGTAAACCATCCCATGTTCCTCCAATTTATTTATGATTTCGTTCTTTATGCCTAAAACTTGGACCCATTTTGATCTTATCTTAGTTTGTAGTGTTAAATGTGGGTCCATGCCTAGTTTCTGCCATATTAATTTCCAGTTTTCCCAGCAGTTTTTGTCAAATAATGAGTTCTTATCCCAAAAGTTGGGATCTTTGGGTTTGTCAAACACTAGATTGCTATTTTTATTTACTATCTTGCCCTGTGAACCTAACCTATTCCACTGATCAACTAATCCATTTCTTAGCTAATACCAAATGGTTTTGGTGGCTGTTGCTTTAAAATATAGTTCTAGATCAGGTACAGCTAGACCACCTTCATTTATTTTTTTCCCATTACTTCCCTTGAAATTCTCGATCTTTTGTTCTTCCATATGAATTCTGTTGTTATTTTTTCTAGGTCATTAAAATAGTTTCTTGGGAGTCTGATTGGCATAGCACTAAATAAATAGATTGGTTTGGGGAGTATTTTCATCTTAATTATATTCGCTCAGCCTATCCAAGAGCATTGAATGTCTTTCCAATTATTAAAATCTGACTTTATTTTTGTGGCAAGTGTTTCATAATTTTGCTTATATAATTCCTGACTTTGCTTTGGTAGATATATTCCCAAATATTTTATACTATTGACCGTTATTTTGAATGGAATTTCTCTTTGTATCTCTTGCTGTTGGATTGTGCTGGTAATGCATAAAAATGCTGAGGATTTATGTGGATTTATTTTGTATCCTGCAACTTTGTTAAAGTTCTGAATTATTTCTAATAGCTTTTTAGCAGAGTCTTTGGGGTTCTGTAAGTATACCATCATGTCATCTGCAAAGAGTGATAATTTGATTTCCTTATTTCCTACTCTAATTCCTTGAATCTCTTTCTCGGCTCTTATTGCCAACGCTAGAGTTTCTAGTACTACATTGAATAGTAATGGTGATAATGGGCAACCTTGTTTCACTCCTGATCTTACAGGGAAAGGTTCTAGTTTATCGCCATTACATATGATGTTTACTGAAGTTTTTAAATATATGCTCGTTATTATTTTAAGGAGTAGTCCATTTATTCCTATACTCTCAAGCATTTTTAGTAGGAATGGATGTTGGATTTTATTAAATGCTTTTTCTGCATCTATTGAGATGATCATATGGTTTTTATTAATTTGATTATTAATATGGTCAATTATACTAATAGTTTTGCTAATATCAAAACAGCTCTGCATTCCTGGTATAAATCCTACTTGGTCATGGTGTATTATCCTGGGGATGATTTTCTGAAGTCTTTTTGCTAATATCTTATTTAAGATTTTAGCATCAATATTCATTAACGTCTATAGCTTTCTTTCTCAGTTTTCGATCTACCTGGTTTAGGTATCAGTACCATGTCTGTGTCATAGAAGGAATTTGGTAGGACTCCTTCAATCCCTATTTTTTCAAATAGTTTATATAGCATTGGAGTTAGTTGTTCTTTAAATGTTTGGTAGAAGTCACATGTAAATCAATCTGGTCCTGGGGATTTTTTCTTAGGAAGTTGGTTAATAGCTTGTTCTATTTCTTTTTCTGACATGGGACTATTTAGAGTACTTACTTCTTCCTCTGTTAATCTGGGCAAGCTATATTTTTGAGGGTATTCTTCCATTTCATTTAAGTTATCGAATTTATTGGCATAAAGTGGAGCAAAGTAGCTCCTAACTATTGTTCTAATTTCCTCTTCATTAGTGGTGAGTTCTCCCTTTTCATTTTCAAGACTAACAATTTGCTTTTTCTCTTTCCTTTTTTTAATCAAGTTTACTAAGGGTTTGTCTATTTTGTTGGTTTTTTCATACAACCAACTCTTAGTTTTATTAATTAATTCAATAGTTTATTTTAGTTTCAATTTTATTAATCTCACCTTTTATTTTTTGAATTTCAAGTTTTGTGTTTGTCTGGGGGTTTTTAATTTGTTCCTTTTCTAGCAATTTTAGTTGTAAGCCCAATTCGTTGGCCCTCTCTTTCTCTATTTTATGCAAGTAGGCCTGTAGAGATATAAAACTTCCCCTTATTACTGCTTTGGCTGTATCCCACACATTTTGGTATGATGTCTCATTATTGTTATTTTCTGGGGTGAAATTATTAATTATGTCTATGATTTGCTGTTTTACCCAATCATTCTTTAGTATAAGATTATTTAGTTTCCAATTATTTTTTTGGTCTATTTTCCCCTGGCTTTTTATTAAATGTAATTTTGATTGCATTGTGGTCTGAAAAGGATGCATTTACTATTTCTGCCTTACTGCATTTGATTTTGAGGTTTTTATGCCCTAGTATATGATCAATTTTTGTATAGGTTCCATGAACTGCTGAGAAGAAAGTATACTCCTTTCTGTCTCCATTTAGCTTTCGCCAAAGATCTATCATATCAAACTTTTTTAGTATTCTATTTACCTTTTTGACTTCTTTCTTATTTATTTTGTGGTTTGATTTATCTAATTCTGAGAGTGCAAGGTTGAGATTTCCCACTATTATAGTTTTGCTGTCTATTTATTCTTGCAGCTCTCTTAATTTCTCTTTTAAGAATTTAGATGCTGCACCACTTGGTGCATATATGTTTAATATTGATACTGCTTCATTATTGATGCTACCCTTTAGCAGGATATAATGTCCTTCCTTATCTCTTTTAATTAGATCAATTTTTGTTTTTTCTTGATCTGAGATGAGGATAGCTACCCATGCTTTTTTGGCTTTGCCTGAAGCATAGTAGATTCTGCTCCACCCTTTTACATTTAGTTTGATTGTATCACCCTGTTTCAGGTGTGTTTCCTGTAAACAACATATAGTTGGATTCTGACTTTTAATCCAGTCTGCTAACTGCTTCCTCTTTATGAGGCAGTTTGCCCCATTAATATTTATGGTTAGAATGACTAATTCTATATTGCTTGCCATCCTATTAACCCCTGCTTATGCTTTTCCCCTTTCCTTCCCTCTTACCCCCCTACCCAGTATTAAACTTGTGAACACCACTTGCTTTTCACAGCCCTCCCTTTTTAGGATCCCTCCCCCACCTTAAAGATCCTCCCCTTATTTTACCCCTTTTCCTTGAAATTTCTGTATCCCCTTCCCCTTAGCTTACTCCTTCCCTCCCACTTTTCAATGAAGTGGAAGAAGTTTCACCATAAATCGAATATGTCTATTGATACACACTATGTTCATCTCTCTCCTTTCTTTCTCTCAGATATAATAGATTACCTTTGCCTCTTCATGAGATGTAGTACCACCATTTTACACTTTTTTTATGATATAATTTCCTTTCCACCTCTAGTTTCTAGGACAAATTATATACGTGTTCTTTACATATTTTTTTATGGCAGAAGTATAGTTCTCAAGATTTATTTTTACCTTTTTAGAAATCTCTTGAGTTCTGTATTTGAAGATCAAACATTTTATGTAGGTCTGGTTTTTTTCATCAAGCATAGATGGAATTCATTTATTTCGTTAAATGTCCATCTTCTTCCCTGGAAAACAATGCTCATTTTTGCTGGGTAAGTTATTCTTGGCTGCATACCAAGTTCCTTAGCCTTTTGGAATATCATGTTCCAGGCCCTTCGTTCTTTTAATGTGGATGCTGCAAGATCCTGGGTTAACCTTATTGTGGCTCCTCCATACCTGAATTACTTTTTTCTAGCAGCTTCCAATATTTTTTCCTTCATCTGATGGTTCTTGAACTTGGCCACTATATTTCTTGGCATTTTGATTTTAGGGTCCCTTTCAGTAGGTGAGTGATGAATTTTTTCAATGTCTATTTTACCCTCTGTTTCCAA
Source organism: Sminthopsis crassicaudata (assembly GCF_048593235.1). Taxonomy (NCBI): domain Eukaryota; kingdom Metazoa; phylum Chordata; class Mammalia; order Dasyuromorphia; family Dasyuridae; genus Sminthopsis; species Sminthopsis crassicaudata. The sequence goes on along the minus strand of NC_133619.1, from coordinate 460,759,103 downwards.
AACGTCTGGGCAGTTCTCTTTGATAATTTCCTCGAAAATAATGTCCAAGCTCTTTTTTTCCTCATATTTTTCAGGGAGTCCGATTATTCTCAAATTGTCTCTCCTGGATCTGTTTTCCAGGTCTGCTGTCTTTCTAATAAGGTATTTGATATTCTTTTCAATTGTTTCATTTCTCTTGTTTTGCTTGACTACTTCTTGGTTTCTCCTTGAGTCATTCATTTCTACTTGTTCGAGTCTAATTTTCAATGATGTATTTTCTTCATTCACTTTTTTTATATTTTTTTTAATTGTCCAATTGTGTTTTTAAGTGAGTTTTTTTCTTCTATGGAATTTTTTTCCATTTTATCCATTTTATTTTTTAGAGAGCTGATTTCTTTATCCAGCTCACTAATCCTTGGAGTTGTTTACCTTTTCCAATTCACTAATTTTGTTTCTCAATGAGTTGATCTCTTTATCCACTCTGGATGACTTTTCCAGGCTCTCTTTCCAAGCTTCCCTTTCCTTTTCCTATTTCTCTTCCAGCTCTCTTGTGAGAGCCTTTTTGATTTCCTCTCTGAGATTCTTTTGTATTGAGGAGCAGATCATTTCCCCCTTAGGGGATTCCTCTGGGGACAGTCTATTTTTAGTCTCCTCAGTATTTGAAGTCTGCTCTCTCTCTATACAGAACCTGTCAATGGTTAGAGCCCTTTTGAATTTTTTGTTCATTTTGTCAAGAGTGGAATTGAAGAAAACAAATTGACAAGAGAAACAATTGGTCTGTTTTTGGGGGGATGGGGCTGGATGGTGTTACTGGGCTTCTTCTACA